>NC_089871.1:17505044-17819836 GCF_036373705.1 Amia ocellicauda
GACTGATACTGAATTTCTTTCAAAACATTTAGCCAATAGTACACCTTGCATCATTTAAGCATGGACAAAAAATGTTTTCAGAACATCATAAACGATTTCCAGCTGAGCACAAACAGATTATTAAGTAATTGAGATCTTCAGGAGGAGAACAAAACACTAAATCCTGATAAGTTAATCTGAAACCCCAGTGGAAGTTAAAATGAATGATATTAACAAAATACCTAATCTAAAGGGCTGACAATCTGCAATGTTATGCGCTGACTTCTAAGGCATATACTGAAAAAAAAAATATATATATATATAAATATATATAGACACACAAACACACATATACATACACACTCATACTCAAACTGGAATAAGCAGAGACAAAGAGTTTGTTCATGATTGGCTTTAATTACCAGCTTCCAGTGTTTAGTAAACCAGTTGGCGGAGGACGCATCGTAATGGTATTTAGCCTCCACCCACGTTTGCCTGCTAGGCACTTTAAAAAGTAGTGGCTTGCAGCATTTTGAAATATCAAGTTTTATATTTTAATCCTATTAGGAAAAATACTCAAGGGTGTGGTTACAGACAGCTATCTTACAGAAAAAGTTAGCGTATCAAGTGGAGCTTTTCAATATGTCTTCCTATTGCAACAACTCCTGCAGTTACAGTTCACTTGGGAATGTGCAGTAAGTGAAACCCTATGCGCATCTGGTACAAGAGAGCTGCAGAAACTGTGCAATAACTGCACAGCAAACATTCAGAGTGTTGCCTGTCTCTAATATCTGAGATTTGTCGTCTCAATTAAGCAACAACCTCAGTAACCCTCTTTTTTACAAATCAGGAAACTGTGGTTTAAACGGTGTCTGTCGAAGCTGGAACGTTATTGTCTTACACTGAATTTGAAAAAGTGTCATGTATTACATACTGTGAGGTTAAACAGAAAGTGATGTTAAAAGACAATCATGCTATTTTGTGTTGTAATATTCTGTGTCTCCTACCTCACTAATACAAACAAATACTAACAAATCCAATAGATTTTCACATTATAAGCAGGGTAACCAAGAGCTGGAGGCATTATGATTATAATTATTATTATTACATTATCAGTATACAATAATACAATCAATGGGATATAAATAACATTCTTAAACTTTATATAGGAACACAATTACTTGCTAATCTGTGACTTTTTAAAAAAAGTATTTTTAGGAATGGTATTGTGTTCTTTATCTCAAAGTACTGGATGTTTCTTATAAGTCTATTCCATGTGAAACAAAGCAAAGATTCTATAACAGAATTTTTAGGCTAATTCTACTACTTTTCATTTTTCAAGCTGCTTCCTATTGTTATTAATTCATTTGTTTGTTAGATCCTCTCTGGCCCAGTCAGAGCCTTGACCTAAATCCAATAAAAAATGTGTTGCATGACTTGAAGATAGCTGTCCATTAATGCTCCCCAAGGAACCTGACACAGCTTGAACATTTTTGTAAAGAAGAATGGACAAATATTGCCGAATCTAGGTGTGCAAAGTGTGTACAGACTCATCCCAACAGACTCACAGCTGTAATTGCTGCCAAAGGTGCTTCCACCAAGTCAAAACTCAGGGGAGTGGAGAATAGGGATGGGCGGTATGCTGGCTTTATGGTTTACCACAGTTTAGATACACTACGGCATACATATCGTTCCTGTTGTGCTGCACCACGATTATCATAATTATGATATACATCGTGAATGACCTTTCTGTGGCATGAACCGTACTACTCCTGATTTATATTATGCTATATAGAGTATATAATACCCTCCAAGCAGTCTCCCTTATTTTGGAATCTCACTGTCGACACTGCATTAGTAGTATTCGACTCTCTGACTTGAACCAGCTCCCTTCAACGTACCTCCTGTTAATCGTCATCACTGCAATTTTGTGTTGGAAGAGTGCTACACAGTTGGTCATTAGATTGTCTGCTTCCAAACGAGGCAATGATAATTAAAGTCCTGGCAAAATGCCTGATGAAGATGTTTTCCAACTGGCAAAACATATTCAATCTAATGCATGGATGTAGTTTTGGTTATGAGAAAAAAGACAGCTTAGTGTTTGGTCCAGCGTACTTTTTGTAGATGCTGCAGAATACTGGTGGGAACACATGCAACATTTTTACACACCTCAATTTATGCATACATCTCAAAAGTAACTTATATACAGTAGTTATACCCTGCTTCACTCAATCCGTTATGCATAGATTTTTTTGTAGCACAAATTGATTTTGAAGAAAATTAAAAAATCATTACAATGTCAATCATTAGCATACTAAAAATTTAAATATTATAAAAGCCAAAAGGGTCTGGAAGTGAAAGTTCTGAGGGAGAATTAAAATTAAGCGAAAAAGCATCAGTCAGAAGCCAGAAATTTCAGCAAATTGAAATTATTATTATTATTAGTAGTAGTAGTAGTAGTGTTATTGTTAATTTATCAAACAACTTTTTAAATAGCACATTTATATTAGTATTTAAAACATTTTCATATTAGTTTTCACATTTATGAAACCTATCCCCATTAATTCAATGTATTTATGTTCCTGTTTAGCAGGAATTGTTCGAAAACCTCTATCATCTATAATTAGTTAGTGTTTTAACATATTAGTTAGTGTTTTAAGCCATATTACCAATAATTTCCTAATTCTGTTTATCAGTAAACATAATGCACATTAATGGTTTATACATTTGAAATTGTATATTGGATTTATCTGCAGCATAACACATAAATCTGATGTTTAAAAAAAATATACAGCTCATATGTAAAAAGAAAAAGCCTGCAGCACAGCATTCTTTTGAGCAAAGGGTGAATGTTAATAATGAGGGCTGCCTACTTTCTTTTATTCTCTTAAATATAGTAGACCTATAGAGAATTAAGTTTTACTTTATACTGTGATATTAATGTTACTACAGTACTTTTCACTTATGGTTATCATACTGTGGAAATTGTATACTGTCCCATCCCTAGAGAAGACTTATCCAAATATGCTATTTCAGTTATAATTTTACATTAAAAGTTTTTCCCCTTAACAGTGTGGAGTATGGCATGTAGATAAGTGGAAACAAAATCCTAATTTAAATTCATGAAACTCTGAGTGACATATTCAGGCACTGACAACAAAATGTGAAAAAGTTCAAGACTGTTGTAGACTTTCTATAGGCACTATAGGCCTATACAAAATAGGCTCCTACTTCCAGATGAGAGATAACCAAAAACTATAATAATGCAATAAAAGGATGTACAATGTGTGAGAAATAAAGACCTAACAGAAAATAATGCTTTAAAGATTTACTGTAAATATCTAACAGTTTTGTTTCCTGAAAAAATCCCCCCCCCCAAAAAAAAAAAATTCAAATACTTAATCTCTAGTGAGAGCTAATAAAAACTACCCTGCAGGAAAACGGATTAACATAGTTTCATCGTTGTGATTTTGGTACAAAAAGCAGCTCTGGGTGCATAAGGGCTTTCAGCTGAAGACATTGTATACTTCATATGTAGGCACTCAATGAATGAACAGAGGACTGGAAAATTCAGGATGAGTAAGACCTCATATATTGTATACACTTGTGTAAACTGAAATTTGTAAAATGTATTATGCCTTGAATTGCACTGCATTATGTAAATTGGAATTTGTAATGTTTTATGCCTTGAACTGAACTGTATTGTTGCACTTTGTATTGCGCTTATATTTTGTATGTCGCCCTGGATAAGGGTGTCTGCCAATAAATAAATAATAATAATAATAATAATAATAATAATAATAATAATAATAATAATATTATAAAAGAAAAACCTGCTTGATGCTTAAATATTAAGTTACACAGGTGTACTTTAATCCTTTATTGATATAGCTCTAGAGTTATTAACAGCAACACACAAAAAAAAACTAATTTCAAGAGACAAAGAGTGTCATTGATATAAAGGGGACAGTTTTGCCTATTGACAAGAGACCAATTTGTAATGAAATATTGGCCCAATAGAGGGGGGGAAATCTCATCCTTGTCCCTCCAGCTAAGAAAAATCATAACACCACTTGCATGTTTTCCTGTGCACTGATAACAACAAAGACTTCAAGACTTTCATTCTAGAACTGTTCTAGATCATGTGTACTGTTGAGTCCTGTATTTAAACAGTAAGTGAGACAAAGCTGAGAAAAAAATATATAATCAAGGAACATGCAAGAAACTGAACAAGTTACAGAGCTTTTAATGTAATAAGACACAGTTACTTTGTAATACTAAGTTAGTAGTGGTTTCAATCTCCTAAACAAAGTAGGGAATATACACCTTGATAACATTGTTCCAACCACAGCACTTTACTGCACACTCCATCATCAGCTAATTTGGCATTCAGTCCATTACCATATTCCATAACGAACAGCAATGTGTCTTAATTTAAATTACACTAAGTGCTTTTTATATTGGGACCCGATATTTCAGATGACAACAATGCAAAGCCTGGAAAGGTAAATTTCCCCTGCTGTAAATAAAATCCTTAATTTCCCTATCAATCCCCACCTTATTTTGATGATAGCTTTATGAAAACCATTAGAAAACTATATATATATATATATATATATATATATATATATATATATATATATATATTTTTTTTTTTTGTATTATTATTTGTATGAGATAGAACTGAGGAGACAGGGAAATATTACAGAAAAACATTACCTATATTTCCTTGATGTAGCCTTGTTATATTAACAGTTCCAAAAGCCAAGATTACCACCAATAAGGGAACTCTATTATTTTTGGGGGCATTAATGAATTCTCAACTGCAATATACCAACAATCGCTAGTTTACTGCAGAAGTTTAATGTCACTATGATGAAATAAGGGTTTTGTACTAGTAGGCCTTTTTGGAACCACTTCGGTACACTCCTGTCCTTCAGGCTGGAGTATTAATTCCCTCCCTTGCCTTAATAACAGTGCAGCATTCTGGCCATTGTAAGTGCAAGGCCTTCTACTGTGTAAATTCATTTGGTTCTTCTCCCAGCAAGTTACATTCAATTATGTAACATTGCACTATGCTAATCCTAACAATCCTGAGCCTGCCACAACAGAAGATTTTTACACATTTGAGCCTTATATATCCTTCATATTCATTCCCTGAATTATATGTTAAAAACCTGCTCAGGGCTATATTTAGAGCAGACAATCCAGGTTAGCCACTCATGGCTCGCTATTATAATCTCTTGTTGGGGAACTGTAGAGGCACCACAGAGGCCCACAAGCAGAAAATGTGCATCTCTGCTATGATTTTGCCTGAGAGGTTCAAATACAGCACAGTATAAACAACATTGTGAGCACCACATTTCCAATTCTGATTTCAAGTAATTGTGCCCTGTGTCAATATTGCTCATTTACAAGTCCTTATATAAGCCTGGCATGTGTTTTGTTTTTGTTTTTTTATTTCAACTGTTAATGCTATATTAAATATGCAAAGAAATATATTTAGTATAGAGCAAAAAAATGTAGTATAGATTCATATTATTTATTTTAATATGATTAGATTCACACATAAGTCTTCCTTCAGGATACAGCAACACTTGACTTTGACTGGTGTTCGAGTGGCTACAGGCTAAAAACTAAAAGGATGCAACCACGTAACTGCTTTGCCTAATGGCTACATTGACAAACAAGTTGCAAAAAGCTTACAAAGTAACTAGTATTCTCAGATGGAAAATATAGGACAACTGGGAATCCTTTCAGATGTCTTTTTATAAAAGCTGGTGGCCCATCTCTTTAATATAACTTCATAAAATCCAGTACACACATTACTGTAAGCCATGTAAATATGGGGGGGGGGGTGATGAACTGTTGCAAAATACTGTAAAATCTGAACTTACTCCAGGTTATACATTTGAATTTGGAGATGCAGCGAGGGTCAAAAAGGACAGAATGCCGTGTTTTGGCGTCATTATGTAGAATGTCACTAAAGATTTAAGTGGATAATTCCCTTGTTCAACAACTGAGATTTGCAGTTTGGCACTAATACTGATCTCAAACGCTCTGTTTGAGCTTGCTGTATTAGCTGTACCTCTGGGGAGAAAAAATAAAACATAAAAAATGTTGACACCAAAAGTCTGCTTGTGTTGACTAGGTTTTTAAGTGCAGTGTGTGTCAGGGCTTGAATACACTGATAGCTGAGAGAGAGAATGTTGAAACCCTTGTAGGTACACTGTATAAATAAGCGCCATGCTCTCTGAGGTCCTCCGCCAAGGCGAAATGGTGTAATTGAACCGAGTGCCGAGTCTTCAAGGTCACGCAGTGAGCCAGCTAAAACTTGTTAGATTGTATTCTCGGTGAGTGAGGCAATCAGCTTCTATTCATCCATAGCAAAAACTCCTTGAGCCTCCCTACAGGTGGCAATCCTGGGGCGACACTCCCACCAAGCCCCCCCGTGATGAAGTCTAGTCTAGCTGGCCTGCACAATTGTTCACTTTCATTTCGATTTCCCTTTCATGTACACTGAAAGCGCTGAATTAGCATGAGCCGGTTTAATCACACTGTGGAGCTGGTGCAAATGTAATGGTTACTGGAAGTATATCAATGTATTACTTGGAAGGTCCTTTATGTATGTAAGTCCCTCTGGCTTTGACGTTTCTGATTTTATTACACAATTTTATTTATTTATTTATTTATGTGTGGTCTGTTCTTTTACAAAATAGCATCCTAAAAGGGGGAAACATAGGAGGGAAAAAGAAGATTGTCAATAAGGATTCTTCTTTGCCAGGTGAATAGAAGCAGTCATCCAGGAGAACATGAAAGAGCAAAGAAGTTCTCTTTCTGACAAAGTATGAGATCAGATTAAGTTTAATTATAGTAATCTAAGCTCTATTTGTTAGGATAAATTGAAAGACTTTATCAGATAGTTTATAATATAGACCTTGCTAAAAAAACATACTATAAAAGTTTTTCCTTAATATTTTATCAAGTACAATTGACACATATTCTTTTCTATTTCGGCCACTCAACACAACTCGAGGACATGTTACACTTCACTGGCAAGGATATCATCTCTGTTGTGTTCCTCCATACGCAAAACCACAACCCAAAAAGGGGGAATTTGGACAGCCCTGCACCTGCACACTGAGTTACTATCTCTGTATCTTTGATGCAGAACAGCAAGATGGGACGCAAACCCCTTTACTTAAAACAAACTTTCCAGTTGGGGCCTTGAAGCCAGCGCCCAACCCCTGGCTTGTCACAATGGAAACTGGGGATGCAATTTCAATTTGGAATTGTACAACGATGGTAGCCATCTCATTCAAGGAGGCAAGTTAAAATGAGGTCAATGCTGCTTCTGTGTAATTAAGAAAAAAAAAATGCAATTACTGTAATGGGAGAGGTAACTGATTCGCTTCCAAAAGCGATTCCATTATCCTTGTGCCAAGGCAGGGCAGGCATGACAACTTGTCATGTGCCTGGCCAGAGCTGGCACCGGCTAGGGGAGAGGGGCACTACCATAATGAGGAAGAAACTCCGAAATACACACCTACAGCACAAACTGGCATGGCGCCAAACAGCACAGTTAAGTCAGCCCTCATCAGAAACACTGCATGATCAATTACTGCATCAGGACTAACATAAATACTCCATACCAGCAGAGGTGCAAGGTGGCCGTTTTGTGTCGAGAATTGTCTATTTCCTAAGATGCACAGTGAGCTCATGTTTGTCTTACACATTTTTTATCTGTTTTTCTCTCTCGTTCTAACACATTTCCTATGTGGAGACAATCAGATCAGGGAAGAACTTTTTTTTATTTTGATGGGATAAGAAAGAATACAATAATCACATGCTCATCTTAGCTCATGTACTGACTGACTTTTTTGAGAAACAAGGGTTGAGTAACAATGGATTACTATTGGAATAATTAAAATGCCTGACAATTGCCTGAATCGATACAGTTCCTAGGAAGACAACATTGTTCTCCAAGTAGTATAAAAAATAAAGCTATTGGAATGCAGGTATGTCAATAGACATCCACTGGTGAACAAACTCTTTCATGTAGTTGTGCAACTATTCGAAAAATAAATCAGAACAAAGTGCCTTTGCTTCTTCAAGAATATATAGAACAAGGGCAGCGGCAAGTATAAAGCAGCCGAGTGCAGGGTTCCACCGCAGGGAAAGAAACGATACCCCAGGGAACCCATGCAGTTCTAAAATCTCCTGCTGGTCTCTACAGAAAGGACGATGTCTGCAAGAAAGTGCTGAAAACCTCTTATAATACTCGTTTGTTGAAATGGAGGGTATCTACCCAGATTAAGTGTTACATTAATTTTCAAATAAGCACAGTTCTTGAAAATTCTATTTTTAATTAATTCCTTTTTATTGTTTTTTTTTTTTATCCTATTAGTAAGATAACATTAAGTTTCTTGTTTGGAATCAGCCTCAGTGCACAAAAGAGACCAAATATAATTGAGAGCAAAGCCTGTGTGCTTTTAACCAGTCTGACATGGTGACGTGGAGAACCAGCAAACTTAGCCTACCAGGATAATACAAGTCAAATTGTGAGAAGCATACCAAATAAACCAATGTAACCGCAAAATAAATTACTACTATATATACTACTATAGTGCGAAGATTTCTTTACATTTTATTTTATTAATTTGTGTCAATAAAGAAAAATGAAATAGCCTTATAAAAGTGGATTCCATGTTTCAGCCACCCGTAGTTTCTTTCTGTATCAGAGAAACTAGAATAAAATGCTCCAATTAACAGATACACAAAAAATGTATCATTTTTCAGCAGTGTAGATCACTTTAAGTAAGTAATCTCAATTTTACACAACTTTCAGAAAAGTGACAAATTGCTGCCTGGAGCAGGTTTTTAAAAGATTTCAGCTTCCCTCTCAAATGTTAGCCTCACTAGCATCAAGATGAGGGTGATACTTCAACTTTGCATCCTTTTTGACTCTGGGCAATGATTTGGGGAGAAGTCTACCTCTTTAGATATGGTATTGTGGCACTCTATCCTCAGACTTTATCGGAGTGTGCTTACAGTATCTGCAGGAAACATCTCAGTGCTGCCAGTCACCCACCACAACATTAACTGAAAACCTTGAGGACAAACTCGAAACATCAAAAACACGCACTGCATTTTTAAATCTGGTTAGTGTGTGTGTACATACACAATTCCCCACACATATATGATTTCATTTTAATCACTATGCATAAACTCTGAAGAGTTTTAACACCTCATACTTTAGATTGAATAATACAGTTGGAATTTTATACCAAACGATCTTTCAACTAACTGGAATGGCAAAGACACTTTAACCCTTAGGAAGCCAGCATAATATATAAACATCACACTGGGTTCTTAAGGGTTAAATAAGCTCACACCAAAGAAAACTGGGCAGTACCAAGGTATCTCTCATGATTGATCATTAAGCAGTGACCGTAAAAGAGATATTGAATTATCCCTAGTATTTTTCAGCTCTCTCTGGGTCATTGCCTGTGGGAGACTTTGTCACACAGTTAACTGGTCACAGTGACATCCGCAAGCAGTTAGCGACCCTTGAACTCCTAGGGACATATTTGCTAAGCTTTTAATCCATGGAAAAATTAACACCAATTCTGTCAAAACAAAATTAAATACAGAATGTTTCAAAGACGGACACAGTGCAAATTTTACAGCATTATGTGCTGCATGAACAGACCGATTCAATTTTAGGTTGGTCTGAAAAGGATTTGGAAAGAATGGATTACCCTGTCAGGTACCCCAGTAGCTGACAGTACCTGACTGGGGTTTTTCAGCTATTTGAACTGTAGACAAGCTACAAATATTGGTATTTAAATAAATTAGTAGAAAGAAAAGCTATAAAAGTATTTTTTTCACATACAAAGCATTTTATAAGGCATCCTAAATATTTTTTCCAAAGCAATAACACAATTCAAATGAAATCTAGACCCTTTTTTGTGTTTAGCTAATTGGGAAAGTAGAGTATTTAAGCATGAAAAGATTAGACATCAACATCCCAGACTCCCAGGCAAAATGCGTTAATCAGATCCAGACACGCAGATATTTATATTACTAAAACATTCCCAATCTATCTATCTATCTATCTATCTATCTATCTATCTATCTATCTATCTATCTATCTATATATATATATATATAAAAAATATTACTCTAACCTGCCTATGCAGATTTACTCAAATTAAGGTAACTGGCATGAGAGATCCAGACCCTGCAACTGGTCTCAGGTCATAAAACCTGTTACAGCTCAGGCTGTTCCAAAACAGGAGTCTTATTATCATCCCCACAGGAAGAGAAACATTGGTCACACTGCAGTCCTGCCTGTCTGTGTTCTACTGCATTACTACCAATTGGATAAGAGTGCAGTTACCTAATGAGTGCTACAGGGTGACTACGCTGCAGATCGAATGTCCCGTACAGGTTGAGGAGAAGCACACAGTTCTCCCTGCACAAAATAATAAATAAATAAATACACTGATGGTGTACTGGCCATTCTAGATCCAGTTTATATAGCTTAACTTGCCAGTAGAATGGGGAGGTTACAATCACAGCTGGAGAGATTCTAGTTATCCTCCATGGGCAGGGAAATTAGGAGTGTGACAGGCAGTCTGCTGACAGTGCTACAGCTGGGTTTAGTAAAGAGGGTGGGTGGGGGGGTCTCCAGCCCCAACAGGCTGCCCAGCATCTCTCCCTTAACCAGCAGGGGTCACTGCCACATTGAGACGAGCTCTGTGTTGCATATTTGTGGGAAAGATATTTATATTTATTTATTCATGCTGAGTGCGGGAAGATTTTCTTAAAAAGTTTTTTTTAATGCAGTAAAGAAAACAAAAGTATGAATATATATATATATATATATATATATGAAAAGCATATAATGAAGTCAACACAGAACAGAGCAGAATGTTTGCTAACAGTATAGATTTGTATTCACAATCTCGGCTAAATTGTGCATGTGTGGATTTGTGTACTTTACAATTAGGCACAGTGGGTTTAGAGACACCAGTGGAGTGTACTCCAGTGACTAGACTTCTCTTAATGCACGACCATGCAGCAAAGGGAAGCTGTGTTTCCTGACTACAAAATTATTTTAGTCACCAGTGACTGACCAATGTTATTTCAAAACATTAGTCACAGTAGAAGAATCCATATTTCAAGCCCAGAAAAAATAACTACCTAAAAAGTGATGCACTACAATGACAGGCCTTATGTCTTCTACCTAAGAAGATTTTCCCTTCAAGTCACATTTCTTCATGGGTGGGTGGGAAAAACATTAACATTTTTTCATGTCATTTTCTCACATGCCACAAATAAACAATTCATATCCTACACTTTCTTCATGATGCATACGGTTAGCACTGTACTTTCTTACCACCTACAGAGGAAAACATTTGCATAGAACAGTAAAAACACGAAAAGCAATGCATCTGCTTATCTGCGACTTTGAACCATGTATAGCACTAGAAGAGCCCATTATGACTGCTCAGAAATAAACAAACACAAAGGAAAGGAAAGGAAAGAAATCAAGCATCTGATTTTCCATTTTCACACTGAAATCGTAGGGATATAGATTCAACACAAGGCTTCTTTTGATCTTCTCCAGAGTTCTAAGCAAATATCTGCCCATGCAGTCAAGTGAGGGCAACACATCTCAGTCTAACCATGTCTAAGCTACATCTGTATTGCAGCTGAGACATACCACTATAAGATAAACAAGCAATCTAATGTAAAAGGAACAAGACAAAAATAAACACTGAAAAACGAGTAATCAAGTGTCAAACTTTGGTAAGGTAGAAAAGAGGACAAAACAAATGTACTAATCTCTGAATTAATTAATCCAATAAGAGTAAATAAGACAATTTCTGACTAAAACATGGGATTATAAAATAGATAATTGTATCCTAGAATGCAGATTGTGTAACATATTGTCTTATATAACTCCTCTGTCCTTAAGCATTTGTTTCCCTGTTTTAATTAAGCTTTGACTGCAATTATGCAGTCACGATTACATACATTAGGAAACCAGTACAACTTTTATGAAAGGGTACAAATTGCGGCATCCTTTATATCTGTCTCAGTCAAGCATAACTAGACCTTTACCTACAGAAAAACAAACATAAATAAACATAGCTACCCTGCATATTTTGTGTGTTGTTTTTCACCCTCCATGGCAAAAAGGTCCCTATGTACTATGTAAGCTTGTACAACTGGTTTAATTTAAATACAACCACAGCAAACTGTTTTAAGTGATTTTCATAAACATAAATAAACATGGCAATGCACGATACAACACAATCCCATGCTTCTGATCACAAAACTCTCCAGGAGTATCTGAGTCTCCAGGTGTATCCAGAAACCTCTACCTGCACTTCCAAATCTAAATCCTTAGCCTAAAACCTTAGCTTGACATTCATAACATCCTCAGATTTAAGAATATAACTTCTCACTATTAGGTTTCAAATTAAAGACAGCAGCATTTGCTTTGCAGGACCACCAGGAAGTGTGGCCGGCCTTCCAGTTCAAATTAGTACTGAAAGAGAGATTTTGATCATAAACACTGTATTGAGAAAAGCAATCAAAGGGTTTTGACATTAATGTTAAAACAAGCTCCGGAGAATGAGATGGATGTTTCTGCATCCCTCAACACAGCGGGCAATGAATTAAAAAAAATATATTTATTTTTTTCACTTGTTTCAGATGGGCCTGGTTTAGATTAAAGCACTTGCTCTATTTTAAAATGGCCTATTTTCTTTTTCCCCAAAGTGACATAAAAAATAAAATAAAAAGTTACCAATATTTCACAAACAAGAAATAAACAAGTCAGGACATTATTATTAGTTACTCCTACGTGGTGGATCTGAGATGTCTGTCACTGCTTCCAATGCTTTGAGTTAATTTTGTTCCATATAGAATAAAGTGGAGCAAAAGCTGCAACTCAAAGCAAAAAGAGCCCAAGTGCCTGTGGCTGGAGTGCCAGAGAGTCAGGGAACTAGCCAAGAGATCAGTAGGCATCCTGAATACTGAGCTGTGGATGTGAGATATGGGGGGGGGGGGGGGGGGCAAAGAAACGGCACTTCAGACTGTTTATTGGTTCATCTTTTATTAACCTATTTCCCAAAGCCTCTACTTACCAATAAAGACAATTTGAAAAGAGTGTCCAGATCTTAATCCAGGCATCACCAACGGAAAATGCTGTACACACTCAAATCCGGGGGTGCGAAAATTGAAAGAATTAAGGTTTGAACACTAAAGTCTCCCTGACAAGGAAAATACTTGTTTCTGCTGGGGTCAAAAGGCAGGTGCGTTTATTTATTATACCACTTTGGGGGGGGGGGTGAAATCTGCATAATTACTGCAGTGCCACACAGTCATTTCTCTCTGTTATTTTCCTGTTTATAGGTTACATAGAGGTTATGTGTCTATCCCATTACTTGCTCTCAGATGCAATTTAATCAATCTATTTCAATACCATACTTCAGCTCGTTTCTCAGTTAAGCAGTTTCTTCCTTTTTATAATTGCTGTTGCTTTTAAATGAATTGAAAATGACAACCTTTGCAGTCTTATACATGTATCGTACACTGATGCTTTGTAAAAAAAAAAAAAAACCTAGAGGACTAGTTAGGTATCCCAGAAATCTATTCAGCAAGATCGGATTTGTCTAAGAATAAAAAATACTAAATAAATAAAAATAAAGATATTTCAATGACATGCCAGTTCTCCAACATGCCAGTAATATGCAGCGATAGTTTGGATAGGTTATGACATACAATATGTAAAAATACCATCACTGTGAAAATATAATGCACGAAATATAAAAGAGCTGTCATCAATGCCTCTGTGTATGCTTAAGTAATGGTTGAATTGCTATTCTGCTGGATATGACTTGAACTCCTGTGCTACTCTATGTAAACAGCTAGAGCTGTAACTGCACTGTGTAAAAAATAAAACATAGTTACATGTATGCTTACATAAAATGCTTTGCAATCTTTACATACTATGACATCCAGGATAAAAGTCGCAGACCTAAATTAGCACAAGGTAGTCATGGACTACCCAATGTTATTTTAGGTAGAGTAGTGATAGACTAGTGCTAATCGAGGTTGATGAGTAGACCACAAGTACATTAACTTATTTCTCATGTGTGAGGATACAGGTCTTTGCAGTCTGATATAAAACAATGTGGTAAAAAAAAAAAAATATATATATATATATATATATATATATATATATATATACACACTTTTATTAAATCCAGTCCTAGACTTGCTTGTGGGGTTCATTGGTGAAAGGTTTTATTTGAATTGGACACCCCCCTTCTGTTTGTTTCTTTTTAAGGCTTGTGTATGCAGTTAACGCAAATGGAAAATCCTTAGAGCAAAATAAAATAAAGAATAAAACTGTAGTCACACAAATGTTGGACCTTTACCAAACAAATCACAAGAGTTTGCAAGACTCAACTATGATATGCAGTTTCTAAATCAAAAGTCTGGAATGATTGATTTCCAATGTTTAACGATCTCAGCTTTCCGATCTGCCCTTACTCACATAATTCTAGCCAAGCCTATTAAATTAAAGGGGGGGAGAGTTTTTACTATTTTTTTTTAATTAAATAATGTATAATACGCTGAATGCAGTACAGGATTAAGAATAACACTCCCCTCATGCACATCAGCTGGAGATTTTCAAATGAACTGGTTTGCTATGGTGTAGAATGTACACCTCTTCCCTACTCCACAAGCTTCATAGCAACACTGCATCACTACTACTTAAAATGAAGACACTGATTTAGGAGAAAGACCGAAACTGGAAATACTTTAAACAAAGCAGCTCTGTAACACATACAGTCTCTCTTACACAGCTCAAACACATTTTTGTTTTTTGTTTTCATAATCACTGACAAATTAAAGCTGTGATTAATTACTATTATGTGCACACACAAAAAAAAAAAAAAAATTATATATATATATATATATATATATATATATATATATATAATATAGTCTGTGTGCTCTGAATTCAACAGGGGAAAAAAGGGCAGCAAAAGCACTTCAGGTTGGTGCAGATCGCAAACTACAGCATACTCTGTATGTGATTCTGTCATCAGGTGCTGCCACCCAAAAAATATTAAAACCTCATGGAAAGCAAGTTGAAAATAAATTGTTGTCCAATAAACTCAACATGCCAGCTCCAAAGACTTAAAAATCTGCAAAGGTCCTGGAGAGCACAGGGCATTTAAAAATTATCTGTCGGCATTTTACACAGCTGTCTGTAAGAGTAAAGACAGGCTTTGCAATTTGTATTAAACATATCAACACTTTCTAACAGATTTAACTCATATGGACTTAATTCTGTTCACATGACTCAAGATGTGCATTTGTGTTGCTTTCTTTTCAATTCACAATAGAGGAAAGTAGAATGGCAATTAAAATTACTAATTTAAAGAAAATACAAAGATTGAAGAGGGAATTTAAGTTACTTTAACAATATGAAACTATATGAATAACTAATCTACCGAACAAATACTACTCACTTATCTACTGAAATGACGATGGAAGTCATTTCGGTATTTGTGTTTTAGTTTTTGCGTTCATAACTTTTTAATTGAAGGATGTTTTATTGGATACACTTATCGACACACTGAAGGATTATTAAAATCTGATACAAGCCTATGAACAGAATTTTAACTTTTTTATCAAAAATAACTTAAGACATTTAACTTGTGAATGCAAAGAATGTATAACTCAAAAAGTACATTGAGGAGCAACACGCAGATCACAGCCCTGTAGCTTTCACATAGGGCCATACAAAGCAGCAAAAGCTTCCAGGTCTATATGTACATGAAGTAACCTACATTTGTTTTTATTTGGACAGCTATCTCTTTGAAACCACAGAAAATAAATTGTTACCCCCTGCGCTCCATCACCTGTTTTTCACCGAAACACTGGCTTTCGAGTAACATATAATGACATGATCATTCAGCTGCAAAAGGATTCCACAGTTGAGCTGATATAGTCGTGCTTTTCAGACATTCGGTTTATTTTACTTTATCGAGAAGCAAGTTTAATACAAGTTTACCTTGCAGAATAAAATTACAAGTAACTGGCTTGGTATTCCAAGAATAACTGCACAGTATCTGGAAAATGTTCAAAAACTACTTTGTTTAACACTGAAAGACACAGATGTAACACTGGTAAATAATCTCCTGACTCTCATTGCTTTTATGTGTGTGTGTATATATATATATATATATATATATATATATATATTATATATATATATACACATACATACATAATTTAAATAAATACATAAACTAATAATCATACTGCTTTATTTCCTAGGACTTGTTGGAGGTCATATAAATTTATAATAAATCAAACAACTATGTAGTGGCTGTTCAATCTGTTACTATAGCATTTCTATTTCATGATCTTTATTTTCTCTGGATTAAATCATGATGACATCTGCAGCTCGATATTTGATTATAAGTGTAGTATTGTCATTTTGTTTTTCTGGAATGAATTGCATCAAAAATTATATTCAGCAGTTTTATATCATATTATTATTACCTTTGATTATGTTTTTTTCTTCAGAGTTACATTGAGCTTTTCTATATGGCAAGCAGAGCCAGGATATCAATTTAATCCTAAAGTATTTCCTGCTCTACTGCTGTCTGGTTTTGGACACAGTAATTTCAAACAAAAATCACATTCTGATGAATTATTATTGTTTTTTAAATGGGGGGGGGCGGGGGTCACTTCCCATAAGATGTGCAAGATATTACTGAATTAGCATGAATCCTAATATGCACACATTACATTAATTACGCTACTTTCATATGTTAATTCATGACTTCTTGTCCGGAAAAGGCAACAGACAAAAACCGACAGTTTTCAATTAAAGAAAAATAAAGGGTAATATTTCCACTGCTGCATAGTACTGAAAGCCAAAGAAAGTATAAACTAAACGTACAGGCGGCCGTCTCAGGTTTGATTTGCACTGTAGCCTGTCTCTACAATCTGCACACTCAGTTAGCTGTTTTGCTTATCTGCTTCCATTATCACAGACTGAAACCATGTGCTGAAGGAACTGCAGCATTTTGTCAATAACTGCAAGACCCCTCTTCGGCATCACTCACAAGTCTCCATGCCTGCTTTTAACTTTGAACAAGCTCGAGTGCTCTCAAGTTAATCCATTCTGCAGTTTTCATCAGTACGGTTTTACTGTTAAGCTGTAACTATCACAACACAATAACACAGTAGCCTATATATTTGTTTGTAATCATATATTTCAGACTTAGGCTGGGAGTGTTAAGAGATCAGGACTCAAACAAAAAATAATAACAATAATAATAACAATAATAACAAATGATTATTATTATTATTATTATATTACAATATCAAGTACCAAGCCAGTGGAATACCAAATGTAGTGCTGCTTGCACAACAGCTACTTTGATTACACGTGGTCTTGAGGTCACAAAGTAATGTGAAGACACTATCCAAAATAGAATGGCCATTTGATAAGCGACAAACAGCTAACTTCTGTAATTATTATCCATTAATTATTGCCTTTAGCTGGGGAGGGAAATTTTTAAATTGAAGAGCTGGCCATCATTTGGAGATGTTCTTTCCCCCCAAACCAATAATTTTAGGAATTAACTATATATATATATATATATATATATATATATGTGTGTGTGTGTGAAAGAGCTCAGCGAGACGAGTACTTTGGATAGCATAGAAAAAAATCTTACTATGTGAATCTCAAAATGCTGTGTATCAACAAAGGAAAACTTTCATATCCTGAGTTGTAGACAGCCAGGACAATTCATCTGCTTGTCCTAATACACTGGACTTCAACCTTGCTGTTTTGGGTATGGCATCAAATTTAAGAGTGCAGATCAAACCCCTAAACAGATCTGACTGCTTTGAGACAGCCAGGGAAATTAACAAAGTAATGGTACAAAGTAACAAAGTAAATAGACTTATTGTATACAACCACAGAACACGCTGCTACAAATGACCACTTTCAGATAAATGAATAAACTAAATAAACAAACAAACAAACAAAAAAACGATTTAACATATATTCTCTCTGATTCATTACTAACATTTTTTCACCATGGTTCACTCCTAACAGAAATAACCAATTTCTATGAATGACTAATATGGATAAAGATTTGTCTATCCTAAAGCTCGAATTAAAAGTCCTGCTTCTTCTACAGTAAATGTAATAACAGAAATAAAACTATATACACACACACACACACACGAGAGTAGGTCACGTAAATACACTTTTATAAATAGCACATAACTATGCACACACACAGAGAGTACAAGAAATTAGCTGTATACACAATTATCAATGCATATGTATACATAAACATGCACAAACACACCATGCGTGCACATTATCTAGCGCTCTGATGTACACTTTTCACAAATATGTTCATGCAAACACTTCTGTAGTCTTAAATTCAGTCTACTGAATACATTTTTGAACCACTGTCAAATAAAAGCTGGCATTTACGCTGCACTTAACAAAAAAATCCGCTCGCAACACATAAAAAAGACAAGAAGAAAACTTTGCGAAGTTGCCAGATAGCAGCGCTGCTCTCCGAAACTCCTTTAGCACTCTGCCAGAAATCATCCCGCCCTTTTTTCAACTGTACACCAATTTGCATTTTAAACATGAAGCGCCTGCACCGGACAACGGGGAACAACAACCAATACTGACAATAAGAGGATAAAAATATGTTTTACCTGAGTAAGACAGAGAGGAGAATACATCATGGTTCAATGAAACTGATTAGGAATTGGCAAATGGTAAGAAAGAAAAGTTACTGAGTCATTTTGCACATTTCACCATCGTCTTTTTACTGCTAGGTCCGGATAAATAATAATAATACAAAAAAGAGGAAGAAAAAAATGTTTAAAAAAAATCAGAGAAAGCACGGAGAGGTGGAGGGTTGAAAAATCTGTTCCATTTAGGAAATGGGGGAGAGAAAGAATTAAAGAATGAGAAAATGAAAAAGAGGGAGGAATGAAATGACGTTATGAAAATAGCCCATCCCAAAAAAAAAAGGCTACATCTCACTTAAAGATGCAGTATCCCTGTTTTCCAAAGCAGAGCGAGAACCATTAATGGCACCATTTAATAATATCCTCGCAATTAAAAGGCTCGCCCTCTGCTGATCAGGGGATATGTCCGAAAGATGGGGTCACGACTAGCATGATTAGTATCCGGTTCTGATTGAACAAAAACAAAAAAAAAGCCAATGTCTCTCTCTCTCTCTCTCTCTCTCTCTCTCTCTCTCTCTCTCTCTCTCTCTCTCTCTCTCTCTCTCTCTCTCTCCTAACCAACAAACTGTGAAGTGCGCTCGTCCTGTTAGTTATCCAGCATATCTTGCACTTTACATACTTTTCCTTAATATTAACGTATCTGTTTTGTAATTGCGACCCTTCATACGAACACCCTGCGTCCTAAAACTTTATTTATTAGGAAATCAAACACTTTGCTACACAGCGTAGTCATGTATATACTTGCGATAAAAACTGATGGATTGCTGACAAACATGCATAATAATCTTCATCACCGTAAACAACATTAATTCCATTCCATCTAGAGTCTGAAATATGTTACGGTCTAAACTATTTGGCGTGGGAACCCAAACAAGCCAGGTCGGTGTGTTTGATTACATGCAATGTTGTATAATACTAATAGGACAATTATTAATACATTTGCTTAGCTGTACTTAAAAGTAATAATCCGAACCAGACAAAATCGCGGGAGTGTGCATTAAAATGTGCCCCCCACTGCCCATTCACACATTTTTCACCCATATAGTTGTAATCAGCCAAAATGCCATGAACCACAAAAAGCACTGAATGCTGATGAATGATCGTTTCTACATTATAGCCTGTCTGGCTACTTACTCCCTACTGGACATACATCCATGAAGCAGGTTTAATATACTCAAATTGTAAATACGTGCTGTTGAAGTTTCTGTAGTATTCTAGAAACTAAAATGACTAAATGGCCTAAGGAGCATCCCCGACATTTCTGAAATTTTGTATTTCCCATAGCACTATGAAATTGCAGGTTTTAAACTAATCTCGCAACTTGTTTTCAGTGAAAAAAGCACAGTAAATATTCTTTGATAACCACACAAGGTTTCACTTTAGAACTGAATGCAATCCATATGAAGTAAAAAAAAAATACTAAGTATTGAAAACACACGAAACACCGACATCCGAGTGTGTCATGCCCTCAGTTATGTTTTACAAACCAATTTGATTTGATATATATTGTATGGGTTACTATCTTTATTTGCTATATATGAAAAACACTGTCAAAAAATGGGACTTCCCCCTAAAACAAAATAGGGAATTGTTATGAATAGATCATTTATTTTGATTCAATTAAGCACCTTTTTCATCAAGGTGACAATAAGGTGACTAACTTAACTTGCATTACTGTTCTGCACACTTTAGGAAGTGTTATATTTTTGAAAAGGACACAAATAAGGTGAATCACAATATCACTTTAACGAAAAAATGATTAATACAACGGCACATTTTCAATGTATTTTACTTTGACAACCATTATGTGCAAATGTAATGCTTTAAAAACTTGGTTATCGAACATATTTGTAAAATAACATGCTTGTGTATGTATATTGTGTAACTGAAAGTTAGAGGCCTACCAAAAGCTGAGAAACGTATTTTTATTTTATTAATATCGCTATTATTTAATAAGTATTGCTATTATTAATAATAATTGTTATTATTATTGCACGTTGTTAAAAAAGCCATTTAACTTTGGGGAAAAGTGTGGGGGAGGATATCAATATGTTGACAATACTTAGAATTGGAAAAGTAAAAAATGAAACTTCCAGAAGTTTTCAAAACTTATGTGCCCTAATCATAAATGTTTACAGATGAGAAAGGTCCTATGAAATGTGTACTTCATAGTTCTGTTTAAGGCAGGATTAAATAGCAAATATGTAACGTGTAAAAGTCTAAATAAATTTGATACATACTCTAAAAATGTTAGCCATTAGATGTGCTACTTACATTCAGGCCTTAGAAGTTTGCATTAAATTAAATATATTAACAACCAAAAAATGATTTAAAAAATAATACAGAAGTATTACCTGCAATATAAATTTCTAAGGGATTTCTAAGTGTGATAAAATTACTTGTTAATTTAAATATTACAAATATATACGACTAGGGCATATATGAAATGCATGCTATTTGGTAAGTATGTAGCTCAGTTCACATAATGCTGTATAAATGTTGTGAACACTGGACACGAACACAGACAGAGACGCATGCCAGCCTCACACACATCACGCACGTGTGTTTATGTCGCATGTAGGCTGCTGACATGATGAACAAACTTCAACATTCACGCTTTAGGTACTTTTGTCCTTGTAACTAAGCTACACTTCACTGCTCTGCTGGGACGACCGCACAGCTATAATACGGCACTTGACTACAGCAGACCCGAGCTATAGTGCGCCTCTGTCGGTATAAGGTTCAAGTTCAAGCCGGCGCGCCTCCGGCTCTCGGAGCGGCCATTTTCCGCTCCAGCTTGGTAACTCTGTCGCCGGTGACGGCGTCTCACACATTTCAAGTTAAAATCGGCCTCCAGTGCCGCGGCTTCCACACATCTGCGCTATCCCGCGCTTGCTGGCAGAAAACGGACAACTTTCAGTGGGAGATGTGCCAAACAGCTATTTTCCTCATTACGCCCCTATACATACAAATAAGTCTGCATTTGCTAACCTTCCCCACAAACCTTCCGTTTGGCTACGAACCAGCAGAGTAACTGACACAAAATAATAATAATAAAGATTCTGTATTCTCGCCATACGTCTGAAGAGAAAACTCGTGATCATTTCAGCGTGCATCTTTTTTGGAATAAGGACAAATAATGATGAAATTGATTTGTAACGTACCATTGCCAAGTGAAACTGACAAAACCAACAAAAAAAAAAAGTTGTAGCTAAAAGGCTTTGGCAGCACCGCAGTTCAGAGCCTGGTCATCTCGTCGATCGCGGCGTCGGGTCTTACTATTTATCATCCATTTCTCTTCGCAAAGAAATAATCCCTGGTCTTCGAGGGGAAATAAACACGGGGGATTTAAAAAACAGTCCGGTGCCAGAACAGAGGCTTCAGTTCGTTGCAAAGACCCAGTTTCAAGGTACACCAGAACAAAATAGAGATCTTATAATATGCAGCTTTCACAGTTTGTAGCAGTAGTAGTGTCTTGCCTGACGGTGCCTCGCTGTGCTGTGATGTAGCCTGTAGCATAAAATTACAATGCAGATTCTTCGCTCTCATAGATTAGAAATTATGTGTCTCTCTCTGATTTAGGGGTAGCGTATCTTTTTGTATCCATAAAAATGGCCTGATTTGTGCCTTCCAAGGAGATCTTACGGTCGTCTTCAAGACGGAATAGATGAAAAAGACGGTGGTGGTTTATGGGGGGTTGGTAATGTGTTAGTGTTGCACTTGATGGCGTAGTTTAAAAAAAAAAAGAGAAAGGATATATTACGGTCTGCATTAAAGGGGGGATTACAAAAATTGAAACCCAAAAATGAACACAAAACCTACCATTATTGTCTCTTTGTATATTTGTTTCCGGGTTTCAGTATGTAAATCCGCGTATTAGCTCGATCTAATATAAGAGTTTCCTCTGGGTGCTGGGCAGTGTGCTGCGGCTTGTTTACCCAGCACAGGCGAGCTGCTGTCTGGAAAAGTTATTTAAGGAGAAACATGCAGCATCCCCTTTTCAACCACAGAGCACCCTTTGCGTCGCTTTTTTTCTCCCTCCTTTGCGCTTTGCTTACCTTTAACAGCCGACCCCCACACCCCACCCCAGCCCCACCCTTCAAGTAACAACTTTATTCTTGTTTTTAGGTAAGACCAGTAACCTTTAAAGAGCGAGTGAACGTGGTTGCAGTATCCCCTATTATGCGCCCGAATACAACCACACAACCACACACTGGCAATCGATTAAGATCCTAATACTATAGAAAGTGAGGTGTTGACTTGAGCTTGAGTTAATAAAACATCGCCAAAACACTAGACTCTTTCTCGTTTAATACATTTACGACAGAACAAGTTTGAAGATAGTTAATATGTTTTATACCACGTTACATTATGCTAAAAAAATAATGCATTCACTCATTTTAACCAAGTAAAAATGCCAAGGTGTTCACTTTCTTGTTTAAATAACCATACATTTTTAATCAAATCATCCTTCAGGTCTTTATGATAATATGTCGATCCTACTTATAACTAATGTCATTTCATATTTCATAACATTATACATGTAACATTTACTATAAGCTTATATTTAATATAAGCAGTTTATATATTCCAACAATACACGAACAAGAATCCATTGATTCATAAAATATGTTTAGTAGGTTTTGGCTTTATACATTTTTATTTGCAGTATTGCTAACATTTGTTCAGAGCTTTTGTAATAATTTGCTGTAGATGATTTACGCACACTGTTACTGTGTCATTTAGTGATATTCATAGTTTTAATTACAAATTTACACTATATTGTAATTATCTGACCATTTTGGAACTTGTTGGCACTGGAAGCTACAACTTTGCCTAACTTCCTTCAGTTCAGGAAACAGCTTAAAAGTTTGCATTTTAAAAGAGCATGTACTGATCTATAGTTCAAAGTCGGTGGCTGATTTTAATTTAAGATCAATTGTAATAAATGGAATACTGATCTCATTAGAACCAACACATTTTTACTATACATTTTATCTCTGCAATTGTGTTTTATGTTTGTACTCTAAAATTTCTTATATTGTATAGTCTTGTATTGTTTTGTCACTTTAGAAAAATGTTTAAAGAAACAAACAATTTCAGTTTCTGAAGTATTAAGGTTAATGTTATTTGTTTCTGTGTGAATAGCCATGTAGGCCTATAATTGCTCTCACTTGTTAATCAGAAACAAATACTTTATTTACTTCACAATATTATTATTTTATTTATTTCTTAGCAGACGCCCTTATCCAGGTTATCCATGTGTGCCTTGGGCTGTATTAACGGGATATACGATTGAGTTTTGTTACTGGTCTGTCGTCATTGTTGAACGTGGTGCATGTGCCCAATATATTTAAACCCCACAATGTAGCTGTACTATACTCTTTAGTTCCTTGGATAGCTCCAAATGTTAGGTGCCAAGAAAAGGGCTCTGAATTTCGAGAGAACGGTTATTTCGCTCTAGAAAGTTTGGATATGCTACCAGAACATGTTAAAAAAAAAAAAAGTCAAAGGGGATTAAAAAAAAACACTATTTACTTACTTAAATTAACCATGTAATTGTGAAAATCTGCTCTTATTGAGCAGGAGCTTTTTTCTGCAGTGCTTTGGACATACCTGTGTGATTGTGGCGAGGACCGCTGCAGTGCCCTGGGACCCTCAAGAGAGACACGGCCTCTCAACAGGTTCTCCCAATATAGTCAACATCGAGATCAGAACAGAAACAAAGTCAAAATATGCAATGCAAACATTTCAATACGGTTGACAGATAGCGTTTCAAAAACTTGATTTTTATTCCTTTAACTATTACTTGTATAAACCGTTCCAATCACATTTGATTAGGTTTTAAATACAACCATCTTAGAGTTTATAAAGAAACTTGCGGTCTCCGACATTATCATCGCAATAAATGTTACTCCTTTTGTTAAATTCGCTTTATTTGTTGCGACATTTTAAACCGCAAAACTTTTTATTATTACAAGCCTCCCTGGTGGAATGTATTTTAATTAAATATATATATATATACACACACACACACGTCTTAATTCAAACAGGTGGATTTATTTCTCTACATCAATTGGGTAGGAATAAATAAATAGATTAATTAAGATACTGTACTTCAAAAAATATATGCAATATTCATTACAAATTACATTATTGTTATGAAGGACAGCATATTTATATAACTGAATTTCTTAACATTTCTCTTATATTTCACGTTGTATTTCGTCCTTCAATATGAAACGAGACTTTATAATCATAAAAACCAATAGGGTCTAGTTAATATTTGATATTTTGCATATGGTCAATAAAGGGATTAGAAAAATACCATAATACAGTCGCAATCTTAGCCTTTTGTAAGTTGAACAGATGTCAAACAATAATGTAGGCCTACACGTACAAGTCAAGTTACCATTTTCACCCTGTAACTTCCATCCACTGTATAAACTTTCCTTTCGTTTAGACCAAGTTCATTTGGCATTATCCTATGTAAAAAGCGCCCTGCTTATTTCAACATATGAAAAATTCTAAATTATTTTGTTTAACTTGTAAAATCATTAACCAAATTAAAACCCTACTAGCTACACATGCAATGGTATCGTATTCGATATTTGTTTATACATATGGTAAAGATTCAGGTTTCCTTTGCAACGTTTGCTTTGACTGCATGATTCATCGTTATTTACAAGTCAATAATAAATAAGAGGACATTTGTTTTATTGAATGGGAAAAACAATATCTAGTTTAGAAAATTGTTTTTCATTTGTAATCAATAATGCAAGAACTAATAATAATACTAATAATATCCCGATCCAAACCTTACATAGAAGCTTTTCGATTTGTAAAGTGAACAAATCGCGACATGACACTCACCAGTGATTTAAGTGATTTAATCAGACTAAGCCTGGTGAAAGTTGACTGACCTAAAATGACCTTCACAATATGTGTTATACAGTTTATGTACTGAAGGGAGTGGGGGACAACTCCCTTAAAATGTACAGTTTACATTAACTACAATTATTTTAACTACATTAACTACAACTTGTGAACAATGATTCAGATGTTATGGTATGTCAAGATGGTTATACATTACAAATATAAATATTTGCATGCTTTTGACTAAGGATTTGAATGCTCAGTGTAGCCTATTTCCTTTTCAATGTAAACTTTTTTTAATCACTCACTCGTTTTCTTTTCCACTGCTTTCAACATGTTTTGTTCAATGTTTAAATGTGTCAATAAATGTTTGTTTTCGGGTTAACTTAGTAAATAATAACTTTCTCACTACAGCAATTACAAAATCTCACATTCTAATATGCACTATTATGATATTTGATTTAAAAATATATATTTTGTATTCTGTGATTGTTCTGGATTATATGTATCTGGTTAGATACAGTATTGTCACATACCTTTAAGCATATATGCATACTGAAAAAAAAGTTTAACTTTCAAAAACAAATTTTCATGCGTTGGGATAAGAATGACTGCAAGCTAAACCGAGAAGTAAGAGGAAGACATTAATGGCCTACAAACAGACTAAAATAAGCAGAAATTATATATATATATATATATATATATATATATATATATATATATATATATATATATAATACATATTTTAATAATCAATTTCGATCCCTATGGCTTGGCAAGATCATGTCTTTATAATTAACCATGGTATGAATTTGAAAAAGCTGGAACTGGAACTGTCATAATATGTTTTAATTCAATGTATGAATTCAATGAACAAAACACCCCTGTAGTTATAGTCAAGAAATCATACATTTCAATAACATTTAGTAATTATTCAAAACAATTAGCTTAACTTAATTATGAAGCATGTCAAGTTTAGACTAAAACTGACTTGTATGGTGAAAAATAATACAAATAAATAAATACATAAGAACACCACAATGGTTTATTCTTTAAAGAATGGAATGCAATTCGAGAAACGTTACACAAAACAAATCTCTCTGACTAAAATCTGGAACTGCAAACCATCAAAGTGGTATTAACCTATAATTTACAACCGTTTAAAACGACATGTGCAGAAGTTTGGTGCTGACCTATTTCTGATTTAAGAAACGAACCACACCAACAGTTTTCATACAAAAGTTTCGATATTCTTAAAAACTCGAATAAATATGGATGTTCAAGTGTGCAGCACGTTTTTCAAATGAAAAAGAAAAGTATCATAAAAATACTTACAGTGCACCTTTAAAATGTAAAAAGCCTGCACTTTATTGCAGTGTGCTATTATACAGATTCCTCACCTGCTAAGTCTTTGTTTTGACTTAAACAATCTGTAGCTGCACACGTTGCGCAAGATTTTTTGTTTGTTTGTTTGTTTGTTTGTTTTTAATCGACCTGTCCGCTTCTGATATTACATTATGCAAATCGGTAAAACTGCTGTGTTACTTTAACCTGTTTTAACCACACACTCGTTTGTGTGAACAAAACCGAAGACGTCTTAATGTATGGATTTTCATAGAAACATCTACCAAAAAAAGGGTACCGCACGGAAGAATACTCAGATCTCCAGTTCATTATATTGATAATGCCTCAAGGGGAAAACGAGCTCCATCTCAGAGTCCGGTAGAAGAAAACTTGCCCAATAAACAGAAACGGCGCAGCCGAGCTAACCAGCGAAGCAAACCGCAACACAGTATTGACTCTACTGGGACACACATGTGATTCTGCATTTTCACAACAGATTTACACCTTCGACTTATCCGACATAAAGAATGTTCCTCTCTGAGTATCAGCCTCTATTGTATATCAACAGGCAGTAGAACACACAGGCAATTTGTTTAATGCTATCTGATGTTGGGGTGACCCACAGTTCTTATTTTTTCCCTTTTGAAAATCCTGCTGTTGTACTGAAGTTTCCACCACAAAACTAATGTATCAGTCAGCAACTTTTTAACAATAGATGGACTTTACTGAACAGCGCTGATGGGCACCTTTGTGGGCATAATAGATCAACCTTATGGAGTGGAATATACGTGAGCAGCTGTGTGGACAGAGACGCGGCGGGGGGTCTTCATCTGAACTCTGAACACATGTGTACAGTCCAGTTCAATAGCCAGGAATGGCAGTTCAGTTCAAAACTGTACAATTTAAATAATGTGTATACCTCTTTGGTTATATAATAAACACAACTTATATAATTGTTTTATAAATGGAAGTTATGAAAATTGTACAAAAAATAATAAAAATATATATATATATATAATAAACGCAACTTCTTTACATTTGTTAACTACAACTGCAAACCTGAAATATTAGGATAGGAAACAACTACCGAGTTCTGACCTTAACTACTAACTACTAATCACAGATTCTAAAATACTGCCAATAACCTCCACAATTACTTTGCAATGCCAAAGTGAAACTGAATTACCGTTTCTGCCCTCTCTCTCTCGTTTGAGTAACTTCACTGTCATATTATTGTTAACACTGTGGTCTTTATTTTTTTTTTTATTCTAACCACACGTTTCTACGAATTTATATGTATGTGTGTGTGTATATATATATATATATATATATATATATATATATACACATACATATAATACACACACACACATATATACACAATATATATAATGCACAAACATTTAATAGCCAAGCAACTAAGTAAAATATAACATGATCTGCAGTCACTTTTTAAATTTAACCACATTTGTACAATTCAGCATCTCATTGCCCATAAGAATTCGCCCGTTTTTGCGTTTTCGGCTTCCTCAATTTGTTCACCTATGGTAAAAAAAATAAAAAAAATAAAAACTGTATATTAATGATTACAGATATTATATAATATAAGAATAGTCTTAAATCCTTCATAATTTTAAGACATAAATACAATTTGGCTCACCAGATGGAAAGATTGGATTTTGTTTTCTTGTAATAAAGTTTTACATGAAGACGATCTGAAATGTATGCAGATTATAATTACTCAACCATTTTATTTTCCATACTGCAGAGTGCATGTGTGTTTGTGTGGCGCTCAGTGGGAATGAAGATGGGACTGGTTACGGGCAGACTGTAAGTCCTCAGTCAGGAGCGACCGAAGCATCCATCTAATTACATCTTGGAATATCCACAGCACGACAGACGGACTGTGAAAAAAAGTGTTGCTTTTATTCCACGGACAAGTACACAGGAGGGTAAAAACAGTCAAAACAAAAGGAGATTTTGTTTGACTTTTTACGTGAGCTGGATTCTAAAACACAACACAGAAGTGTGCAGACGAGACTCCAGAAAAATTCCTCAGACATCCTCTAGCTGTACTCATCAAGTAATTGAAGTTTATTCAAGTAAACTCAAGCCACATTTCAATTTTCACAGCATAACAATTTGATTTCTAAATAATAATCTCTACGTATTAGTCGTTGTTTTTAATACTTGACAGATTCACTGTCACTGTTATGGTTTATTTCTCAGTTAAGGAAATTGAGCCAAGTGGCAGACAAACAATTATCAGATTCTCTGGATTTTTGTTTTCATACAAACAAATAATGCAAACTTGTAATCCCAGTGTTAACTCACTGACATACATTGTACAGAGACCACAACAAAAACTACTTTTGAACATGCTATACACATTCAAAATTAAAAGACATAAAGGTGTTTAATAAGTAATGTCATATTTTAACCCCTTCACTGTCAATATATACATTGTTTGGATCCCTATATAAATTGGATATATACATTGGGAATGTATTTGGCAAATAGCTAGATGTGTTTTGTGTATGTGGGTGCAGCATATTTGGCAAGCTTTAACATGATCAGAAATATGTGAGAACTTGTAAAGCACATTCATTTAATCTGATCTTTAGCATTTACTACCCAACAATATAATCAGTTTTAAACTCCATGTATCTGTTTCCTTGGTTTCTATTGGTAATGCAAACTCATCTTGATTGAAGATGTTCCCTCTTTTAAATTATAGCAATTATGTATCAATGAATATATATATATATATATTCAGCAATGTCTCTCTAAAAACAGGTTTAATTTGTATCTATTTTATTCAAAACTACCCTTTTGCCCCCACCTTTTTATATAGGAATTTGAACGTACCAAAAGTTAAATTAGTCTGTATATAATGAATGGAAGCCCATAAAATACTGTCCTCTGAGATCTACTGTATGTGCTCTCCATCCATTTCACACTGAAAATCCAGATCTGGAACAGCGGAGTTCAAGTATCAGTATGAGAGCAGACAGTACCGTCCCCTTTCAAATTCTAGCCATGTCCAGGACACAACAGGAGCTGCTGCAGGATGGGGACCCACACACACTTTTCAGCCCTGCCCAATCCCACCCTAATACGTGTCGTGTGATGGATTTTACACTTCTGTATTTTCCAGCAGAAAAAATATAGTTATAGTTGTTGTTCTTAGAAAAATCGCTAACATCAACTATCCCTTGTTTTTATTGATGCAATACAGCTATTGATTTTCAGAAAATATTTTATTTGCTCACTTATAAAATATTAAACTGATGAGATTCTATGCGAGACAAAATGTTTTTGTCAATTAAGTTTGCATTGTTTGTGGAATGCCCTTCACATTGTAGGATTTGTAAAATATATAAATAAATCAATAATCAAACAGGAAATTGCTCTAAGGTATATCTGAGGACAGTACACTGATGCAATGCTAGGAAAGTACATGACAGGACATTTAAACAAACAAAAAAAATAAAAACTTCATTGCCACTGGCATGGTGCCATTATAGCAGCAGTCTGCTTTCATGTCAGAGAAATGGGAAGAATATTAACTAATAGATCAAAGGCCTGTTTGTGTTTTGGTGCTCAAACTGTCAAGCAAGCTACACACGTTTGTATATCTTAAAAGGTTTCCTTAATGCACATGTAAAAAAAACAAAAACTGAACAATAACATTCTAGACTGATAATTAATAATAATATTCATAAAGCAAATTGAAGCACTGAAGTAATATTGGAGGAAAGAGGTTTTGCTTTTAATAATCTTTGTTAATCTTGAGATTTAATTTTATCTTTTTTTTTTTTTTTTTTTTTTTTACATCTAAGGGAAAAATCAACCATTTTGTCAAAGGACTTCAGGTCACCCCAACAGAAACCTTGCTAGGATAAGCCATTTTAAATTAAAAAACAACCTTTTTGGTCTGGAAGCCAACAGGCAATATGCACTGCAACAGAAATGCAGCTTTGGCAAACAGAATTCTTTGTTCACTATTTGTCAGTTGATGGATTTAGAAGTATGAGCACCAACGAAGGCAAGTCAGCAAATGCACATCAGCAGTTAAATGTATGACTAATACTTTACTAGTCAAATTAGTAATCAATTTTAGATAAATAAAGTTGAGGTTATTATTAAAATAAAATGGTCTTCAAACTGTGTCAACACAAAAACTGTAGCAGAGGAATACAGAAGCACTGCAAGTAGAGTGCAGCCACTCAGTCACAATCCTATCCCTAATTGATTTTAATGAAGAAATGCTGTCTGACTGCGAGCTCATGTTTTTGAACAACTTGCTGCAGAGACAAAAAATATATTTGGACCATTGTTCAAAAGATTCACTATGTTTGTTACCATTTGATTTCCCTAAGGCTTAAGTTTATTAATGGCAAAACTCAAGGATATTTCCTGTTGGATCATTCTATAATTTCAATGGCTGCACTTGTTGCTGCTACATGGCACGTTTCTTTCACCTTGACACCATTGTGCACCCTTCATATCACAGTCCATTGTTTACATACGATAGGGAAACAGCATCCCCTGTGTGTTACGTTTTTTTCAACATAAACATTTCCACAGAATGAAAAAGAAATATAATAATTCTATGGTTTAAAAAAAAAGAGATCTCATTATGTCGAGTAATGGAAGTAAAATCACTATGAATTTAAATACAACTCCTTAATGATTTTAAGTAAAAAACACCTTCAAAAATCCAAACTATAGACAGATAGATACATATAGATAGAACATTATCAAAAGTATTTCAATTTTAAAGATAGTGTTTAGCTAATTTAAAACGAGATATTGTATGTTATACAAAAAAATCAAAAAACATAAATGAATACATAAACCCAGTGCTTCTATGCTATTTTGGGGAACGTGAGCCTTGTAATTTCACAGTATATGAAATCATGCACTGTACCCAGGCTCAGCCAAGTCATGGCAGGGCAGGGGTTGGCTTTATCCTGCTGGAGGAATTTAATGTGAAAGAATGACTTCCTTATACGTGCCCGATCTCTGCTGCTTAGAAGGGACTGTCTGAACAAGGAAATAATCCTGCCTCAGCTCGACTGGGCTCTCACAGGGGAGAGGCAGATCTACAGTGTTGTGTGGGGAGATTTCTCATTGGCACAAGCAGGCAGTGAATGCAACACCACCTCTGCAAAAGCAGAATGCAGTTTAATACCTACGAGAAAATGGTCTGGATTGGCTTATGCAGAGAAATGCATGATTCAGAGCATGCACCGTGTCTTAAGGGTGTTTCAAACAGAACGGATGTAATGAAATGCATTGAAAATGTACATAATCTACCCTATCATCTCCATTTAATCCTAACTTAATACTGATCGTGTTTCTGAGAAAAAAAAGTTTCCAAAATTGCTCAGCTACTCACACATTTAAATTTCTTATTACATAAATTCAAGGTAATCAGTAGTCATGGGATATTTGGTTGTGTTTCTGTCAGATCTAAATTCGATATTTTAAATAAAATAATGTAAATGTGTGGATATTTCCCATACCTTTCACAAAAATACTCTTATAGCTTCCAATCCAGCAACTAATGCCCATGCAAAACCCACAATACACAATTAATTATATTACTAAATCAAGCTGCTTAATTTAGTTATTGACTATATAATGCAATTCATTAATTCACATAATTACATTTGTATTGAAAACAGAAAAAGGTGTTCCGAACAGCCAGAAAAGCTGTCCTTGGTCATTATAGAGTTCAATGGGTGGTGCGAGTTCCTTGTAAAGACTGCAATTGCTGTAGAGCTGAGAAAGATAAAGGTTTCCATTCAGAGAAGACCCCTCACACCAGCTATACAACCTTGTTAATTCAGTGCAAAAAGGGAGTTTCCTTCACACAACAGCAAGCTGAAAGAATTAAAAGTGTATTACGAATGTTCTGTTATCGTGTGTGTTTTATCACCATTGAAACTCATTGTAAATCAGCTATTTGTAGCTCAAATAGCCTTTTTCAATAAATATTTTTTCCATAATCTAGAAGGAATGTTGGTCTTGGTTGCGTACTTTACAGTCCACATTCAAAACTCTACATCTTATAAATAGTGCTGAGCTTCAACAGTTTTCAAGAATAACCACCTTGACCTAGTGGTGATTAGCAAACTCCAACTACATAGTTTTAACAGGTTGCCACTCCCATTTGTCTTTATATGTTAAGGGTTCAAATGCTTATTTCGGCCACGGTAAAGAGCACTGACAGATTTTTAAATGATTCTTGTGTTCCATATAAGAATATATATAACTCAAAACATTAGTGAAGAGCAAATTGCTGTTTTGGGAGTTCTAAATGAGGTGTATACTGTATACATTCATTAGCTCTTGTAAGTATTTGTACACCTGGTGCAGAAATATGTATTAGAGCCACTGTATTTAGAAGTAATTACCCGCTTTTCTGACTCACTCTAGCATATAAAAAGGTTATTCTCAGCTCCAGAGTATTAGCTGTCTTGGCATGTTATCCAAACTTGACAATGGGATGAACAAGACAAAGACAAGAACCAACAGTTCACGGTGGATTAGTGGATTCTTTCTTAAATCCCTTTCAACAAATTGAAAGCCACAATCCATATTTAAGAGTTCTAAACTTACTCTTCAAAGTCTTCGCAACCACACTTGTTTTTTCTTTTTTTTGTGAGAGTGTGTTTGAAGACCTTATTCTACCTTTTCCTCTGCTGTAGCAATACTGTTTTTGTTTCTAAACTTCCTTTTCTCATATAATGACTCAATTTATGATAGTCTGACTCAAGATGTTGCCTTTTCCCCTTATCGTCACAATCTTAGACTAAAGGGTACATAAACATTTTTATTTTATTTTATTGCAGCTTTCACCTCTGGCAAATCTGAACAGAAGATGAAAATTTGTTTTGATTTCTCCAAAACATCAATAATTAGGCATCAGTCAATGTCATATTTACAACTCTAGTATTTGTTACAATGTTTCAGTAATGCTCCGGGGAATACCCAGAACTGAATGGCAGATCAGTACTGTGAGGTTTCCAAAGGTGCAAGACACAGCTCACCCTGTGCCTAGGGTGTGTCTCACTGTAGCCATTATTGTTATATCCACACCCCTTGAGTACTTCAGCTCACAGGTGTTAACAAAGAACTACTGTAACTTAACTAAGGAATACTGCAGAAGATTGTCATAAAACAAGTCAGATTTACTTAGCAACTTAACTGAAACAAACTAGATGTTTGATTCCCATCTGAGAGACTAGAAGAACAGTGTTAAAAGATCACTTTCCTACATGCAGCATGTAATAATGCATCTGTTATTGGCAAACTGTCCTATAAAAAAAAAAAAAAAAAAACAGTGGAATTAGATATACTGCATATGCAAGTTCAGTTCAAATCATCTTGGGAGAAATATATTGGTGTTGTCAGAGATTAAAAAAATGGAGATGTATTTTTTTTCCAAGACGGGGTTTTCAGAAACCATATTTATGCCAACAGTTTTTCAGTCCTGCATAATCCTAATATACAACTAATCCATTGAAATGAACCACAAAGAAACCCATGAGCTATGAAAAGTTTATTCACGATTGATCTTTGAGACCCACTTTCTGGCACTACCTTCTCATTTTACAAGTTTGGCAAATTATTTTGGGCCACAGTTTTCTGGCTTCCTCTTATAACACTGACTGGAGACCTTTCATTTTAGGCATGCCTATAATGGACTGTTATATTTGAAATGATTCACACTGATTCATTTTAAGTCAAATTATTTGGTGATTAATTTAGTTCAATAAAATAATTCACCTATACTTATGGTTTGTTGGACACTATTTCACCCTTGAGAACAGACTGTAGTTGGTTGGATTGAGTTAAGATGGAGAATGTGTCAACTTTTGAATGCTTCCCCATAGAAATCAATGCAGTGGCAATCAAAATTACATGTGGAGTACATGCAATAGCATTATTTGTTCAACATGTTTAGATTTATTTTATGCACCACACACCCCTCTGGGGTACAAATAATATTAATCTTGGGTGTTTTAATAAGTCTTTTTACACTCCATTATTTTGTTTTGTAACTTTAAATGCAAGTCTTGCATCATGTAATGGTAAAGCAGACACAGAGTGTTTGCACATGTTTTGCAAATGAGCAATGCATAATTCTGTGCTCACTGGAAACAAACTGTCATGTGATTTAGGCTATATTATTGTATGCTTTTCAGTGATATTTTACACCTGATCACAATACAAAATTTCAACTCTGATATCATACACTTTTCTAGTGTGTGAATACTGATATATTAAGGAAGGTAAAGATTTTATTAGTTTTCAAGTTACATTTTATTTTGGTTAACATATATCTGCTAAGGAGTGCCTGAGTATTCTTGGGAAACACAGTGAAAAAATGAAACTAATTATGTAACAGAAACTTGACAATCACGTAACACCTATTCATTTGCAGATGGTGTGCAAATTGTTTAAACTTTAAATAGCTACCATTCACAACACACTTCCCCTCTGTTTTGGGGCTCTGCAATAAGAGGATGAGTTTCAGATCATTTGTAGGTTTGCTAGTAACATGCACCGCATGTAACATGCAACATCTTTGGTTGAATCAGCCTGGACATAAGTGATTAGAAGCTGCTCTATTCATTTTAAACTCTACACAAGATTTCCTTAAGCAACATCAACAGATGAAAGCCTTGCCGGCATTTAAGTAACAAAGAGATTCAGGTCTCTAACTGCAGCATTCCCAGAAAACAGCATTGTAGAGGATACAGCAGTCAGTGTTCATGACCTATTGATACCTCTATTCCAAGTTAACACATATCAGTGGAGCCTAGAACAGTGCAATCATTGAAAATATAAAATAATTTAGCTTGTTACACTGCACAGTTTTATTTATATTTACCACACATCTAACTTCTTGGGAACACTGCAATTTCATTCTGAAATACCAGAGAGCATTCATTATTAGAAAATCTTGATGTGATGCAACATTTTTGGAAATAAAAATTAATGTCACTGAAGCACCATCAAAAAAACGTGTCTTTATTCTGTATGACAGTGGGCTGTGCTGGATGAAGGGCGAGGGGCACCTTCAGTCCTGTACAGATGCTGAATTGTAGTGCCAGCAGCAGTCTAAACGCTACACCAGCAACCCAGCTAACACACAATTTTGTGGCAACGTTGTGTGTTAGCTGGGAATTAAGCCTGTCACCAGCCCGACACCAATACAAAATATTTAATTCAAAAGGAAAGTTATGAACTTGCTGAGCCGATCAGCACAGGTTGAAGAGATCAGGTGAAAATCTGCTAATACAATTATTATTATTAATAATAATAATAATATCTGAATGATGTGTAGAAAATCACGTGTTTCAGGAATCAACACGATTATAACTCTTTCACAATGACCAATGTTATTACAAATCCCAGATTGTATATATTACATTCAGTAGGCTATACAGGATAAACTCATTGTCCGGCAGTTGGAGGAGAAAGTATTTATAACTTATTAATTCTGAGGTGTTTACAGCTGAAATGCACTATATGTATTTAATTCAAATATTCATTAACATATAAGAACGGATATGAGGGAGAAAATCACATATGCAGAGATATTTACTTTTAAATTGCAAAAGCTGCACAGCGGCTATGGTGGTTCTAGTGTTAAACTGTTTTTATTGTTATTGTCTGCTCCTTTTATCTGACCTATTTATTCATTGTATTATATTGTGTGAATAAACTGCTCTTTTGGGCATCTTTTTGAATTACACTTCAATATTCTTACTTTTGCCGAAAGGGACCTGTGTGGGGTGGTTTCAGTACTGTTAAATGCTCTATTTCACTTATATACAAAATCGTATTCATCTATGTAATTATTTATTTTGTTGTTCCCATATATACAACAACGAAAATAAATAAATACATAGCTGAATAAAAAATGAAATAAATTGAAATATATATATATATATATATATATATATATATATATATATATATATATATATATATATATATATATATATATATATATTATCTATGTATGTATTTATTTATTTATTTACTCATATAGGCCTATGTATTTCGTTATTTATTCATGTATTTATGATTGCACAAATTACCCTCCTTGTTTATTTACTGAATTTAAAATGTGCTTTGAAAAACCAACTACAACTGGCGGTCTAAAAGTCTGTTTTGGAATCGCAGGACATTAAGGAATATTCGATCTAAATCAAAAGAGACAGACTGTGTGTAATTTGTAAGTGAATATGCATATTGCTGATGAATATGCAAAATGGTGATGAACTGATGCTGGTGATGAAATGTGTGTGATGAAAAGTGCATGACGAAAAGACCCGCTCCCGTTTCAGGCAGACTGCTGTGAAACGCCAAACAACAACATATTAAGATTGTTCAATAGCAAGGCTCGTCTGCCCAACTGCTTTTTCTCCTTTCGAAGCTGGGATATTTTATATGTTATACGGGTTATATTTGAGTAAAGCAGATATTAAAACAAAGACAACTATTCACAGTATAATCAAGACTCAAACTATGCATGGAGATCTCAGGGTCTTGTGAGCACCTTGTGTAGTTCCAGAAAGACTTGGGCTCCTATTAGCGCAAAGACTGGTTCCAGTAGAAATACCCAACTTGAAAATTGCATTAAAGAAGACGCCTCATTCAAGTCATCTACATAACGACCCTTTCCTTGATCAGAAATGTAGAACCTGGACATATCGTGAAGGAAAGAAAACTAAAAAGGTTTAGTAAAAAGTTTCCCAGTTAGTTCAACTTACGTGAAACAACAACTAAATGCATAGTTCCTATGAGCAATCTTCTGGTTTGCCAGGTCCAATAACTAAAATTGACAATTAGAAGTTGTATATACCAGAGAATTGCTGTGGAAAATTCTCCCCCACCCCCGCCCCCACTTAGAAAAAGTAATATCAGTGCACTAATCATATCCACCGCCAGGGCTAGGAGTTCCAGAAACAATGCAACAATCATCTACCATTGTTTCTAATTGCTAAAACATTCCTGACTGGCGTCCAAGTGCCGCCTCCTCTTCTGAGTAGTTGAAGAGAAATGCCAAGGCAACCCTTGCCATTGGCAGGCCAGCAGCATTGTCTGACTCTCTTCAGGTGGCGTGGTTCCCCCTTCTCTTTACTTCACTTGCTTCAGTCTTTACAGCTGGGATCACTGAGCTCCAGGAGTAAAGGGAAAGAAAGGGTGTGTTTTCATTAAGCTGGGGTCTGGGCTCCTCCTGCCAGTCCAGAACCAGACTAAAGGAGGTGTGGTGAGAAAAAATCAATACATTGTCACAATACTTTATAAGGGAATGTTTGTTCTTTTGTGTGTTTTTTCAAGCTATTCGGTAGCATTTTAAGTCTTTGTGTTGCTACAGTTTTGATGGTTGACTTGTCATCCAAAACAAATGAGCCCAGTTGTTATTATAGAAACTGTAAATCAGAACCATCTAACACACAGCAGGCTCTGAGTGGAACAATACTCCCACTGCTGGTAAAATAAGGAACTGCTGTCCCTGATGGGTATGCAGAGAGTTTTTCAAGACCTACATCATATATTTCTATTAATTCTTCCCAAAGCTTACTTGGCACTTAAAATTAAAAATATATATATATATATAAAATATTACAGAGCAAACTGGTGTAGACATTATTCTCTAAGTGGGTTGAACACCAATAACAAGGTATGGAGAAAAAAAAATCCTTCTACGAAATGGTACTTAAGAATTGGAATCTTACAGCAGAATCTTTTTAGGTGCTGCCAAAATAAATGTGGTGCAATGAGAGAAAAGCTAATAGGATGGCAATTACAAGTGCTTCTACATGCCTTGAAGATTTAGCTATGTTTGAAGAATATATTCTGGGAAAGAAGGCGTCATGCACCATGCAGAGCAAAGAAAGCAGACTCAAAGTAGCGTAAACTCTATTCATAAAGGGCATACACTGGTCATCCTTAGGTGCTGAGGAAATGTAAGGCTTCAGGAGATTAAGGTTCTTGGGGTCTGGAAATCAGAGACAGACACACTCAGTCCTTTCCTTTGACTCCCATTGTGGAAGTAAGTGTCCATCCTTGACAACTGAAATTCAATTTCCACTGCACACTTGTCATCCATCTGCAGCTTGGACAACCTAAAGGTGTTTAACCATTTATAAACAAACTGTTGCACTGTGTCTGGTCCGCATACCATTCTGTGAAGAGGACTGTAATTAGGCACCAAACAATTAAGCGCAGATCACACAGGTTGCCCTGGTCACATTCCGCCAATGAGGCTTTACACAATTGCACTGGTAAGCAGTTTTGGGGCGAGATGGAAAGAAAAACTTACAAGATAATATGTCAAAATAAGAAAATGGGAAAGACATTAGAAGATTAATTCCAGATTCCCAGACTTGTGTGCCAGCAAATCATCATACAATTACCAGACTCCTAACAGCCATGTAATGCGTACATGAACCAGAATGTGTTGAACTTCACATTCGTTGAAGTGATGTTTGGCATAAATTGCCCAGCCCCATTACGTTCTATGATACTGATTTATGGTGACCTTTTCATAGACAGTTTTATGTAGTGAGAAAAAGATGGCAAAACGATCAAATTATGATGAGTAATGACATCACATAGCGAGAATAGAAATCACAAATAATAACTGTATTTTCCCCCAGTACACCACAAAGCAAGATGGTGCCCAGTCCCATTTAACCAATACCATATATATAGAAGAAAGGGGAAACTCAAAATTAAAACTTTTACTGTGTCAAATTTGGTGCCTTTTTCAAGAGGCCCTTAACAAAGGCAGTGTAGCTGAAACACAGAGTATTAGTTTGGCAATAATGCAATGAGTATGTTTTAAATCTGAGCATGCCTCATTTTCTGTACAGAAACACATTCATATCTGTGCAGCATACTGGATCTTAAGCTCACTGTCATAAACAAGGTCGAAATACATGTACAGAAGTGTGTGTAATTTCAACTATTAACTTGTTGCAACCAATGAGCAGCATTGAAAGAGAGAGCAGCCATACAGACTTAATTAATTAACAATGATTGTTTATTAAAAGAATGGTAAAAACTATACAAATGGGTACCTTCTGATTACCTCAGTAAACAACATAGTGGCCAGACAGTGGGCTGGCTGAGGCCTGGCCAGTGCTGGGGTGGGGATTTATAATGAGGACAGCAGCTCTTCTCGAGTTCTCACCTAAGCAGGACAAGGCGTGCACCATCTGGATCCAAAATATGGTCTTGGCCAGTGTTGTTGTTACAGATGGAGGTGGGGGGAGAAAACCTTGCCTCAAGATGCCTCCATCATACATTCAGAGAGACCCACTTAAACATGTTCACAGATTAAAACAGATGGAAGCTGCAAGTGTGATAGGCGGGTGTCTGTCACTAACTCTTTCAGGTCTTAGCATTTCAATTCTGTACTGTAGCACTAGTACAAAGTGTTTACAGTGAAAATGAATAGGAACCACTGGTACTATCGGACCTTGCCAAGAGTTTGAGACACCTGCCCCATCAGAGGATCATTTGGTTCATTTTGTCATGTCTGTAGGTAGGTAGTTCATTGGATTGGAAATATTATCATCATACAGGTCACCCTCTAGCCAAACTATATCAAAGTTCCTTCAAAATATACTGGACTGTAATCACGTTTTGATGAAGTTAGTAGAACTAAAAATGTTGGTACATAAAGGCTCTTGTAAAACAAATGTACTGATACAAATTAGAAATTATGATAAGTATTATTTCATGTGTCTAAATCTATGCAGATGTGCTCAAAATAAGACAATAAATTCCCAGTTCCTGCAAGTAAGAGTAATGTAAGAGTCTAGATTTTGTAAAACCTGCAATGGATCAGACCTCCATGCCTCAGTCTTTCCTGTAGCTGCTATTTATGCTCAGTATACACTAAGGTCGTGGTTGTGGATCGAGTACAACTTCCACAACAGTTGAAAGAAATGTCATGTTAGGATAACACTTTGTTGAAGATTGGAAATTATAATGATATATTTGGGATTACCATAAGGACGACATCTTTACATTACAAATGATTACGATACACCTATACACCTGCACCTTCTGTCCCATTGTCTTTCCAAGCAGATAATCAGCATGTATTTTACCACAGCAATTCTGCCCCTGCATATAACCCAAAGCTGCATAATATGCTGAAAGTGCAGAATATAAGTGCTTATGAATATGAAATTGGTAGAGGGTTTTATGCAGCAACTTAAGTGAAAGTCATTGTACAAATCCACATATCAAAGGCTGTATGTGAGTGGCATTAAATAGGCCTATATGATTTACAGAAATAACATGATATATGTTTTTATTTATGAAGTTATATATTTTGTAATTATTAACAAGGCTTCAAAACTTTAGCTCAACCTTTAAATTCCTGGCTAAGGATGAAACCTTAAAACCCCTGGACAAAGCCATTTAGGCCTAAACTGTAAATAAGCAACGAACCTAAATGCTCAGTAAAGCACTCAAATCAATACATAAACAGATGTATAGTAAATGCAAAAAGTTTTGGGGAATTCATTTGATTCAATCTTAAAGGCACCTAGAGGAATTAAACTTGGCAAAAAAATAAAAAAATACAATACGAACTATTAATAATTACTATTCAACTACTGAATAATATATGCATTCCACAATTGCATATATTAACTTTTTTCTCCAAAGATCTAAAGAACCATATATAAAAAATGACAAACAATATCTTTTCACCTACAGTATCTTAATATAAACCATTTAAAAATCCTTACGGGAAGATATCACTTTGAAATGTTCCAGTATATTGAGAGAAGGAAAAATGTATGACTATACACCATTTTCCATTATTGAAAGTGATACAGAAACTTAAAATATTACCACTAGTATATCTGCCATTTCCTTGAAAATGTACAATACATTATTATGCAAATTGCTGGGGCACTTCCCTCTTGCTGTTGCATTGCATTACTGACTCCTAGCATTCTGACACACTGGAGCAAATGGTAATTCTGATCCCCCAAAATCTGGCCAATAGAGCATAGAGGTCAGATGCAAAATACAGGCAGTATAATTGCCAATACACTATTTGCATTGTACACTGCAAATGCTTAGCATTTTGTTTTGTGGTTAGCTTATACACACTGGACCATGTATTGCTCACAACAATATTCAGTCAAGCATTTTTCAAGTCTGGCAATTTTTGAATGCAAATACATAAGCAAATACAATGAGGGAAAAAAGTATTTGATCCCCTGCTGATTTTGTACATTTGCCCACTGCCAAATAAATGATCAGTCTATAATTTTAATGGTAGGTGTATTTTAACAGTGAGAGACAGAATAACAACAAAACAATCCAGAAAAATGCATTTCAAAAAAGTTATAAATTGATTTGCATGTTAATGAGGGAAATAAGTATTTGATCCCCTATCAATCAGCAAGATTTCTGGCTCCCAGGTGTCTTTTATACAGGTAACGAACTGAGATTAGGAGCACTCTCTTAAAGGGAGAGCTCCTAATCTCAGCTCGTTACCTGTAAAAAAGACACCTGTCCACAGAAGCAATCAATCAATCAGATTCCAAACTCTCCACCATGGCCAAGACCAAAGAGCTGTCCAAGGATGTCAGGGACAAGATTGTAGACCTACACAAGGCTGGAATGAGCTACAAGACCATCACCAAGCAGCTTGGTGAGAAGGTGATAACAGTTGGTGCGATTATTCGCAAATGGAAGAAACACAAAATAACTGTCAGTCTCCCTCGGTCTGGGGCTCCATGCAAGATCTCACCTCGTGGAGTTTCAATGATCATGAGAACGGTGAGGAATCAGCCCAGAACTACACGGGAGGATCTTGTTAATGATCTCAAGGCAGCTGGGACCATAGTCACCAAGAAAACAATTGGTAACACACTATGCCGTGAAGGACTGAAATCCTGCAGCGCCCGCAAGGTCCCCCTGCTCAAGAAAGCACATATACAGGCCCATCTGAAGTTTGCCAACATCTGAATGATTCAGAGGAGAACTGGGTGAAAGTGTTGTGGTCAGATGAGACCAAAATCTTTGGCATCAACTCAACTCGCCGTGTTTGGAGGAGGAGGAATGACCGCAAGAACACCATCCCCACCGTCAAACATGGAGGTGGAAATCTTATGCTTTGGGGGTGTTTTTCTGCTAAGGGGACAGGAGAACTGCACCGCATCAAATGGATGATGGACAGGGCCATGTACCATCAAATCTTGGGTGAGAACCTCCTTCCCTCAGCCAGGGCATTGAAAATGGGTCTTGGATGGTATTCCAGCATGACAATGACCCAAAACACACAGCCAAGGCAACAAAGGAGTGGCTCAAGAAGAAGCACATTAAGGTCCTGGAGTGGCCTAGCCAGTCTCCAGACCTTAATCCCATAGAAAATCTGTGGAGGGAGCTGAAGGTTCGAGTTGCCAAACGTCAGTCTCGAAACCTTAATGACTTGGAGAGGATCTGCAAAGAGGAGTGGGACAAAATCCCTCCTGAGATGTGTGCAAACCTGGTGGCCAACTACAAGAAACGTCTGACCTCTGTGATTGCCAACAAGGGTTTTGCCACCAAGTACTAATTATTAACATGCAAATCAATTTATAACTTTTTTGAAATGCGTTTTTCTGGATTTTGTTGTTGTTATTCTGTCTCTCACTGTTGAAATACAGCTACCATTAAAATTATAGACTAATCATTTCTGTCAGTGGGCAAACGTACAAAATCAGCAGGGGATCAAATACTTTTTTCCCCCACTGTACTTGGCCAAGATCGGCATGATCCTGTGCATCAGAGAATTTCCCCAAATGAATCAAAGGAATCAAGTGAGTACAATTAACTGCAGATCACTGTCACATCACATCACCTATTGATGAACAACTGTGATTATTTTAGTTGATGTCCAACACAAAGACTTAAAACAAATCTGGAGTTGAAAAAGCAATGTAAAGCAATGTAAAATTTTAGTTCTTGCATGCAATATACATCACATACATCACGGCACTCCTTTAGAGCAATGTTATGTTAAGGCAAATCTTTCCCTGCCTTAATTAATCTCTGTTGAGTGCTATACTGGCACAAACTGGCACACATGTTCCCATGGTGGTTATGACTGTGGTTTTAAGGGGCTATTACCTTAATGCTTTGTGATGCCTGTTGTATTGAAGGACATTTTATAAAAGGTAATTGATTGGTCTGATGATTAATATAAGACAGAGAACACATGCCATGTAATACTGTAATCTTGGTTTCTTATGTTTCAAAAATGTTTTTCCCTTTTTCCACATTCTCAAATAAATTAAACTAATCATGAAAACCCCCTATTATGTGCACACTGGTTAGTTTTGAGATATTATTTCTTTTGACACTTCCATTATCCATTATCTGGATAATGCTTAATATCACCACATCCAGCAAGAACACTGAGATGTTTAATGCAACCTGGGGACGGAGTCTGAAGACAATAAATATATAAGTAAGTACATACGAGCGCTGCCATGTACTGGTTGTTTACTTTGTTTACTTACTTTAATTGTATTTTTACTGCACCTATATTCGTAAGGGCTGCTACTGTTTGTTAGTTACTGTCTTACTTACTGTCAGAAATGGCTGCATTGTATATACTATTGTAGAGAGAGATTGTACAGTGTTGTTGTGTGCTTAGCTTCGCCTTTTCTGCAATCAGAAGAGGCAGTTACGTAGAGTTTAGCATTCCAGAAATTCCAAGCAGTTAGTTCAGCCGACTGTACTAGGGCGTGACTTGCGGGATCTTGACAGAGCAGTGTAATCCAATGCAATTCAGGTGTGTTCTCTGCTAATTAGTTTTAGGTCAGCTATTTAACAGCCCCCTCGGTCCTCCATGCCAGTAGTCAGCACCAGCAGCCTCAGTGCCCCCCTTCCGAAGGGCCACACTTACAGGGACTCTAGCTGTGGGACTCCAGCGAGGAGAAGACTGCGAGGTGATGCTGCACAGCAACAGCAGGCAGCCATGACAATCTCTCCGATTCCAGTCCTGCTCTCTCCTTCCTCTCAGTGTGCACCTGCACGCCATTGTTTCGCTAATCCCTCTAACCTCATCTCCCTGCCTCTCCCCTCCCCCTCCCTCCCCTCTACTCCACTCTCCGGAGGTCTGTGGAACTGCCACTCAGCTTACAACAAGGCTGATTTCATCTCCGCATTTGCCTCCCACCACTCTGGATTTCCTTGCTCTCACTGAGACATGGATCTCCCCTGAGAACTCAACCACCCCTGCAGCCCTATCCTCACTGTTTGTTCTTTCCCACTCCCCTCGTTTTATCGGTCGGGGAGGAGGAACAGGGCTCCTGCTCTCCCCTTCTCTCCTCTTCTCTGTCCCCCCCTTTCTCTCTTCTATCACGACTAACAGCTTTGAATTCCACGCAGTGGAACTCACCTCTCCCTCTCACCTCTTCCTTCTAGTTCTCAACCGTCTTCCTGGTCCACTTGCCTCCTTCCTGGATGAACTCAACTTTCTTCTCTCCTCCCTCCCCTTGCTGTCCTCACCTACCATCTTCCTGGGAGACTTCAACATCCACCTCTCCAACCCCTCCCACTCTGTCGGATTTCTTCCTCTCCTTCACTCCTTTAACTTCTCTCTCTCCCCATCTCCCTCAACTCACAGGGCAGGTCACTAGACCTCATCTTCTCTAGAGGCTGCTCCCCTTCAACACTCTCCGTGACATCTCAGACCACCACTGTCACCTTCTGCCGTAATCTCTGCTCTGTCTCACCCTCCACCCTTGCCTCCACTGCCCTTACTCTTACCTTCCATTGACTGTTTTTCCCATCTGTCTGTCAACTGTGCTACCTCCTCTTTGTTCTCCTCCCTCACCTCCTCCTTTGATTCTCTCTGTTCTCTCACCTCTCCTCCTGTCCATCCCTCCCCTCCTCAGCCTTGGATCTCTTTCATTCTCTGCTCAACCCGATCCAGTCTGCGTGCCGCTGAACAGAAGTGGAAGAGATCCAAACTCCCAGCTGCCCTCGAACTCTACCACTCTCTACTGTCCATATTCTCCTCCTCACTCACCTCAGCCAAGAAGTCTTACTTCCAACCACTCTTTGAATCCACTGTCAACAACCCTAGCAAACTCTACTCTACCTTCTCCTCCCTCTTGACCCCCCTCCCCCTCCTCCTCCCTCGTCTCTCATTGAAGATGATTTTGCCTCCTTCTTCTCCTCCAAGGTTGCAGACATCCGTAAGCTCTTCAACAGTCCCCCCTCCTCTCCCATCCTGCCCAAGTCTCCCACCGACCAAGCTTCCTTTTCTTCATTATCACCTCTCTCGGACTCTGAACTTTCCTCTCTCCTCCTACGTCACAAACCTACAACGTGCGCCCTGGACCCTCTCCCCACTCGCCTCCTCCAAGCGACCGCTCCTGATCTACTCCCCTTCATCTCCTCCCTCCTCAATTCCTCCCTCCTCTCTGGCTGTTTCCCCTCTGCATTTAAACAAGCTGCTGTCATCCCACTCCTCAAGAAACCTACCCTTGACCCCACCTCTACTCAAAACTACCGCCCTATCTCCCTACTTCCCTTCCTCTCAAAGACCCTCGAGCATGCTGTCCACCGTTAGCTCTCTGCATTTCTTTCCCATCACTCACTTATTGTTCCTCTGCAATCCAGCTTCCGCACAGCTCACTCCACTGAGACTGCTCTCCTGGCAGTCACTGACTCCATCAGCTGTGCTCGAGCGGCCTCCCTCTCCTCAGTCCTCATCCTCCTCGATCTGTCTACAGCATTTGACACTGTTGATCACTCCATCCTCCTCTCCTGCCTCGCTGATCTTGGAATATCTGGGACTGCTCTCACCTGGTTCTCCTCCTACCTCAGCAACCAGACCTACGAAAGTGACATGGCGAGGTTCCTCATCCAACCCCCAGCCTCTCCTCACAGGCGTACCCCAAAGCTCCGTCCTGGGCCCCCTCCTGTTCTCTCTCTACACTCGCTCTCTGGGCCCCCTCATCGCATCCCAAGGTTTCTCTTACCATTTTTACGCAGATGATACCCAGATCTTCCTGTCTTTTCCCTCATCCGACACCCTCATCCCCTCTCGCATCTCTTCCTGCTTGTCTGCTATCTCTGCCTGGATGCACTCAAACCTCCTCAAGCTCAACCTCTCCATCTCAATCCCCTTGTAATCTACAACACTCTCTCCCTCTTCTTCCGATAAAAACCTAGTAGTCACCCTCAATCATGCACTCTCCTACACTCAGCACCATGCTGACACGCACCTACAGATTCTTCCTGAGCAATATACGCTGAATCGGACCCTTCCTCACCAACTACTCGACTCAGCTGCTCGTCCAGTCCCTGGTCCTCTCCCGCCTGGACTATTGCAACTCCCTCCTGGCCGGCCTGCCTGCAACTTCTACCCACCCACTCCAGCTCATCCATAACTTTGCAGCTCGTCTGGTATTCTCTCCCCCATGATTCGCACACACTACTCCACTGCTCTGCTCCCTCCACCGGCTCCCGATACCGGCACGCATTCAGTTCAAGACACTGACTCTCACTTACCACCGTCTCAAACAGACTGCACTGAGTTACCTGCAGACCATCGTCTCTCCATATATCCGCTCCAGAATGCTGCGGTCTTCCAGTGCCAGAAGACTAACCCTGCCTCCTCTCCACTCCCCTTCCTCCAGAGCCGCTCCTTTTCATCCCTGGCCCCTAAGTGGTGGAACGACCTTCCCACCAAGTCAAAACAGCAGAGTCCATCACCTCTTTCCAGCAATTACTCAAGACACATCTTTTCAGAATCTACTTGTAATTTAGTCATTCATTCTCCTGTAAGATTGCACTTTACAACATTTTATCATACTACTTGCCTTGTGCTACTCGTATTGTTATTTTGATTTCCCCTTTGCTCCATTTCCCTTGGCCCTTGACTGTGACCTAACAACTTGTCTGCACTCGGCTTTTACAATCCAGGATGTAAGACCTCATATATTGTATACACTTGTGTAAATTGGAATTTGTAAAATGTATTATGCTTTGAATTGCACTGTAATATGTAAATTGGAATTTGTAATGTTTTATGCCTTGAACTGCACTGTATTCTTGCACTTTGTATTGCACTTATATTGGATAAGGGCGTCTGCTAATAAATAAATAATAATAATAAAAATCCACCTGGAGTGCACAGACACGGTTCCTTGTTGGAAAGATGGAGGGGAATTAAAATCCATGTATTAAATTCAGTCATTGCTACTTTTCAAAGTATGTGCAGTAATACCAGCAATATTTGGAAAGCACGGTTGCAGCTATACGGGTAATAATTATAAGGCAAGAACACTGGAGATTTCGAAATAAACAGCTCACAAAAAGTCAAAAGTAGATGGAAATTAACTGCACTTGTCACTGAAACTGACCACAAGCCAACTGAATTATGATAGTTAAGCTGGCTGGCGATTAATTCTATATAACAAAATCAATTTCTGCAATTAAAACTCCTCCAATGAATGCAGGACTTCAGCGCGTTTTCGACATTCAGGCTCATTGCTTTCAAGGCCAGACATTTGTTTTCTTTCTTTTTTTTCATTTCCCAGAATATAAACAGTCAAGAAGCCAAAAGCAATGGAGCTACACTCACTGGGAAAAGTCTGACTTTCCAAAACAACAGCAACAGGAAAACTTTTTGGAAACTTTTTCCAGACAAAGGCTGCCAAGAGTTCAGAGCCAATATTTCTTTCCCTCTTTAGAGAACGTTACTTTTTTACTACAGTTGCCATGTGAATGCTTACTAAGTGCAAATCGTGTGTAATTTTCTCATTTTGGAGCATTTGTGGCACATTACAGTCACCTTCAGACTAAGCCAAGCTATTCTGTTACACACAACTGGTTTAAATAAAGATCTTTTTCATTTTATTTTATTGTACAACCTTGCCGCCACAGGTTTCAAATTAAACAAGAGAAAAGGTGAAACAAGGTTACATTGCTTTTGTTTGCACCATTTCAAAGCCTTATTAACATTTTTATGACTGTAAATATGAGGCTGACAGCAAAAAGTATTTAAATAACACAGGAGAGTATAGGCCACCACAGCTTTCTATAGTTTACACAGCAGTAGAAAAGAACTCTGTACCTAAGACTGCTGGGAAGGAATCTGCACCTTAGCCAAAGCATACATGTCACTATGCATTAGCTGCCAACCCTCTTTCAAATATGGTATACTGTTACAGCTCTTGGGCACACTCTGTGTATATTTACCTCAGTTGTGGTTCAATTGAACTTACCCGGACTAAACAGGTTTTTAGACTTCAACAACACTCGCCTCTTTGAAAGCATGGACAATTGTCATCATGGCTGAACACTGTGCCCTAAAGAAAGCCATCTGTATTGGTGCTTCTCCACCTACATAACTCAACTCAAAGGCCGCCTTAGCTTTTGGACACTTCTGCTCATTATTAGCAAGCTTGGCAAAGCTTTTAATACCAGTAAATGGCTTGTAATTTGTGACGAGCTCAAGCTGTGTCACTGCGGTATACTCTGCAGTAATGTACTTTCTCCCAACAAATCTCAAATTGATACTCGTATTTTTAGATAACAGAAAAGAAAGTGAAATGCTCCACCAACCTATTTAGATCAACGCGATTTAGATCAGGCTGAAACATTAAAAAAACTGTGATATAAGGGAATTGCAGTCAATATATCAAGTGATTCAATGGCAAGTCAGGAGAAACAATCACAAAACACACACTTCATGTCAATGCACATATCATTTTTAAAGCCAGCTTATTTGAAGAAAACACATATAAAACTGACAGCTGTGTGTTCATGATTTTCTTTTAAAAGGTCCATCACAGCATCAAAAGCCACAATTAAAAGTTTCAAATTATACAAAATGTATATATTTCTCATATATCCATACATACACACACACACACACAGTAGACACAGCTACAGAAATAATCATGATCAATGAAAAGGGTTTCATTAAAGGGAAAGAACACTAACTGTATTGTTTTGGTTGCAGAAAAACATTAAGGATATTAGGAATGGCTCGAGAAGCTCTTACAAAAATAACTATACTGGCTAAGAGTGCAAGTAAAGGAAGGAGTCTAGAGACAGTCAGTCTAAACTTCTTGCCTCAGCTGAAAATTAAATTAGACTTATTAAAAATTTAAAAAACCATAACGACCGAATCCACACAAATCAATAATAAAATTGTTAGGAAAAAGCAAACTATTTGGAACAAAATGCTGTTATCTAAAAAGGTCTTGGTCAGCTTGAGTTTGTAGCATTGTGCAGTTTCAATTAACATAACACAGGAACTTCTAATTCATCATTAATCAGAAAACCCTGAGAGACACGGAAGTAATGACTATTAGAAAATGATTACTGTGGAGTAATTTGGTGCATTTAATGTATCTTAGGTGTCTAATAAAGAGCTCATATTTTACTCAATGTCAAGGGTATTTCATTTATTCTCATTTGGATTCGTATTTGAATCCAGAAGAGGTCCATGCCCTTCCAAGCTACAGATCAAAAATAAATGAAAGAGGACCAGAATGAAAAGCTTCACATATTCTCCACGCGGCATTAGAGAGCCAGTAGTCTGAAATGGTGCCAGGAGAGATTTTGAAATGCATTTGTACTTCAGTTGAAAGAGCTGCAGTTTAACAAGCAAGTCAAAGGAGCAGCTTCTCAAGTTAAGCCGATAGCAATCCATATAATTGACTGGTCTTTTCATTTCTCTTCTACAGGTGAGGATTATTACTGCATGTGGAAAACCAAAGCAGCAATTGCACCAACTGCTGGCCTATATATTTAACAGTGTATCCCAATTGCCCTCTTCTTGTTGCAGTGCTTCATTGTACCATGAGCTGTAGCTATGTCTGCTCTAGAATACAGACACTTTTCCAGCAGACAAACTCAGTGATCCAAGTTCACAGACATTTTCAAACGCAACCCAGAGCCCATTTTCAATTGTTTAATAAATATTTATTATATAAATAATAAATATAATAAATAACGCACGACATTGTTTCAGGTTACAAATGTATATGATGTTCTTAGGCAAATAAAACACCTTAGAAATAACAGTATCTTCCACTTACAAGATGTGCATGGTATCGTACTGTGCGTTAAACTGTAAATATAGGAAAAGGTCAGGTTGCAGCTGTTGTTAACTGAATAAGAGCAGAACATTTGTGAAAATATTGCAGATTTTACTACAATTTAAAAAAATGCTTGAGATACATGGGTCTCATGAGGTATATTTCATACTAATTGCTGTGCTTGAGTCACTGCATGCTGCTATTCAATCCACTTCAAACAACTGCTTTTAATCCAGGGCTGTTCCTCCCAAGTGGATGCTTCTGGTTTAATTGACTAAAAAAGGTTTTCATGTGAAGACATATTGCAAGGCAACAAGCCATTGATAGAGGAGCATCTTGTCCCCCACTTACAGTTAATGTGCAAGTGCTGACAGGTCTACAGAGGTGAACTACCTCTTAACTACCACTTAAGGCCAGGCTTGTTTTGGTCTTCTGTCACCCCTATTTCTACCGAGGTGTATTTCATAGACCTTGTCAGCTATTTAGCCAAGGCACCTCCTTATTTTGGTGTATTTATTTTGACTAGCTTTTGACTAATAGGAAGCTTTTAACTGACAGTGACAAGATGACAGACATTCACTACCCTTCTGTAAAGTGTCTGTAAAACACACATATCACTTAACTTAATTTTAATTCTCATCTAAATTACAGTACTGAGAACAAGGAGATGACAAATCTTTTTATTGTCTATTGTTCCACAAAACCAAGACACTTAGCTTTTTATGAAATCCCCCCAAACTGTAAAATAACAGCTTAAGGGTAAATGGCACCAAACGGGTCAATTTATGTACAGCAGTGTGGAGGTTCTGTACCTGTTTGTTTGTTAATGGTGTCTGATTTCTTTAAGAGTCTGAACTGCAAGCCAAAAACATGCCTTGTTGGCAGTCCAGCGTTCACTACAGCCTGCTCCCTTCTCTCAGCGTTGACAAATGTTGTACTTGGGTCTTCAAGAACAGCCAGATTGGAGCTACATTTCACTGCCTGCCTTTATTCACTTGCCAGCGCCGCAGCGGGAGAAACTGTCACTCTCGTCCCCCTGAAGAGATGCACAGGCACTCTCAATATATATATATGAAGGAGACCAGGGTAAAGTACTGTCCTATTTCATTTGCTCCTCTGGCAATCTGTGTTTGTATCTGGCTCAGTGCAGTTTCTGTTTATCTGAAACAGTCTTGTGATATCATTACACACATTTAATTCAATCACATGACAAACCTAAAAGATTGGTCTTCTGTGAATTTCTTCTGCATCACTGGCTGTTAATGATAAATCGGTACACATTTTTCCCCTTCAAAGTATGCAGTCACCCACACATCCTGTATATACAAAAAAAATTAAAAAAAATAAACTGCACTGCACTGCACTTCCTTGACAGGTACTGAGAGTCCAATTGTTAGTAAAAACCAGACTGAGCACAAAAAAAGGGGTTTGCTGAGGACAGACAGCTGTGATATTCTGGCAAATGTTAAGAATTATTTTCATATGCTTTGCATTTCTAGTTTAAAATTCCTGGAAGCTTAGTGTTGTAAAGCAAAACAGGAAAAATGTGCCACGTTTTTTGAAACCTTAGTATGATGTGGGTGAGGTTAGACCTCTTATTCAAGTTCCATAATATAATTGAATAAAAACATTAATGATCCACTCTGCACCTGGGCTGTTTCCACATTTTTCATTTTTTATTGTAGAAACTTATCTGCGCACAACTCCAACTCAATCAAGTCATCATAAATAAAATGATATCATCTTATAAGTTAGCTTTTCAGACATAGGGATAGGACAAAGGCCAGCAATGCAACACAACACTCACACAACATTTCCTATTTAGCTTTAGCTTGCGAATGTATGATCAAAGCAGTTGTTATTGATGCTTTTACTATCATTTATAACAGTGCATTTAGGGGTGTGGTCCTGGTCAAGACAATCTCCTGAACTCCAAACTGAATGTCTGAATGGGAAAGAAAGGTGATTTAAGCAATTTTGAGCGTGGCATGGTTGTTGGTGCCAGACGGGCCGGTCTGAGTATTTCACAATCTGCTCAGTTACTGGGATTTTCACGCACAACCATTTCTAGGGTTTACAAAGAATGGTGTGAAAAGTGAAAAACATCCAGTATGCGGCAGTCCTGTGGGCGAAAATGCCTTGTTGATGCTAGAGGTCAGAGGAGAATGGGCCGAATGATTCAAGCTGATAGAAGAGCAACTTTGACTGAAATAACCACTCGTTACAACACGTACAACCTTGAGGCGGATGGGCTACAACAGCAGAAGACCCCACCGAGTACCACTCATCTCCACTACAAATAGGAAAAAGAGGCTACAATTTGCACAAGCTCACCAAAATTGGACAGTTGAAGACTGGAAAAATGTTGCCTGGTCTGATGAGTCTCGATTTCTGTTGAGACATTCAGATGGTAGAGTCAGAATTTGGCGTAAACAGAATGAGAACATGGATCCATCATGCCTTGTTACCACTGTGCAGGCTGGTGGTGGTGGTGTAATGGTGTGGGGGATGTTTTCTTGGCACACTTTAGGCCCCTTTAGTGCCAATTGGGCATCGTTTAAATGCCATGGCCTACCTGAGCATTGTTTCTGACCATGTCCATCCCTTTATGACCACCATGTACCCATCCTCTGATGGCTACTTCCAGCAGGATAATGCACCATGTCACAAAGGTCGAATCATTTCAAATTGGTTTCTTGAACATGACAATGATTTCACTGTACTAAACTGGCCCCCACAGTCACCAGATCTCAACCCAATAGAGCATCTTTGGGATGTGGTGGAGCGGGAGCTTCGTGCCCTGGATGTGCATCCCACAAATCTCCATCAACTGCAAGATGCTATCCTATCAATATGGGCCAACATTTCTAAAGAATGCTTTCAGCACCTTGTTGAATCAATGCCACATAGAATTAAGGTAGTTCTGAAGGCGAAAGGGGGTCAAACACAGTATTAGTATGGTGTTCCTAATAATCCTTTAGGTGAGTGTGTATATATATATATATATATATATATATATATATATTTTTTTTTTTTTTTTAAGACAACTGTACATTCTAAGGAGATCCAAAGGCAAATGCACAATAATGGGTGATCAGATTTTCTGCTCAAGGATGATCAATGAAAATCAGCCATTGGCTACAAAAAAAAGAAAACTTTAACAGCAAGCATAATGTTCAGCACTAATTTATTCATCTGTGCCCTAGAAAACTGGCTAATTTTGCTGAACCACTGAGATTTCTGATAGTAATGGAGCAGAAGGTCACGGAGAAAATTACACTTTACTCCAGTCCTTATAGGCCATGCCATGTCCTTGAAATCAATAACACAGATTAGCTTTCCACCTAGACAGACAGTTGGGTTTTTATTACAAATTCAGTGTGTTAGTAAAAGGCTTAAGTGATACTGAAATGTAAATCTGATAATTATGGCCACCATTGTATTTCATTTATTTTGTTACAGAATCCTAAAATTGACTTTGGTGCTTATATTTTCTGAATGGGCAATACTGAGATCCACAGAAAACCTCAGTCATCAATATGTTGCTAAGGATGTTGGTGTCTTTTAAAGTATAAAAGTTCTAGTTCAAGAAATACTGGAGACCTGGAGCTGCGATTCATGTCAGAGGTGGTGTGCTTCTGCCCTCTAGTGGACAAAAATAACACTTCTTGTTTGCAACAATGCCGAGGGGCACAAAGTTTGAACATACTGCAGCTCAATGAGGGATTCTCAGTGGGAATATAATCATCTTCTCCACTGTAGCAACAAAAAGCCTTAGATAAGCAGGAATTTAGTGCTGGAACACTAATGTGTTGTATAATCATGTATAACATTGTTAATCAGGTAATAATTGTGATCAAATTTAATGAGCTTTCAGACATAAGTCCATTTTTTTAAGAAATTGGCTAAAGAAAGTTTTAATACAAACTGCTCATCCATAAAAGAATTTACATTTAATGATGGTATAATTCAGTGGAAACAAAACAGGCTGACCGAGGTCCAGATTCTGGACTCTGAAGCTTTCTTTTACTGACCCCACAACATCTTGCAAATATGACCTTCGGAGTGTTGCAGTGTCAAACCTGTGCGATGGAGCTGGGAGAGAAGAGAGAGTTCGGTAAAGGGGTCTCCACATTCCACTGCTGACAAAAAGCTACCTGACGGGAACATAAAAAGAAGAGTAGCAAAGCAGAAGCAAAGGTCTGCCTGCCTGCCTGCCTGCCTGCCTGCCTGCCTGACTCCTCCTCCCCCCTTGTATGCTAAGGAAGCCGTGCTCAGGCACAGGCAGATGACACAGCATAATGACGAATACTTGCATTTTAGTGATGAAGTGCACAAACTGTCGGTGTACCATTCCTTTTAATCTTTTACAAGAAGTAATCTGTAGAAATATAATAAGTTCAACTACAGAATGCAGTGGGAAGACTGAAAAACATGGGAGATTTCATTGCTTGGTATTCCACATGGCACAGAAATGCCTTGATAATCCTCTTTCATCTTCAAAGGCATTCCAGTTCATTGGCAATACAGGTCCAAGAAATAGTCAATTCACCCTTCGAAAACAACTTTATTATTTATTGGGCCTTGTTGTGTGCTCGGAATAATGGTGAGAGGAGTGGGTTTCAGCAACATTTCATTTAATCATGTTGAAGAGAAGATATAATCATGTTGGCTGCACTGTTGTTTCCAGTTAAGTTCAAGTTATCCATTAACATTTCAATAATAAATTCAGGAGATGTTATAAAATGTTAACTCATGGTTGTTTTCTTGGTGCAAAAAGAGTCAATACATAATAAATGTACAGTATCATACTTTTCCCAACATCAAGCAATACCCATAGGTACCACAAATTTGGGATTTTGCTTTTCAACACAATAATAATGCTTAATACTTAATTAAACCTTAAACAAAAATTACTTAAAAGCTAAGTAAGAAGAACTACAGGTTTTGACAATTATTAGTAGCCTGACATTATCCCCACTGAGGTGCTATAGGATGTGTTGGAGAGAAAAATGAAAACAACAATGTAGTGTTTCAAAGATTTACAAGGCGGATGTATATCGATAAAAGGATCTCTCTATTGGGAAGACATTTTTCTTGATAACATAGGTGCATTCAAGGTTAATTATTTATGGATATTTTCTCCAAGGTAAAATATTGGTCGAAAATATTATACCTGGGGGGGATTTCTTGTGTTTGGGACAGATCCAATCACAGAAGCCCATATATAAAATATATGATATGCTGTACATTTCCAGGCTTTTTTATTCAAGAAGCAAATAATTGACATTTGTTGACAGTTCATCAGACCTTTTCAATAATTGATTTGCATAAAAAATATTTAGATCTGGTAAGACACAGCATTGTATAAAGTGAAACCTACAGATCTTACACGTTTATTAACAATGAAAGTAAACCAATGGAAAAAGGTGAATGGAGAAAACACTTTTACACAATACATTGAGAGAGTGGCATGATATTACAAACTATCATAATAGGGAAGGATTTGGAAAATCATTACCATCAATTATACAAAATATGGACCTAGGGCCAGGCTTGTCAGATATAGGTTATAGGGTCTGGGAAAATCAGGGCATTACATCAATGTGTAATCTCTGGGGGAACATAAATCCTTTGTGCAGCTTGGCAAGTAATTTAACATACCCAAAACACACTTCTTTAGGTATACAGATAAGAAATTATGTAAATTATATTCTGAGCAAGACCTCAAAAGTGATACTCACTCAGAAATATAGAAAAACTATGAGCTTTAAATGAGGATATATGTCAATTCATATCAAGAATACAATATTTTTATTGAAGAAGAACTAACCTGGATTGCAGGGAGAGGAGGTTGAGATGGGAGCAGGATCTTAATACAACTATTGCTGAAACAACGTAGGATGACATCATGACTCACATACACTATGAATCTGACAAGTAACCAGATTATAGAAAGGCAATTTATAATCCTTAAAAAATATAGGAGCATATTACTCCTCGCAAATGACATACAGTGAGGGAAAAAAGTATTTGATCCCCTGCTGATTTTGTACGTTTGCCCACTGACAAAGAAATGATCAGTCTATAATTTTAATGGTAGGTGTATTTTAACAGTAAGAGACAGAATAACAACAAAAAAATCCAGAAAAACGCATTCCAAAAAAGTTATCAATTGATTTGCATGTTAATGAGTGAAATAAGTATTTGATCCCTTCGACTTAGTACTTGGTGGCAAAACCCTTGTTGGCAATCACAGAGGTCAGACGTTTCTTGTATTTGGCCACCAGGTTTGCACACATCTCAGGAGGGATTTTGTCCCACTCCTCTTTGCAGATCCTCTCCACGTCATTAAGGTTTCGAGGCTGACGTTTGGCAACTCGAACCTTCAGCTCCCTCCACAGATTTTCTATGGGATTAAGGTCTGGAGACTGGCTAGGCCACTCCAGGACCTTAATGTGCTTCTTCTTGAGCCACTCCTTTGTTGCCTTGGCTGTGTGTTTTGGGTCATTGTCATGCTGGAATACCCATCCATGACCCATTTTCAATGTCCTGGCTGAGGGAAGGAGGTTCTCACCCAAGATTTGATGGTACATGGGCCCGTCCATTGTCCCTTTGATGCGGTGCAGTTGTCCTGTCCCCTTAGCAGAAAAACACCCCCAAAGCATAATGTTTCCACCTCCATGTTTGATGGTGGGGATGGTGTTCTTGGGGTCACAGGCAGCATTCCTCCTCCTCCAAACACGGCGAGTTCAGTTGATGCCAAAGAGCTCGATTTTGATCTCATCTGACCACAACACTTTCACCCAGTTCTCCTCTGAATCATTCAGATGTTCATTGGCAAACTTCAGACGGGCCTGCACATGTGCTTTCTTGAGCAAGGGGACCTTGCAGGTGCTGCAGGATTTCAGTCCTTCACGGCGTAGTGTGTTACCAATTTTTTTCTTGGTGACTATGGTCCCAGCTGCCTTGAGATCATTAACAAGATCCTCCCGTGTAGTTCTGGGCTGATTCCTCATCGTTCTCATGATCATTGAAACTCCATGATGTGAGATCTTGCATGGAGCCCCAGACCGAGGGAGACTGACAGTTATTTTGTGTTTCTTCCATTTGCGAATAATCGCACCAACTGTTGTCACCTTCTCACCAAGCTGCTTGGCGATGGTCTTGTAGCCCATTCCAGCCTTGTGTATGTCTACAATCTTGTCCCTGACATCCTTGGACAGCTCTTTGGTCTTGGCCATGGTGGAGAGTTTGGAATCTGATTGATTGATTGCTTCTTTGGACAGGTGTCTTTTATACAGGTAACGAGCTGAGATTAGGAGCACTCCCTTTAAGAGAGTGCTCCTAATCTCAGCTCGTTAGCTGTATAAAAGACACCTGGGAGACAGAAATCTTGCTGATTGATAGGGGATCAAATACTTATTTCACTCATTAACATGCAAATCAATTTATCAGTCTCTCACTGTTAAAATACACCTACCATTAAAATTATAGACTGATCATTTCTTTGTCAGTGGGCAATCGTACAAAATCAGCAGGGGATCAAATACTTTTTTCCCTCACTGTACATTGAATTCCGACAAATGACTTGGGCACTTGGGACATACGTACATATGTGGTATACCAATGCAAAATGACCCTTTGGTGCTGCTCTTAGGTTCTCCAATGGATAATGTACAGTAGGAGATGGATCAACTGATAAGGGGTCTTCATATGGCACCAAAATGTACAGTGGCTCTAATATAGTGACATTAACATATTTATGAAAATTGCTATTCAAAGGTCCCCATCCAGCTTGATGGAGCTTGAGCAATTTTGCAAAGCTGGTAGAGACTTATCCACATAGACTCGTGGATAATTACTGCCAAAGATGCATCTACCAAATATTGACTGAAGGGGGTATTTACTTATGCATTCAATTATTTTCTGTTTTGTATTTGTAATGAATTTAGAACAATTTGCAGATTATATTTTTCACTTTGACATTATGGACATTTTATGTGTTGATCAGTGGCAAAAACTCTGATTCATTTTGATTTCATGTTGTAACACAATTACATGTGGAAAAGTCCAAGGTGGGTGAATACTTTTGAGAGCCACTGTATTCTCATGATCTGGATTGATGACTAGCCAGGGCCCTCCGTTTTGCAGATCTACAGCTGTTTGCTACAGGTTTGATGAGGAAAACTGATTGAAATAATTTCACAAACCCATCTTATTGATGGGAGCCTATCTTATTGTATGTGGGACCTACATTGTGAGGAGGAGGTATGTCACAATATATGTATTGATTGGATGTAAATGCATGAGTGTATATATCCATGATGTGCAAGTCTGTGACCCATTTTTATATTCTTAATATTTTTTTCTTTTTCCACACTGTACAACTATAAATTACGGAAGAAAACAGTACAACAGGCATACATATTTGTATATGTAAAATAAAGGGGTCTGACTAGACAACAATAGATAACAACACAGTTTGTAATAGAATACCTACTCTATGTGAAAATTGCTAACTGGTTGCAATTAAGATCAGAAATGCTTGCCAGAAAAGGAAAACAAACAAAGTGCCCTGTTCAGCATTTCCTTTTTGATTTCTACATACTCACAGTTTATCCTGCAACTGCCTCTCTTATTGCCATTTCAGTGATAATGACCAAGGGGGGCAATAACTACTATTCAAAGAAACCTGGAACAAGGACGACTTCACCGGGGGAGTCCTGATTAAAAAAAATCTATGTACTTCATACTCACCCCAGACAAAATCAATTAAAGCTAATTTAGTGCAGAGACTTTTTTGGGAGTATTTGGGAGTATGGAGAAGAAAAAAAAAGCTAAATCATGGTATGGTTATCTAGTTGCTGGAAGTATTTAAACATTTAAGAGAAGTGTTAACTGGATTATTGCATCAGTGAGGTTGAATGAAATTATTTAGATGTTAATGTATGCTTTGTGTATTGTTTCTGTACTTTCCCAAGCTGCTAATACTGAAGAGTTAAATGTAATATTATCTGCTAAATAATATTTATCTTTCCTCTCTTCTCTATCTCTCTCTGTGTGTTGTTACTGTACAGAGGGTTCAAGCTGACACTAAATAGCTCAAGGTGCAAAACAGGTTGTATCTTATAGACAACTTACTATTGCTAGATGGAATGAAGAATTATATTAGGATTTCACTTCCTGACTACCACATTACAATAGAAATGTATTATTCCACATTCAATTATTAATAATTGCCACTGTGATACATTATGACAAGCTGTAACCAATGGCACTTCAAATCACCATAGACAAAAGATGATTTTATTTATGAATGCATCTTCAACTCCTCCAATTGAAACTTTCAATCTCTCCCACACTCCACAAACCCACTCTAGTAGATATTTTCTTCTATTGTCTCTCTAGCCTCTCTTTCTGGAACTGGCAAATGCGATTGCACAATTGTGACATCACTGGTTGTTCACAAAGAAGCTTCTTCAGTTGATTTATCCACAAATCTTCAGCCCTGGCAGCAGGTTTGGCAGCAGTTCCTTTTGGATCTCGTCAGAGAAGTGTTTGTGTTTCCCAAGTGTGTAAGAAGGTACATTGCTACAAATACTCAGGCTGCAGAGTAATCAGATTTACTGTGTACTCTGAAGTCCTACTCTTCAAAGTCATCTGAAACCTAAAGAACATTCTAAATTATTTTAATACACTATTTTTATTACACTCAATTATTTTATTGCATTCTCCTCCAAATGTTTCATGTATTTTTCCTCTGTCAACATCTCCTCAGGATCAGTCAGTATAGACTTCTGCAAATGCCAGAACTAATACAAGACCCTAATCAGAGCACACAAGGCATCCAAATGGATAACTAAGGCCTACTTATTTTTTGTTTTCCTGAAAGGGGAAACAAATGCCATTGGAGAATTAAAATAAGCAAATGCAGAGCAAAATTATGTATGTACATAATGAAATGGAGTGCATATCAAGTAAGCCAATGCAGGGCAACACCATCCGAAACATCGAATTCCCTAGTGCTGTATCTGAAAGACCTAGATGTTTCCGTCCCATAATAAAAAAAGTTTCTTCTTAGGGCTCCCTCTAATGGATATGCAAATGTTACAAGTTCCCAACACTGACCACAAAGCTAAGAAAACCTAATTCAATGTTATGACAAACTTCCTCTATTGTGAAAAAAATATGAGACAGCAATGATGGCTGAGGATTCAACACTATCAATATACACTACCCTGCCATCATATACTTTATATAAAACAATGTGCGTGCAATCTGTCTGAATTCTATGTTCCAGTCCAGCTTTTCTTTAGGCACAAATTCTTTGAAGAAAAAAAGGGGGGGAATACTCTCTAAAAGGTCTAAACTTTAAGCTGTAATTCACAGTCATTCAAACCTTATTCTCATTCATGCTGATGAAGTAATTGAATTATGAATGAGTAAAATGCACAGCTCATGTTTTTTTTTTTTTTTTTTTAGGGCTGTACCCTAATCCACACTGAAGATCAGAATGTTCTTACTACCAAGAAATGTGAAAACACCAAGTACACCAGAGGACACAGCAAACTTGGTTTTCATTAGGGAAAAAAATTTTAAACACCCAATACAGCAGTCTTTTCGCAATGATGTATTAAAGACACTTCTGAGAACACCATTAATGGAGACTAAGGGCCGGATTAAATCAAATCTTTGTCCCACCCGCTAATAGACAACTACAGAACTGTACTCAGCTTCATTTTGAGTAAGATGACACTTTCTTCTAATCAGAAATGTAACCGCTATGATGTACAGCTTTGTAGTTTGCTATTAGCGGCTGGGTCAAAGTTTAGATTTAATCCGGCCCTAAATCTTTGGAACCCCTTAGACCCCAGCTGGTGAGAACCAAGTGGCAAACATTGTGTGTTGATCACAAATGACCATTGCGTGCATCTTCAAGTACTGGCGGCAGATGGGGTTTCGGATTAAATGCATTGATTTGCTGGAAAAAGGGAATGTTTTCTTCTTTAACAAGAAGGGATAATCTGTTTGGAGATTGCCTATTCAGTAGCTCTAAAGAGTTGTTAATGATGTGGGGTCAACACAAGTGTGCCCTGGTTGAGCATGTTGAGCTACCATTTGATTTACTCACTTAATAAACAAATAAATAAAAGTTTACAGTAAATCTGCAGATTAGTTTTTCTCAGCTCCCCCCCCCCCCCCCAAGTTCATTTCCTGTGTCGTTCTACTTACGACTTTTGCCCTTTTTCCAATGTTGAATGTTGACTACAAAAACTGTCCTCTCACTGAATATTACTGGACACCCTTGGACAAAATGTTTTTTTTCTTTTGGATAGAAAAAGAAAGTCGAACAGGTCACAGAAGACAGTGTAAATACTGGCACAGTCAGACAGAAGAGGCATGGATCAGTGGAGAGATTGCACAGAGATGCCATTGTTAGTGGCAGTGAAGTTGAAAAGGTCAATGTGCAACTAAGAGACACGCTTCCACATAGTATGTAGTGTACTATGAGACAGAGAGGATAAACAAACTAACTCTAGACCCACGGATGACACTAGATGTACAGACATCATAAAGAGTGTCAATCTGGGACACAGCCAGTAGCGCTGAATAAGAGGTTGGTGTCTGCCTGTGTCTGTGACAGCTTGAGTCCAGACTGGGAAAATGCTTGTGTTTTTAAAATGACAATATATATATATATTTTTCCACAGCTAAGATAAAAACCTTGTCAGTCTACTTTCACTCATTCTTAACAGTTTTCCTTACTTTCTCCAACCAATCCACCAAAGCGTGTGGGGGTTTCAAAGCTTTGGGTTTTTGGAGGTGGCCATATGATCTCCTAATTTTAGTCATGGCAGTTTTCTTGCTGGGGTATGAGTCACATCAGTTTTCCAGACGTCTGAACAGAAAACTCGAGCCACAAGCCCAGACTGACCAGTTCTCCCCAATTACATAAAAAAAAATGCTGAGGAGGGACTTCTATGAATAAATACAAGTATATACTAATATAACACTTTTCACTGCCATCTGTGCTAAAGCAGAGTCCAGAGCAAGTTTAACAAGTTTGAATTCGTAATAGAATCTCTGACAAGACACATAATAGTGAACTGTATATGAAAGAACACACTGGATATTAATTAAATGGTGTTAGGGATCTTTTGGGTAAGAAATGGTTTAGACTGGAGGTGTGTGATGTGCAGTCCAGGGGCAACTCGGCACTAAAAAACTGCATCTCCGAGCCCGTTGTATTTAGCAGATAGAAACCGCAACATTTGCAAAGCCTCTGACTCAAAAATCACAGAATTGTTATATCTTGGGTAGAGGATCCCCAAGTTATGGTCTACATAGACTAAGTAGGCCAAAGACTATGGAAAGAGAACCCATGCTTTACACATATTGTAGAGCACAATATTAATGGTAGGTCTTATTATATACGTTGTACAGAGCAGTTTGGAACTCAAGGTTGTATTGGCGCCATCTCTGCCAGGATGGAAGAAGCGAATCTGACACATTTGTATGATCTCATGTGTTCTTGGAAGGAACCAATGAGCTCACTTAACCTCTTAAAACAACACTAGTCTGATTTCCACATGCATAAAAGGGAATGTGGGCCAACCTAATTGTGTTTCCAGATTTAACACAGGGGCCCAGTAATTGAAATTTAACTCAGGCCCAAACTTCTGTCTTGCTTTACCCTTAACTTGTATAAACACAATCCTAAACCATTCCCTAATTCAGCTCTTCTGCTGTCTTTCCACTTAGCTAGGATACGTAGATGCCTGCCTGCTTCAGGACAAGACACACTGAGGACCTATATTGTTTTTTTAAGTGGGATTGCGAAACCCCCGGCAACTAACCACTAATAATGCAAATGCAGAAATGGCATCAAGTTACACCCTCTCCCTATGTGAGCTTTGCTTTACAAGCCTGTACCAAACTGTTAAATATGACACTGGTAACACTTTCAGGTAATTCACTAGTTCTGAATGAATATCAAATTAATAATGCTTGAAAATATTGGGCCTGTACATGGGAGTCGTCAATACATTCTTATAAGAAATTATGGTATGTGGAGGATGGTAAATATGATCAATATCAAATGATAAATACCAGCCACACTTTCATATGAATACTTACTGGATAAAACATTATTTTAATAGGACATGCTTATCTTAAACACTTTTCTCCCATAACTGCATGCAACAAGTCATTGCTTCAAGTCCCTTCATTTTCATTAGCATGGATATTCAGTTGTTTTACAGTGACATATGTATACAGCAATATAGATATTGTGGCACCATGTAGGGACAAAACTCAAAACAAAACCCTAGCTCCTTTTTGAGCATACATCCACTTCTTCCTGCCCCCTGTCAATACACATAAACCACTAATAAACATACAATACATACAAAGCAAACAGTCCCTAATAATATCGTTAATCAAAGTCGAAGTCATGTGTTAGACCAAAAGGTCAATTCCAGATGTAGTCTTCTCCGTTTCTGTTCCTCTCTTTCCTAAAACTACTCCCCCAACCAAAAAGGCATACCAGCTTCCTTCTGTTATGTAGGAGCCATAGGAGGAACAATCATGGGATTCCACATGATCATCCCCCAGGGCTTCAGGGTGGCCATTTTGTGCCCCACCTGGCACCACACCAAAATTATATATACAGTTAGCAGGGTTCATATGCAAATCAGATTTTTTTTCCCATGACTTTTCCATTATCATTTTCTGATTTCCATAAATAAATTATTCATTTGTTTACAACAAAAATGCTGGAAAGTTGGAAATGCACACAGAAAATAATGAGGATATTGATAAACACAATAGGAATGAACCACATAATCAGCTTTTGTCATGATGGCCTCCTCCTCCCCTTACAGCTATCCAATCCACCCACTTTAATAAAACATGCTACCATCAACTAATAAAGAGTACACAAAGATGTAAATGCAAAATTAAACCTAGTGCTATCTGATCAATGTATATGTTGTATAAATGATAATTACTGTAGAAACTATACAAAACAACATTAACAGTCTGTATTTTAATGATTTTAGCAGTAATTCTGAATTACCTTGAATATAAACTACTATAAATCAGCTAAATTAATAAAAACATACATTCAAACATTACAATAACAAATGGTCAATTCAGTAGGGGCCTACTGAAGGCTGAAATGAAGGCAAAACATCCCAAGAACAAGCAGGAACTAAAGACAGCTGCAATACAGGCCTGGCAGAGCATCACCAGGGAAGAAACCCAGGAAGTCATTTACTGCAAAGGATTTGCAACCAAGTATTGATTCTCTCAATTTAATTAATGATTATGTTTGTCCAAATACTTTTGAGCAGCTAAAATAGGGGGGACCACATATACAAATGGGTGTAATTCCTTTTTTTTTCACCAAAATGTGGACCCTCAAATTAAAGATGAAAGTCTACACTTAAAGCACATCTTGATTGTTTCCTTTCAAATCCATTGTGGAGGCGTACACAGCCAAAATGATGACAATTGTGTCACTGTGCAAATATTTATGGACCTAACTGTACATACATATATACACTGTGTGTTGTGTGACATTCCGCAACAACAGCCCCCATGCACATATCTGAGGGAAACCCTGTATATATATATATATATATATATATATATATATATATATATACAGAAGGATTAAAGGAAAAAAAAAAACCTGAACAAATGAGTGGAGGAACATAACAAATGCAGATGCCTCCAAATAGGTGTACTGCATGATACAATTAAGCAATTAACTTCCTATCATGCTCTGGGACATGTAAAAAGATGCTGAGCAGGCCCAGTTGACCTCGATTGTGGATCAAGATGGCAAGAGGAAAGGATCTAAGTGACTTTGAAATTGGGGTCATTATTGGGGCACGAATGCCAGGAGCTTCAGTCACAAAGGCTGCTCAACTGGCGAGTGGGCGAGAGCGTGTGGCGATACCAAGAGAAAGGTACAGGCCTGACTGCTTGACCCCCTACAATGGGGGGCTCTGTTATGCTGTGGGGGGCATTTTCCTGGCATGATTTCGGTCCACTTGTCCTCTTAGAGGGAAGGGTCACTGCAAATCATTTCAAAGTTATTCTGAGTGATCACCTTAATGCTATGGTGAAACATAGTACACGAGGGCTCACTGAATGGTTTGATGGTATGAAAATGATGTGAATCATAGTCACCAGATCTCAACCCAATTGAACACCTGTGGGAGATTTTGGACTGACATGTTAGACAGCGTTCATCTACCACCACCATCATCAAAACACCAAATGAGGGAATATCTTTTGGAAGAATGGTGTCCCATCCCTCCAGTAGAGTCCAGAGACTCGTAGAATCTATGCCCAACACCTTACTGAGACACTTCATGTTGGTTTCTCCTTTTATTTGTCACCCGTGTGTGTGTGTGTATATATATATATATATATATATATATATATATACGAACATAAGAACATAAGAAATTTTACAAACGAGAGGATGCCACTCGTTTTTTGGTGTCCATTAATAACTGAGTGATACTTGGATCCTATCCAGTCTGACTTTAAATGTTCCCAAATTTTCAGCTTCTACCACATCACTAGGGAGTTTGTTCCAGATTGTGACAACTCTCTGTGTAAAGAACTGTCTCCTGTTTTCCGTCTTGAATGCCTTGAAGCCTAATTTCCATTTGTGTCCCCGGCTGCAGTTGCATGTTCAAAAAACTCCAATAAATTAGTAAGACATGATCTGCCTCATATAAACCCATGTTGACTATCTCCAAGAATATGGTTTTCATTAAGATGCTCTATTTTCTGTCTAATAATTTTTTCCAACATTTTACAAGTAATGCAGGTGAGACTGATTGGTCTGTAATTTCCTGGCTCAGTTTTGTCCTCTTCCTTGTGGATTGGTATGACATAACAATGCGGTTGAGAGGACAAGGGAATAAAAAATATATTTATTTTGGATGAAGTGACACCATCAGGTTTTGGACAGTGCTGAGGAATGTCAGGACCGTTAGGAAGCCAGGCTCCTGGCAGCAAGTCTAAACTGACTAAGTTCCTTCCTCCGTTTGATTTATTGCCTGTTTTCCAGACTTGCATAAGAGTACAATGTAGAAGCTGTAAAAAACATTTATTTTAATGAATGACCTGTGCAAATAGTTCAACAGGTCATCTACAATTTATCATAAATGTGGTACATTTGGAAATGTTGTTATCGCGTAAGCTACTGAATTCTTTGTGTCAAACCTCAGTCCTGATAACACTACAGCAGAGCCAGGCTGCATTTAAGTATCTGATACAACAGACACATAAACTGAGGGGTAATTGTTCACAAGCTTTTACCCAGGCAAAAAGATTGCCCACCAATGAATAAAAACCTGCTAACTATAAGACCTAATTCTAGTGGCAGTATTTTACATTTTATTAAACTGAATTTTGAAAATATATACTATTAAACTATTTAGAGTATACATTTATTTAAAATCTTGGGATGTTCACTCAAATGTGCAATAGTGTGTTTCTCCTCATTGTTTTTCTGCTTCAGTGTGAGACTGAAAGGCTGGCACTACACTGTGTTTAACTTCCTACAGATTTGAAAGTGAATATTCCGAGGATAAGACAGAAGAGCTCCCTCCACCACTGCTGCACTATGCATGCACTTTGAACCCAGGCTCTTTAGAGGTTAGTCACTTAGTGCTTGTTTTTAATTTAGGACATTACAGCAGGCCAGTAATCCGCCCCACCGTTTGGCTCCCGCTTAAGGAAATCCTCATTTGAGCGTGCTGCTCCCTTGATTGTGTTTTAGTTTGATGTCCTTAATTGTGTAAAGATGGGATGTGACAAATAAAAATTCAACAGTCCTCTGTGTGTAAAATAAATGGCCATCACGATTAATATAAAACAAAGGGTGACAAATTGATGCCTTCTATCCTTGTGAGAACAACAGAGATGTGCATAAACAATTGCAACAATATGTGGGCATGCATTTCCTATTCTTGCTGACATGCTGAATAATACAGCATTTGGCTTTGCTAGTTTACACAGGAGGACAGCACAGTGCATTCAACAGGGGGAGCTACATGTTTAAACCTGTCTGTAGGAATAGAGACAGAGCCACTGAAGATGCCTTTCATTAAGATGGTTTAATTTAGCAACCCCATGCTTCCAATTATATCTGTATTAATAAACAGAGCGTTGCAATGCTTGGCTGGTGTAAACTGAAGACAAGTGCTTCCAACATCCATCAACCATATTTATATGTCTGCTTTACCCTGGACATGAAAATCCTGCAGTGTTGGATTCTGCTTGACATTCATATTTGCCTCCTATCTTCATCTCTGTCATGACTGATGCAGGGAATATATGGAGCAGTAGCAGAGAATCATATTCAACTATTATACTCAACTATTGGTTGAAACAGGTAAACAAGGTAAAAATAAACATTTTACTGCAGGTGATATTTTGATAAATGTAATTTGCACCATGTTGTTTCCTTGTGAAGCAGGCTACTACACTGTCTTTTGACCTGCAAAATGGGACCATATCAATAGTTTGTTCCAAGTTTGTTCCTACTTTGTTTTTCTGGTAACTGGCCTTCCTGGTGTTGCATGACAGGTACCAAAGAGCTGTCGAAACCCGAGGGGTATGTGGGGAGCTGGGGGGGCTCATATTCATGAATGAACTATTTGAAACAGGGATCAGGGAGTGGGAAGTTGTCTTAATGAAGACCAGTGGTTGAATTAGCCTGCCTTTATGGACCATGACCTTGTCAAACCTGCCGTGTTTCAACATCTGGCACCAAGTTGGACCCGCTGGCACGAACTGAGGTAAAACAGAATGTACAAAAACAGGTTCTCTAAGCAAACACTCACACTGTCATCTCAGGGCCATGTTCTGCCACAGGTTTTATACTTTTCCTCACTTTAAACTCTACATAATGTGCAAAGTAAAAACAATTATAATAATTAAAAATAAAAATATATATTTTTAGGAAATATCGCAAAAAGTTGATTAATTACCCACATGTTGTTATAGGATTCAGGCAGATAGATCTTATTTCACTCGTACATTTTGAATGACACCTTTTTACAACAATGTATGCAATATGCATACAGTACAGTAATATAAGTACCATATTTATTACGGTTACAGGGGAGACCTGGGAAATGCATTTTGTTCAAAATTTTAGCTGATTCTACAAAGCTCATTCTATTATTCCATAAATATTGCTGCTTCAAAGCATCTCACAAGCAGAATGCATGTAAGCATCTGACTTCTAAATATTTCTAAACACTAAATACAAATTAACCATGTGATGCCATTGGTTCTGAGGAGAATTTTCTTGTCCAAACAATGAAAATAACAGACAAAAGTGCAACATTTAATCAATAAATATAAAATTAATAAAACAAACAAACAAACAAGAACAATCTCTTCCAAAAATGGCCGATCTGATCTTGAAAAACATTTCAAATAGGACACAGTAAGACATAAACATTCTCCTAAAGCATCATCCTTATTTATAAAGAATAAAGGGCTTTTTAATTTCAACCATTTCATCTGAATGAAGACATCTCAACAGGAATGTATTTTAGTGTCTATAAATGTAAGCATTAAAAAATTGAAGCATCACAGATCAAGATTTAGGGTTGGTTTTTTTAGGACATTTGATCCAATTCAGTGCTCTTTCTCTACTGCTTTCCAATAAGGGAATCCAAGACAGGCAGTAGTAACAGGAATTTTTAAAATCTGAAACTGTTCGCATGTGACCACAACACAGCCAAACATGTGTCTCCCATCCTGGTCTCCTGATTTTAACCAGAGTTTGTTACAGGAAGCAACGTATTAAGATACATTTGCCCCCCACACATAACCACTACAAGTTTACTCACACATCTCTTTACCGTTTGTGTTAGAGTTTGAGTGTCTGCAGCAGTCTTGGAAGTGCCAGGGCTAACCCCAACCCCATCTGTCTCAACCATGTGGAGTCAGTTCTTGGCTGCAGTGGCTCAACACGCTCCTGGCTGCACCCAAAGGAGAGCACTGGCTGCCATAGGTATGAACTGTGCCAACTGGAAGCAGCACACCTTTGAACACGATCACAAACAAAATAGTGACAGCCTGGGACCTCCTTTTTCTCAGCTCAGGCAATATAGGAAGATCACTCAGCACAGGCAGCTGACCGAGCGATGTGTTTTGTCCTTAGGAAGTAAACCCTATTTGTTCTCTTTCCTAGCATGGAGTATTACAGTAAAACAGTGGTTCTATGGCCTGATCCTAGGAACTATCAGTACGCTGCTGTTTTTTCTTCTCATACCTATTTGAAACCTTAATTGAATATGAATAAAACCAAGTGTCGATATGCCCCTTCGCTGGTCATGGTTGCAGCTTTCTTCAAAGTGAAAGATCTTTGTTCACAGTCCCCTGGACCCTCTTTGGCCAGCTCTGTCTGTAGAATTGTGAGCAAGGAGTGGCTGGGGTACCTTGTCCCAACTTTCAAGGCACTGTCCAGACTACAGTAGAGACCTGTAGAGAGATCTGGCTGTGATGTATTGTTGTAGTCCATGGGGGGTTGTCAAAGCAGAAAAAGGTCAGACAACACTGATTGCAGTAAGCGTCAGGGAGTTTATACTAGGAAAATGTTTCTTTACGTTTTTTTAATTTAAAGGATTAAGCCTTGAACTACTAGCTGAATGCAGTTTGCTGAACCTCATCCTTAAATTAATATACGAGATATTACAGGATTCTTTAATAAGGGTTTAAGTGTGCACCCTATGCCTGCTGGGATCGGCTCCGGCTTCCCCGTGACCCTCACCAGGATAAGGGGCGTTGCTAGACACTATTTAGAGGGGCTTCAGTCCCCCTGTATTTTCTCTGAGCCCCTCTAAGAATAATATGAGTATGAAGTAATGGCACGCATGGTCAAATAGTCCGACAAAACACCGGCAGCCGCCCCTTGTGTTTTCTGTCAGCCCTCCTAAAAATAATACAACTAAAGAATCCAAGAATGAAGAAGTAACTCCGCAAAACACTGTCAGCAACCCCTGCCCACCCCCTGCTCTGACACCGGGAAGAACACCGTCAGCACCAGCCCTCCCACCCCCCCATCCTGGACACCCTAAAACTTGAAGTCTAGAAATGCCCCTGCTTCACTGTAATTAATGATATTAAGTTAACTGCACATAAAGTGAGAAATATTATTAAAATCAAGTAAGGGATGTATTTATTCCTACCATAATTGGCTTTTCAAGTTCAAATCAGTATTTTTTTGCAGTACTTTTGGAAGCAAAAAAATTCAACATGTGCACCACATAAACCCTGCAAAATACAAACAAGTAAACTTGTGTAGTATTGGAGCTATAAACAAATGGACGATGATAATTAAACTAGGATAAAAAATTGCTGAAAATGATGTATTTCAGGGAACCATGTTGTGCACCTGCTTGCTTCAAATCCTAACCTTCATTACCTTTTTTAATAATTTAGGTATGTTTCAAAAATAATATGAACAAAAAAACTATGGTATCTTTGCATTTACAAAATGGTTTAAGGTGAAAAACACAGCTGCATTTTAAATTAATGGTCACCATTCAGGGGCAGTTTAACTGTTGCAATGAAAATAAACTACTGACTGACTAATGAAAATAAAGACTGTACAATGCACTAGTTAGACCTCATCTGGAATACTATGTTCAGTTCTGGGCTCCACACTTCAAGAAGGATATCGCTGCTCTAGAGGCAGTTCAGAGGAGAGCAACCAGACTTATTCCAGGTCTGAAGGGAATGTCCTACTGAGAGACTGAGGGAACTGAACCTTTTCACCCTGGAACAGAAGAGACTACGTGGGACTTGATTCAAGTCTTCAAAATCATGAAAGGCATCGACCACATCAAACCAGAGGAGCTTTTCCAGATCAGCAGGGACACACGCACCCGGGAACCCAAATGGAAATTGGGCTTCAAGGCATTCAAGACAGAAATTAAATGACAGATCGAATGGCCTCCTCCCATTTGTAAACTTTCTTATGCTCTTCTTATGTTCTTATGAATCTGCTAGTTAAGTATATCAGGTGAATCATACGGCCTCTAGATTGATGTAACAGAGAACAGAAAATCAAAGTTATATTCTTCTTTGCTAGTGGGTGTAGTAATGTAACATCTGAGTCAAGCATTGTAAATGAGGGGTATAATGATAACAGCATAATTGGACATGCTGAATTAAAACACTTTTCTCTGCCTATGCAATTTTGTCAGTGAATGCACAGCTCCCAAGATCAAACAACACAGAGAATCTCCAGGCTCCAGAAGAACATGTGTTAAACACCAGAGCAAAGACGACTAATTTTTCAAACTACATCTGACAATCAATCAGAAGGAATGTGTTTGGATTAGTTATTAGTTGGGCATCTTAAAAAGCCTTAATTATCGAAGGCTTTAAACAAAGCCCGGGTGGCTAATGCACAGACATGGAGAGCAAGGGGAGGAGAATAGTAATCTAGTTTGTTATTGAACAGAGAAAAGTTCAACTCATTTCAGATGGAAAAACAAGCAGTGTGGATTGTGCAACTGAGCAAATATATTTGATTCCAAAAGAAAGAAACTGGCTGCTAAAATAAAAAGGCTCCAAAAGGTATGAGTAGGGGGGAGTGGGGGCCAGTGGACTCATTAGTGATTACGTTTTCAGTTCTGGCTTCCATAACAGCCTTCAAAGAAGGATTTGATTTTTGTTTTTTTGTTTTTTGCAAATCTTGTTCTATTACTGATCACAACAAAGCATCTGAATTATACTCTTCTTAAATTATTTTAATATAATGTGTGTTGTATTCATAGTGCTGAGACTCTGTGTATATTGGTTAAGGGTGTGTACTGGTTAAGATTGGAAAAAACTAAGGAAAAAATGGTCTTCAGAGTGTCCTCAATGAGATTTGAATACCGCTCTCCAGAGTGTTCAGGGTTTCAAAGATTAACACCCAGGCAGCAGCTCCATATTTGGACTATCTTATTAACTACAGCCATGCAAAACAGGTCAAAGAAACAGGTAAACAAATATCTGACCATTAGATCTTCAAGAAAGTGCAGATTGAGTTTTCTGAAGTACAGACTGCAGAAGGAGTAATCTCTGATCTATTGGGCCCATTTTGTGATCTAAATAGTTGTGTCACACACATACACACACAACAACCTGGGCAATATCATCAGTGAGAGGGCAACATCATGTACCTCTGCATGTACCCAAGACACAGCTAAAAAATTGAAGGCACAGGAAAAAATCAGCAAGTAGCGTTTTAAAAGTTGTGTGTGAATTCTACAAATTACTCCAGAGCAATAAATAATGTCCACTTAATGAAATTCTGACTGCCAAGAATGAAAGAAAAAGAAAGAGCCTAAACAAAGGCATTGGAATAGTCACACACATGGTCCCTCTGGTCACTGGAGGAAGTAAGGGACGGACTAGGTAAGCATATTAGAAGGTCAAGCTGCCCAGAGCCAAACCATTTCCTCTGCAGCCCCATCCGAGGGTGTAATTACAAGGAGTAGGACTCTTCCACTGCTTCATTTTTGGCCTTAACTGGCTCTCAGGAGATGGGCAGAACACTGGTCATCAGGACTGGCCTGTATTTAAAACTACAGACTAAAGCCAACGCACCGTCTCGAGGAACTGAAATACAAGGCTCTCTTATTTATTTATTTTCTTTCTTGTTTGTTGTTTTGTTTACTACCAGCTACCATACTACCCAGTGCATGTATAATGTTACAAGCATAAACAAAGATTCAGTTGTCATAACTGCTCCCCTCCCAAAAAACAAAAGCCAAATAGGAACTGACAATGCCCCCCCCCCACCCCCCCCCTGCACCAACAAAATGAAGAAATTTTACATGAAACACAATCTAGAATGTTACCTGGATTGCACACATACTGCTTTCAGGTTCAGGAATTGATCTTGATTCCTAAACTCTAACCATGCTGCATATAGATTAGAACTAACTGCCATGACAATATTAGTGTAATCTAATTGAAATCTGTTCAGCTTCATTGTGGTTATGCATGTTATGCATTTAACTACACCCAGCTGTACTGCATTTTTAAATCATATAGTTTGAAAGCAATTGATATTAATTCTGAAACACACTTTCCACAAGTTTCTGTGTTCATTGGGAAAGTATTGAAATCTTGTTTATTTAGCTATTACAATGCACTGTGATGCATTCTGGAAATCTTTTAAGATTCACAAATGGTTTGATTCTTTGTTGCTTGTATTTATCCAGTCCCCAAATCTGGAAAATATAAATGAAAATGTTTCATGTTTTCAAATCTCATTCAGCATTTTACAATACTCAGGGTAAATTAAGACTAATACTATTAATGTAATTCACTCCCACTGTCTGGCTACATTCTCTATGTGCTCAATGGGCAGATGCTACTACTGAATGCATCAAGGTGGAAGTCTGTTTTGGGGGTATCCATGTATCCTCACCAGGCACTCCTTCAGAAGGGGGTCAGTGTGACATTATGCGGCCGTTTGTTTACTATTCATGTTGAGAAACTAAAGACACTATGGCAAACTGCATAATACTTTTGTGTGTGTACATATCAGTACATTCATTCTGTGTAAATAATGTTTTAGGCTACATGTACACATGACACCAGACTTAGAGTAAAGCACTCAAATGCCAAAAGCAATAACTCCAAAAAGAAAATTCATATACTTTAACAGTATATGGACATGCTCCATTGGAAATGTCACTCTCAGGACAAACAATTTGAAAATGAACGATAAATGTAATATTTGGTCACAATTCAGAAAATCATCAAAGACTCTTGGCAGAGATAAGTAAAGTTCAAAGAACCCACAAAAATATTGGAACATGAATTGCCAATGTAATAAATTAAATCCTTAGTCACATTTTTAAAATACTTGCCATCTGGCTTTAAGTTAATCTTCTCTGAAAAGACACTGTGATTTTCTTGTTTTATGAACATCACTGCAAAGTCCTTATATTACATCAATACATTTGAAGAAAAGCATTTCTTTATAAAATAAATAAGCATATTTGAAAAAGGAGTGATTACATGGTCTTGGATAAACAGTTAATTGAACAGCTTTTTGATTAATAGTCAAGAGCCTTTTTGCGGCTGATATGCAAAAAGGCTCTTGACTATTACACAAAAAGCAAAGATGGTTGTTGACAGCTATTATTAACAAACTACATTGATTCAAAACATGTTACAGATAGACAGAAAGAACATGTTCAGGTCCAATGTATATAATATCTAGGCTAAATGGGTTTTCAAGTACAGAATGTAAAAAAGGTTAAGTACAGACGCAGGCCAACCAACTTGCCATGTTCATTTGACTACTAGACACTTACTGATCTCACAATTTTACCCTGGCATTTTCTTGAAGGAACATAAAGAGTTGGTTGCATTTTCACAGCAGAACACTTATGTACACTGAAAATGGTATGAAATCAAATTTCAGGTAGATTTTATTCAGATATAAGAAGCACCAGAATTTTCACCCTGATTAAAAGCCCAGGTCAGAAAAGCTTCAACTGTGTTACAATTTAACTTAGTGTATGCATAGACCACCCAAGAATTCGATCCCTGTATACCATAGACACCAAAGGTCTTTCTCAAGCGGGAATCTAAAGGACATAAGGGTATTAATACTTGGTGAGGACTAGAATTGATTTGCTAGCTTTTCTACTTCAGTCAGCAGATCCTACACTCAGACAATTGTGATCAATTAAAAACCCTCCTACACTAATTCTTATTTGCAATTATGGCTTATGGTGAAGCAGATGACAACAAGTCTGCATAGCTGTTGTTCAACCAACAAACTTAAATACTCCCACTCAGCACCCCACTGATCACTCCTAAAAATGTGCTCCGTTGGACCAACCGTATAATCAGCCCTTTGGAGCTGAATTCCATGACGTCAGCCACCCCGATGCATTTCCTTTCGCCCTGTCACATCAAACAAAACGCATCCTGTATGTGAAAATGAAAACGACACTTCAATCGCACCAAGATCCCCCCATGGTACAGGGATTTGATCTTGTCTCTCTGTGAAATACCAAAAGGGGTTAAGCCAGGGCAGTAGTGATTCAATGAGAAACATGAAGTGGGTCATCAACGAGTTTCACTTCACTGATGACTGTAAACAGACGGCCTCCCTAACAGCCTCCAGTGGCTTACCATGTTTACTCTGAGAGTGCAGAAGACCACATTACTCAACAGTGCCAAGGGCATCGCTCAGCAACAAATGGAAACTATTAGCTATCCCATCCATACCACACAAGACACAAACCAGCAGACACATAACAACATGGGCAGGTATCCACTAATTTATATAGTAGTAGCAAATGGCTCCTGTGTCTAAACAGCTTTTAGTTCTAGTGACATGGGAAAACATTCATGCCCCATCTCCCTTTCCAGGCTTCATGCCTACTTTTAACTTAATACCTTTATTAATTACATGCAGGCCCAGAGGTTAAAATTCCCTGAGACAACTGGGAGTTTCATGTTTTTGTTTTCTGATGAAAATATTCCCAAAAATAAAAGTCTACTTAATGCCACAAAAATAATGTGTTTACAGGCAAAGGTATTAAGAACTCGTCAATTCAGTAACTGCCAATTACAAAAATGTTTTTTATAAACATTTAATGAGGATTCAGTGGCAAATATAAAGGTGTTGCTCTAAAATAGGGGTGGCCAACCCTATTCCTGGAGAGCCGCAATCCTGCAGATTCTCCAGATCTCTCTAAATTATCAATCAATGGATACTTTGAACACAGGGACATTTTGCCTAATTAAGACCCACAATTGGTTCAGTTAAGCAGTTAACGATCAGGATAGAACAAAAATCTATAGACCCTGTGGCTCCCCAGGACAAGGGTTAGCCACCCCCTGCTCTAAAATAAGTAACTAAAAAGTACTTTTCTTATTCTGCCATATCACTGTAAAACAATAGGTCTCCATCTTTTCCACTACATGCAAGTACATTATAAAAAAAACTCACAAATCAGATTGTATTACCATCTTGTGCACACGGAATCGCATGGGGTTTGCAGAAATGGAGCCCACAGCCAGCACCAGCATAACCGAAGCACAAGACAAAACCTGCTGCAGGCATAGTTGGCAGTCATGCCTATTTAAAACAAAATCCATCATGAGACAACTGGATTCAAAATATGATCTGCTGGCACTGCATGACCACTGTTGGAACAGGGTGCGGATTAACATCTGTTAAAATGGAGCTGCGTTTGAATGCGTAAAATCAAATGCAGAGCATGCAGTATAATGTCCTTGTTTATCTATCTACACTTCTCAAGGTGACAGAGACTGAATGGTTAACAGTATATTTCCATGCACCACAAAGACTTAATTTTAAATAGGCCTACCTCTCTTTCACCAATGGAAACAATTGTGTATAACAAAATTCTATAACAAATTCCCAAGTGAAACAAGTTGGCAGTAGTTCAAAAGATGTACAATTTTAATGGAATTAAAAACCATCAGCCTTTTTCCAAATGTGAAACTGCCTACCATTTAATCGAGCGAACTTGTTAAAATCTCTTTACATGAGGTTAAGCTAAATGAACACAAGACATATTAAAAGTTATGCAAGCTTTCTTTCCATCTGTAATTTCCATCACGAGCAGAAAGCTCAAAGCAAGTAGCAGATTTAGAAATGAAAAACAGACGATTGCAAGTTACTAGTAATGATCAAAGTGACAACAGACAAGGCAATGTAATTGTCACTTCTCTAGGCTGTATGAGGAAGGTCTTCACATTTCACAGCCAAAGCTGTTCTCTGTAAAGAGGAAGGAAGGTGTATGGGTACATATCAATAGAGAAATGTGAACAGTTTTAAGCATTTCAGTGTACCAGTGGAAAATACCATCACACAGTCTTTAGACACACAAACAGAAGTGTAATCATTTTCAGAAATACATAATTTAAAGATGATATTTAGTCCCAGATAGCTCAACAGCAGAATTTAAGACTTTGCAGGATTTTTTAATGTAAAGGACTACTCACTAATGTATTGCCAAAGACTACGACTATCACATATATTCTGCACAACTTCCAAAACGATGGTGCAAATGGTTACATTTGTCCATACTTCATATGCAGTATGGCAGCTCTGAGACCGTTACTGTGAAGTTACATACAATCAACTCCAACTCACGGATTAAATCAAAACTTTGACCCACCCGCTAATAGAAAACTACAAAACTGTACATAATAATGGTTACATTTCTGTTTAGAAGAAAGTGGCATCTTACTAAAAATGAAGCCACAACTGAGTACAATTCTGTAGTTTTCTATTAGCGTGTGGGTCAAAGTTTTGATTTAATCTGGCCCCTGGTGGGGTTACAAACGCTGCAGTGGAATAGATCAGAAAATTCAGTCTGTAATTCTTATGCCGTGGGATGAAGTGGGCACAGACCATCCCAACAGCTGTCTGTTAGTAACATCTATACAGGTTAGTCACCATGATGGGGTGGCCTTTGTTTTTTTATTACTGCTTTATATTAAACCGGCATGGAAAACTTTATATTGATATGAGTAACTCTTCCATAACCATGTTTCCATGTTAATCTACCACAATTATTATCTGAAAATATTGAACATTATCTGAATAGCTAAAAAAAAATGAAAGTGACTTTGTAAAGATGATGAAAGGAATGAATGATGGATGAAGGATGATTTTGAGATTAATGGAATACTTAGTTCAGTAGGCTAAGTACATGTATTGTAATGGTAAGCCTTTTTCGGATGGTCATGATAACAGTTTATTGTACATTTCAAGTAGTTGAATACTACTGAATACTGAAAATAATGTAAATTTATAATAAAATCTGACTACTCAACAGAATGGAAGACTCAAGTATAGTGTTGGAGAAAGCCAAGACAAACATCTGTACCATTTAATGTTTATAGTACAATTAAATCCTATAAAAATGGGTAAAAAAACAAACACAAATTATTTACCATTTACCAGTGGAACACAAATGCAATTAATACCAGTAAAATAGGTATTGCATTATTTTCACAAAGAAGAAAAAAACACTCATACATAAATATGAAAGCCATTTAGTAAACAAATTGATTGCTAGGAATTTTAAATGGCAGCAAGTTTTTATCAATAAAATGTATTCTATTTAATAACATAAAGGAACATTGATAGACATGAACGCACCTTAACATGCTGCTTAAAATGGAAAAGCCGCTTTTAAAAAGAAAAAAGAAAAGGCATTGATCGATTCATTCCTAGCACCTCATAGGACTTGCATTGTTATTTTTCTGCTAAAAATGTATAAAAATCTATAAAAATGTATGCGGTCCTGTTTAGATATTCTCTCAGCTAAACTATCAAATAGGAAAACACTTGCTTCTAACATACTGATTTAATTTCCATCATGAGGGCTGAGATAAAATATATTATATACTACATCTCTATGTACTTATTTTTTAATTACAAGGCTAAATAAAAAAACATGAATCTAAAAGAATAAGTTCATAGTACACTTCATCTGCATTACATCTGTAGCTCTTTCTAGGGACAGTTTGTGAATTGACAATGACTCAGACAATTTATTTATTCTTTACTTCAACATCTAAATGTGTTTATAATACTACTATTCGCCTGTTTTGTGTGTGTGTGTGTTTTGTGTCTTTAGGAACTTAATCTTAAATCATATATGGTTTTCATGTATTTAACATTTTAAAATTATAATTAATCAATTAATGTATTATAGATTGTTGAATACAATTTACCAATTTTTAAAATATGGTAACATTCATAAAGTAAAATTTCCCTAAAATCAAGGCATAATAATCTTTTACAAGAATACACTGAACCTGAAAATATTGGCTACCTCATTTACCTTCAGTGGGGATCCACCATGTAAAGCAGCATAGTACACACTTATTGACACAAATACGCTACCAGTACAGAATAATCTAGAAACAAGTAGCACTGATTCAAGATTAATAAGTAGCTGAAACATTTATATTCATTTTTTCATTTCAAATGCTGCAAACAATGTCCATAGTAAACCCTGAACTCAGTAAGACCTATTTTACCAATTTCAATAACATTATATGTATAATTATGCTGGTATAACCTGGAAAAGAGATGCTGTACATCACACCATGTGGAAACATCTTTTGGAGGTCTTCATCCAGCAGTGAATCAATAAAGTCTAAGTCTAATGATGATATAACATACATATATAATTATTTAAGTGCAAATGCATACGTCAATCTGCATCGAGACAAGTATACGTGCCAAAGCTTATTGGGATTTTAGTCCATAGCAGGTTGCCGTTTAATACAGATTCAAGTCCAGGTCAAAGGACATGGAGCTGTTCCCTATCCTTTGGCATTTCTCCTGCACAACAGCAGGGCTACAATAAATGGTACAGCATCTTACTCCACAACCTCTGCTGCTACACATTATTCATGATGCATTGAGAACATCTCATTAACAACCCAGCACCTTTATTGAAAAAGGCAAAAAAACTATGGCAGTCTATACAAATATTTTAGAAACAGCAAGATCTGTCCTTCATTGAACTTCACACACACACACACACACACACACACACACACACATTTATTTATTCCTAAAAGAAGTGAACATTTTAACAAATTCACCAGATGTTATACTTAATCAAAGGTATAGATAACTCCGTCTGATAGTCACTGTTGCCGATATTAGCCTGTGGCATCAATAACATCTCAAAAGCATCTTTTTGGCCATTGGTCTGTGTGCCGTCTTGAATCTTTGGAGTAATATATTATAATTTTAAGCATCTTTAATTTCCAGAAAGTTCCATGCATTTAACCATTTGGGGTTACATTTTCATTTTCTCTCTATTTATAGAGGGTGATGATTAAAGAGGGTCATGATTCACCATAATTCACCATAAAATATATTTTAAAAAAAGGCCTGAGGACTTTCTAAACATTTACTAACACTTCAAAATGTGTTTTTAAGTTTAAAAACGCCCTTTTCTCTCCTAATACAGGTTAAAATGTATGTGGAAAATAAAGGGTTGCAGTGCATCTCAAAGATAAGAAAACTTGAGGAAGCACTATTAATTTTGCTTAAAGTTAAATCTTACTAAATAGTCAAACTTGCTTAATTTTCTTGGGGCAAATCAGAATTGCTTATTCTCAATCTTAAATAAAATATTCCAGCTTTCATCAAATTATATTCATTCAAATGAACAGGGTGTAGGCTAAATATTGAATTCCAAACATTGTAAATGTATACAATCAAGAGCCTAAACAATAGATTTTTTGTTGGTTTTAATTTCAGATTCTTAAATCAGCCTCTTATACCAAATCTGTACCAGAAATCTGAACCTTTCATTCTTTTGTACAGTTAATAGTTCCATCACAGGAGTATAACTGACTAAACTGACAGGACACTTCATTATTTTCACTGTATTTAATAGTATCATTGTTGTTGTTTTTCACAGGAAACCACACTGAAGGGTGAACCACCTGCTAGATGCTCTGGAAAATGCACTGAAAAGGTGGTAAACCTAAATCATCAATTAAAAGAAAATAGTTTTCCACTGTTGTCTTTTCTGCAACAGTTTTTCTTTTCTTATATACATTCAAGGCAAATTGGTGAAACCCTTTGGTACCAGGTTCTCTTAACATGAAGACAATAGATCTTAATTAAAAATGTAATGATAAATCAATGTAACTTAAGATGAGTGTCACTTAGCCAAAGATTTAAAGATTTAAAGATTTAAAGATGGTTTACACAGCACCTACATTTTAAACAATGCTTTCAAATATATAAGGTGGTTGCTTTGAAATCAAATATTAGATTTTTATTAACTTCCCTGAAAACTAGCTATTGAAATCTCTCCTTAAAGTACATGATGTCATAAATGTTACTGATAGTAAATAATGTTTCGGATAGTAACCAATACAAATAACATATACTTCAAATTAGTTATTTTCAGTAACATCCAGTAGCTACTACTGCAATATCAACCTGTATTGTTACAGATCTGGTGTGAGAAAAAACTAAGAAAATCATGATTCAAATTCCAAGACAAATATTAAATCGCTTTGCCAGTAGAATCTTAAGAACAATTAAATAATTAAAATGCTACCTACAATAAATCACAATTAATCTTGCAAGCTTCAGAAGCTTGCAGGCTGGGAGTGGGATCTCTATAACATGGAAAACATGCATATCACCAAAAAAAAAAAGACTTCACAAAGCTTTTGTTGACACCAAGACCCATGGACAGATTTTTCCACACATTGTTTCTGAAAGTAACAAAAAGGCACTCTGAAGTTCTATTCTCTTTTCTAGTTTGGTGCATCACTCCAACTGCCTCATCACTCCATTAGGTTCAACAGTGGTCCAGGACCAAGCAGGAGGGATGAGAACAAGCACACACAAAAACATTACTCTTTTTTTAAAGTAAAAATAGGTTAACAGTAATGGTATGCAAAATGATTTTTTACGCAAATCACTGAAAGCATCAAGGAAGAGGCGGTAGAGTGATCACAATTTCAAATGGGGACGGTCGGAAAAAGTAAAAAAAAAAAAAAAAGTTTTGCCACAATAATGGGCCAACTTACCATCCACCAGGTCTTGGCTGTCATATCGTAACATAGCTGCCATTTCACGGCGCTGTCTGCCGCTTTCCCTGCCATCTGTGCACCAGTAACCTCCATGAGATCTCACAGCCAGAGAAGGAGCGTCGCCTAATTGAGGGCATGGATGGCAGTGCCGTGCATTAAAGGCAAGGAGACCCACCAGCCTTCGGCATCTTGCATCACCATCATCCTCATCGGCTCTAAGGAGAAGGAGATTGGGCAGGCGAGGATTAGAAACAGCCCCACGCTGCAGTGCAGGAGCACCCCACAGCCAGCCAAAGCCAGCTGTGCTAACACACTCTTATTAGTTTATCTAGGAGCAGAGATTAGTCCCGACATTGAGGGGAGAGAAAAAGAGAGAGAGAGGAAAAAAAAGTTTCTAGTCTAGCCGAGTGATCAAGCAAGCAAGTGGGTGGCTGCTTCAGCTCCAGCTTCGGCTAAAAAGTAAAGCTACATGACAGACCAGGCAGGCATGACTGTTTCATTTGCATAATGCAGCATTAAAAGAAAGAAGAGGAAAAAAAAATCCCGAGCTGATTTTTTATTTTTGTCCCCTCACCACCCCCTGGGGAGACGACATCAAAGCCGCCCGTGCTTTTATGAATGGGTTCTTGGTTTCAGTGGCTTGAGCAAGCTTGTGACTGAGGGGTACCAAGTTGGCTTTACTCCCCTGGCTATGCATCCCACATGGACTGGGAACACACAGGTAGAGAAGGCAGCCCGGAACCTATCATGGTCTACAGCTTCTCACCCATAACCACACAACTGGAGCCAGCTAAAGGCTTCCAAAGAAAAAAGTCTTCCACTTTTTTCATCCATTTTTTGTATTTGTTTAAGTGGAAGAAAGGGACTCATTATACAATCATATTTGGTTCAAGGCACTGTGTAGCTTTTTCTTTTTCTTTTGAGTGTGTGGAAATTAAATGTTCCCCTTGGAGCATCCGGCCTGTGCCCACATTAATGCTGAATATGCGTGGAGGAGATGTGGTCTTTTTTGTTTTTTTAAGGGGGGGAGGTATTTTTCTTTTTTCCTTTCTTTTATTTTGTTCATGCCAGCCTTACTGGTAAAATGCATGTACGTGCCAATGTTTTTACTTGTTAGTTTTTTTCTTTAAACTCAAATATATCCACACTAAAGAAGCAGAGGCACCTAGAGATTTCGTATATATTTTAGTACAAAAGTGTTTTCAGGGTACCGCTAAAAGCTAGTATTTGAATTTAATCCCACAGAAATAAGGTGAAGGCTGAACTTTGATTATCTCATGTCTGTAGATCAAACACAGCAATTAAAAGTAATTTGCATTTTCTGCCGTTTAGTATAAACAGCACAGTCCTCCCTCAGCAACACAGAGAAAGCTGAAATAGAACAGTGAGTCAGATCTGTACACTTCAAACCAGACCAAAAGATTAAGAAAGCAAACAAAGACAAACAAACAAAATAAAAAACACTAAACATGTTGAAAAAGCAAATATGCCAACCATCACCTTCATCAGTAAGGCGGAAAACTATAAAATCTAATCTAATAAATCGCAAGTTTCCCAAGTCTTAGTGCTCCCAAATAATCTTTAATTATCAAGGAAGGCATCATTCACTCAAAGACTAAAGGGAAAGGACAGTGTGTCAAATGCAATGAAAATGACTCACTCAAGACACTTAGATCTGTCCAACTTTAGTCATTCACACTGAGTTGGGCTTCAACATTGGCTGAAGCAGCTCAGAAAATTGTGCCAAGAGTGGTTCAATAATGACACCATAAACCGGTGTTATAACAGTCTTCCATCAAACAAACAAACAAACAAAATAAATAAATTATTATATATATATATATATATATATATATATACCTATAACTATTGAGAGTGGTACATGACGGCTTCTCACAGGGGTCTCCAGCTTAGTTATCTATCCCAACAAAAAAAACTGTTATTCTCTTGTACTTTAATTCAAGTGTCATGGAAAAGAGGTTCAATAATTATTCAGGCATACTGAAAAGCCAATAAATATGTAATAGTGGTGCTTGGGTCTTCATCTAATGAGTTTCTTCAATTAATCTCAACAACCGCCAGGAGCCTTCATACATCTTTTTCAAGTCTATTTGATATGTGCAGATTGGGGTACAGAAACACTGGTTCTCCTATTACTTAACTAAACTAAACATTAGGGATGAGCTGGAATGAACATATGCAATGGAGTTTTGCCAACTGATTGGAAAACTGCAAATGTCATACCTATCCACAAGAAAGGGGACAAAACTGAGACAGGAAATTAGATGGAAAAAATTATTAGACAGAAAATAGAGGAGCATCTTAATGAAAACTATATTCATGGTGAAAGTCAACATGGGTTTAGATGAAGCACATCTTGTAATACTAAGATATTACAGTTTATTGAACATGCAACTACAGCTGTAGATCACGTGAAATCATATGATATTATATACTTAGATTTTCAGAAAGCTTTTGACAAGGTTCCAAACCAAAGATTGATCCTAAAATTGGATGCTGGAGGTATTAAGGGTAATGTAGAGTAATGTAAATTAGATGGATGAACTGGTTGATCTAGGAAACAGAGGGTGTTGATAAGAGGAGTTGCTTATAACTGGAGTGAGGTTGTTAGTGGAGTTTCACAGGGATCAGTACTAGGGCCTTTGCTTTTTCTAATCTATATTAATGATCTGGACTCTGGGATAGTTAGCAAACTTGTCAAATTTGCAAATGAAACTAAAATAGGTGGCTCAACAAACACAATCTCGGCAACTCAGGTTATTCAAAGGAACTTAGATAATATTCAGTTGTGGGCCGATACCTGGCAGATGAAATTCAGTGTGGACAAGTGCAAGGTATTAAATGCAGGTAACAAAAATTTCCACTATAATTACACTATGGGAGGAATAGATCTGGAAGATGTAATGCATGAGAAAGACCTAGGAGTTTAGGTGGACTCATCACTTTCCCCATCCAAACAATGTGAGGAAGCAATAAAAAAGGCAAACAAATTGCTAGGGTATATTGTCTATAGTCTAGAATTTAAGGGCAGTAATGTTCAGACTGTACAATGCACTAGTTAGAGCTTATCTGGAATACTGTGTACAGTTCTGGGCTCCACACTTCAAGAAAGATATCGCTGCTCTAGAGGCAGTTCAGAGGCGAGCGAACAGACTTATTCCAGGTCTGAAGGGAATGTCCTACTGAGAGACTGAGGGAACTGAATCTTTTCACCCTGGAACAGAGAAGATAATGTGGGGACTTGATTCAAGTCTTCAAAATCATGAAAGACATTGACCACATCAAACCAGAGGAGATTTTCCAGATCAGCAGAGACACACGCACCCAGGGACACAAATGGAAATTGGGCTTAAAGGCATTCAAGGCAGAAATCAGGAGATACTTCTTCACACAGAGAGGCATCACAATTTGGAACAAACTCTCCAGCAATGTGGTTGAAACCAACAATTTGGGAACATTCAAAAATAGACTGGACGTGATCCTTGGACTTTATTAATGGACACCAAACGAGCACAATGGGTCAAATGGCCTCTTTTCGTTTGTAAACTTTCTTATGTAATGGAACAGACAGAATAAGACTGCCAACCGCTGAACCCGAATGTCAATTAACTACCTAGCATCTACTTTACTATTAACACTTCAAATACACTGCATTTCAACTGAGTTATTGCTGCACCAAAGAGGCGTTGCACACAACTTGTTTGCCAAGGACTGTTCTGGAGGAGGTTACCGTCTGAATGAATTCCTCAACCCATGTTTTGAGACATTAAAGTTGTCTGTATTTAAGTACTAACTAGCACAGTTTTAAAAAGCTGCCTTTCCTGGGTACACAGTTGTTTTGTCTGTTGCTTTCCGTTTGATTATCGAAATTATAGTAAATAAAACTCAATCTGACCATAAGAGAAGGGTATCCTGCGGATTAGTCATGTTTGTACAATCTTGACATTTTACTCTTTAATCTGGACGTCAGTGGAGAATGACTCATTTAACACAACCCTTCAGTATACACAAGCGCAAGACAGAAAAAAAAAAAAAAAAAAAAAAGCTAACTAAACAGAACAGAACAGCACCATTGCTCACACCAGCTGAGAATATATAAAGACCACCATGTACAACCTATGTGTTTCCACAGATTAAAAGTAGGCCCATGTTTGGGGTCTTTTCAGTTTGATGTCTATTTTTTAATGTGCCATTTTAAGTATGTGTTTGTGTGCCTTTTCCTTTTTAAAGCTTTCATGAGCGGCAATTAGCAAACAGTGTATTTTATGTATGGCCAGAAGTTATTTGCTGTGTTGCTTGCTCCGTGGCTTTTTGTTTTGCTGTTGCATGGCTGTTTTTCACTTTTCACATGGTCATTATGCAAGGGTTTCTTTTCTGGTCTAGCCAGCATGATTTAGTTTAACCCCATCAAAGTAGCTCTCACTTCGATATTGGCTTCCGTATAAATAAGTGCTCGTATGCTGGCTTGTATGCTTTTTCGGGTTTTGTCTACTTATGCATCTTGTACTACAATTTGCACTTTATTTTAGTACATGAACCAGACACTGTGTTGAAATAAAGCTAGTGGAAACAATAAGAAATCCTTATTGCATAAAGATTTAAAAAAAAAACATAATTCCACCATGACGTGTATTAACCAATGTAGTTGGAATGTTTGAATCCACAGAGAAACTTGACTAAAGTATAAATTGTAATTATTTATTTATTTGGCAGAAAAAAGAAACAAATGGATTAATCAACATCAGCAACTATAGCCCCTTTTGCACCACCATACCAACCTGGTAAATTACCCACTTTTTAGCAAACAAGGTCATGATTTTCTTTAGTGTGAAGGCTAGGTTATCCAGATAAAGAGCAACACACCACAGGAGGTGGCTTAGCCAGTACCTACCGAGGTAGAGTAAGACACATGGTGTACTTCCTTCAGTGACCAAAAATATAACTGGAAAGGTTACTGAAAGTGTAGTGTGAAAAGCACACCTTCGACACTTAGGTGGGTTTCGACCCGGGCAGAGGAAGCTACTGTGAATGTGGCTTCTGTGAAAGAATATTAAATAAAGGCCTATATGTACAAATGCAGGACTGAGAGCAGTGCTAAATACACTATATAACAATTACATAACTAGATACAGTCCAATTGATGTTTGTGATTTATTACCTTGGCCCTCATCTCCGCAGGGTCTTCAATTCACGATATTGAAGGATATACAGAAGGTAGTGCACTTGCAGGAACTTTGAGATCTCTGCATTTCCCTTTAACAATCCAATACATTGGAAGTATAAAGCAAACAGAGCAGAAAGTTGTAAGCAAATGGCTCTACAAAAGTTCACATGTCCTTTCTTCAGTAGCCCAAATCTTGGTATCCCACTCTATCTGAGTGTTGTCCATCCACAATGAATCATGAACTCCTTATTCAGGCAATAATAACATGCTCCTACACTGTATCCTTTTTTTTGTTGATGTTCGGGTGTGTGTGGTGAAGCTGTGGAAATATTTTGACAACCCATCAATAGGCAACGTTTTGAGTCCACACACACAAAAAAAAGGTTTGCCCACACAAGAGGTCCACTCCATTCCAAGACTACTGCTTTTTATACAACTAAGCAATCTTACTACAACCACAAAAGTCACTCACCAGTAAAAGAATGGGGCGCTCCTTTTTCAACACCACTAAGTACAGGCTCAACGCAGGAAATGTCAGGCTCTTCTGACATCTTCTTCAGTCTCCTACAAAGGCCTGCTTTCAACCAAAAACAACACAAGGAAAGTTAAAAACACCAAAACAAAAACTAAATTAATAATCCATGTGCTGCACACAGTAAAGGAGTTGCGTGCTTAGGAGTGTATACATACAGGATGTGGCAAAATAAACAGGAGCTTTCTGCAGGAGTTTCTAAAAGACCAAGCCATTGGGAACAACAATAGTAGGTTAAAATACCAATAGGCTTCAACAGCAATGAACCAAGGGGTTTCCATATAATTCAAATCAATGAACCAAGACACCTTGGAGCACAGTAGTAAGCTACTGTGTGCAATTCCTCAAACCTTAGCCCAACATCCAAAACTAGGCACGGCCAGAATACTGACCGCTAAGTAATTATGCATTGGCCTAGATATTCACACATTATTTTTGGCTGGGAAGTACGCTCTCTGATGTGTCTGCTGTAATGGATCATTTGTGGGCTGAGTGAACGTTTACTTTCCCACCAATTGCCTGTGTGTCAATGTCACCGGTGCACAATTCAGATCTTAGTTTTTGTTGTTTTTGGGATAGCACCGTATTTTCATTTAAACTTGTCATAAGGATGTGGCCCTAACACATGTGAGTGCCTTGTTTAACATTTTGCATTTAATTTAATGCTGTGAGGAGGGAGAGTGGGGGACTAATTAAGTGTGCCTCTTTTCTCTTTTCCTCTAATAGCTGCTGGGTCATTCAAAAAATAAATAAAGATCAGGGCACTTTAGGACACTCAATTCTCAGACTCATTGCTTATGGTGTTTGTGTATTTTTTTGGTTTGTTTTTGTAATGAGTAAACGGACCAGCTAGCAGTACATGATTTGGCATAATGTCTGTAGGTATTCAGGGTAATGTAAGTATATGGATTAAGAACTGGGTGGTGTATAGGAAACAGAAGGTGTTGATAAGAGGAGTTGCTTCTAACTGGAGTGAGGTTGTTAGTGGAGTTCCACAGGGATCAGTACTAGGGCCTTTGCTTTTTCTAATCTATATTAATGACCTGGACTCTAGGATAGTTAGCAAACTTTGCAAAATTTGCAGATGATACTAAAATAGGTGGCTCAGCAGATACAATCTCAGCAGCAGGACTTCAATAATAATAATGATAATATTCAGTCGTGGGCCAACACCTGGAAATTCAATGTGGACAAGTGCAAGGTATTACATGCAGATAACAAAAATGTCCACTATAATTACACTATGGGAGGAATAGACCTAGATGAAGTAACGCATGAGAAAGACCTAGGAGTCTACATGGACTCCTCACTTTCTCCATCCAAACAATGTGAGGAAGCAATAAAAAAGGCAAACCGAATGCTAGGGTATATTGTCAAAAGTGTAGAATTTAAAACAAGGGCAGTAATGTTAAGACTGTATAATGCACTAGTTAAAGTTCATCTGGAATACTGTGGACAGTTCTGGGCTCCACACTTCAAGAAGGATATCACTGCTCTAGAGGCAGTTCAGAGGAGAGCAACCAGACTTATTCCAGGTCTGAAGGGAATGTCCTACTGAGAGACTGAGGGAACTGAACCTTTTCACCCTGGAACAGAGGAGACTATGTGGGGACTTGATTCAAGTCTTCAAAATCATGAAAGGCCACATCAAACCAGAGGAGCTTTTCCAGATCAGCAGGGACACAAATGGAAATTGGGCTTCAAGGCATTCAATATGGAAAACAGGAGACACTTCTTCACTCAGAGAGTTGTCACAATCTGGAACAAACTCCCCAGCGATGTGGTTAAAGCTGAAAAGTTGGGAACATTTAAAAACATTCCAACCGAGCTCTCAATTACTGAATTGAACCCTTAATTGAACTAATAATTTCCTAAATCAGAACCTTTTAATTATTTTTAACAGTATGGGTTTTAAGTAAAGTTTAAAATTCTATAAGGAAATTATCTCATTAAAGAATTAACTTTTTTTCAGTTACACAATTTAAAGACTCAAATGTAATCAAACTACTTAAGGGTTCAATTAAGTAATTGAGAGCTGGGTTGGAACAAAAATCAGCAGGGAAGGTGGTATTCCAGGACAGGACTGAGAACCACTGATTTAGGCTATGTTGTTTAAATCATATTCAAATTGTATTAACAACAACAACTTTAATACAGTGTTCGTGTGAATGGAAGTCCACAGTTTTTACCAATAGCTTAATATCCCTATAAATTAAGGTAGGCATTCCTTTGATCTGCCCCCCAAAAAACACAAGGTTTTCATGAAACATACAATATATTGCATACATATGCCAGACAAAAATGGAGTAACATCGACTTTGATCAAATTGTATCAACACACACTATTCTTCGTGAAGGCTGCTAACCCAACCTACTATTGAGCGAATTAATTGTTTTTGAGTTTCATACATCGCCACAAATACGTACTAACAACAATACCAACACTTAACGGACAGCAAGAAGAGAACAATATATTTTTATATTTATTTTTACCACAGCAATAAAATTCAATTAAAGATTAAATATCCAGATGTGGTTTAATAAGCTATAGCCTAAATAGATTACTCTCTAACTAAATAAATTAACACCCATAGGAAATACGTGTATATTTTTGTTATAAATTAGATATTTTTAAAATATATGCCTTGTTTTTACACCTTAAAAGAGTCCTGTGCTGTAGGAGACAAAGTTTAATTTTGAGTAATTGTAAAATACGAAATTGGTAATAGATATGACATTTTAAATATAGGCTAATAAAACTACGTAAACCTGAACTTCAATCAAAAAGTAGGCCTACCTTCTCGAAAACGGTCCGTACAGTACCCGTACCTCTGTAGCACTCGTGTCAAATTGACCACAATAGTCATAGGATTTATAAATACATAATAATAATAATAATAATAATAATAATAATAATAATAATAATAATAATAATTATTAAAAACTGTGTATGAATCTTATTCCAAGAAAACGCCATGCATTCCACTATGGCTCACCATTTTTCAAATCACGGTGGCTTTCACAGCACTGGTTGTGGGGGCACATGATCCCCTCAAACTACGGTTTGTAAAAATTCACTTGGAATTAACACTGTTAAATATATATGTATATACAAATAAACCCATATATATGTACAACCAATTATATTCGCCCTGTCCAATCCAAGTTATAATGATGTTATACGGAAAACAAAAACAAAACGGATTTATTTCCTTATTATTTATAGTGGGAGGGCTACTGCTCCACAGTATCCATGTAGCTAGTGTGAAGTATATGATAGGTTACTGTACAAACTAAATATATACAAAGTAACGAGGATGTTACCAGTGGAAATAAAAACAATTAAGGAACATGGTCTAGTGTAACGTTATATTAATTGGACCCCGACCCCCTTATTTAACAATAATTGTAGCAGGAAGTTAGTTCAGTTTGCTGGGCCCTTGGGTGTCATTTGCACAAAGCTATTTAAAAAATAATAATAAAGATTATATTACTTGAGAGCGCTTATCTCCACGACAGGATTGAAATGACAGGTTTGGGAGTGTTTGCTGTGTTTTCTACAGTTTCTTTTGACGAGTGGGTGCTGCTAAACTGTGTGTAGACCAATAAACGTTTGTTGTTTGATCATAACAGAAACAGAGCAGACTTTTACCGTGTAATTAGGAATGAAACGATTTGCCCCCTGAGCTTCAGCCTTCTTTACTAGTGCTTTGTCTCCCTGTGTATTAGACCCGTGCTTCCTCCTTTGACTACTGACCTTTGGATTCTGTTTGACTGATCGCCTGTTCCTTAGACGTAGAGTATTGCCTTGTCCTTATAGTTCCTTATTGTCTGTCCTTGACATCTCACCTGACCTGACCAGTCTCCTGAGTTCTGCACCTGGGTCCATCACCTCTGGTGTTCACCAGCCTGACACTAAACTAAGACAATCCATCTCATTACATGAAACTGAGAAATTGATACAAGCATTAGTTACATCGAGATTGGATTACTATAATGCCATTCTGTCAGGTAGCACAAATCGAGTTATTTCTGCACTTCAGTTATGCTGCTGAAAGAATCCTAACTAAAACAAAAAAACATGAACACATCACTCCACTATTAGCTTCTCTTCACTGGCTCCCCGTGCGCTAAAGGATAGATAGTTCTCTTAGGGACTGGCACCTCCCTACTTAAAAAAATATCCTTATTGAATACACTCCAGGTAGGCCACTGAGATCCCAAGAAGCCGGTAACTTAGTGGTACCTAAAATACACAAGAAAATGGCAGGTGGCTGAGCATTTGGTAATAGTGCCCCAAAACTGTGGAACAATCTTGTAGCCAATATAAAAGATGTCTTAGCCTTTAAATCACGGGTGAAAACTAATCTTTTTAGTCTCTGTTTTTTAAGCCAATAGTGCTTCCAGTGTGCCAATGACATGCAATGCACAATTGTATTTGGAGATGTCCTGCATTGCATGACCAGTACCTGAGCACAATTCTCTTTTTGTCTTCCACCAAAAGCCCCCTCTGAGGGGCCGACGTGGCACCTCGTCCCCCACCGTGGAAGCCCAACAAGGCACAACCCACCACGGAGGGCTAATGGGTCACCCAAGGGCTATTGATGTTCAAACCCCCCACCCCTGAGAGCCAGTGAGAGGCACCCACCAGAGGGAAGACCACAGCCAGCAGCACCGTTTAAGAACTTTCTGTTCTCCTTGCTGCTGTAACAACTATATTGCCAGGAGGGGAAGCAACCATTAGGCGAAGGCCTTAAGTCATGGACCCCCAGAGATTTATTTTCTCCTACATGCCATCCATAGGAGTTTTTGTTTTTCTCTCCTTTGTGCCTAATGGTTTATTTAATGTTGGTTTACTTTATTTTAGCTCATTTCACAGTAAATTTTTATTTATTTTATGTATTTATTATTTTATTTTGCTGTATGTTTGTTGTATGTTTACCACTCTGTAAAGCACTCTGTGGCTACCTGAAGGGCGCTATACAAATACAAATTGATTGGTTGATTGATTGGTTATAGGCACTGAGTTTGTCAAATATTAATCAACTACAACTACAACAATGCAAATTAAATGTCAAGACCAATTGCATCTTGAAGAGTTATCCTAATTAAAGCTCATACACTCCCTCTAGCACCAGCTGAAACTTTGTATCTGCCCACATCCCAGCTGTTAGCTGAAACTACACTACTAAGCGACTTCTGATGGATAGCCTATCCCTATGAACCATTCTCACAAAGAACCACTTCTGAAAGATCTGGAATTGCTCATGTTCACTTGTGATAGACCTACCCTTTCATATCATGGTAACACTGGGCTAACTTAAGGTTAACTTATGACAAGATATGTTAGTACCCACGTTGAGGTGGAATGACTGTACACATAATCAAAGGGGTCAGCAGATGGAGCAGGGTGGGTGCAAAAATGTGTTCTTGAACGGTTTATCTATTGATAACCTTGCTGGACACCTACAAAGATTGGTAATCGTGACCGGTTAGCTTCATCACTGGTTATGGAGTTACAACCTCACAGGGTGAAAGAAAAATGCAGAATAATTGATGGAGGAATCATCATCATTATATTACTTTTTCTCTACACAATCCCCTTTAACACATGGCAAGGCAGCAATTAAACCAAACAGAACCATGTTGAAACCCCCCTGAATCACAAGATCTCCTGCCTTTTCTCATGCAAGTTTTCAGCAACCAACTCATGGGTCAGCAAGTCCTAAGTGAAGACTGAAGTGGCAATGAGATTTGCTTTGAACCAATTTCTTCTCTCAATGGGAATGAGTGCTTTTAGATCCAGGGAAGCCATGTCTAATGCCTCAGTAACTATAGCCCCACCTCTGCTGAGTGCTCCTCAAACCGCTTCACTCTGTCGTTCAATGTGTTTTCAACCCTGTGAAACATCTGCATTGGAAATGTTTGTTGGGCAAATTATAATTACAGAGATCTTAATCGAGGGGCAACAGCAGGAGAGTTATATCTCAATAATATACTGGTGTGATGACAGCTCATGTTGTTCCCTCAAGATTTTGTCATTTGTGGAGCAGAGTTCAGGGGGAGGGAGATGGGGGGGTTACCAATCGGGAGGAGGAGGAATCACATCTGTACTTAATTTCCACCACAGGGGCTAAAGATCCTATAAGAGCCAATGCAAAGGCAGCCCAATTTGAATTTCATACTTCCGTGTAAGTTTTTTTTTTTTTTTTTTTTTTTTTTTTTGCTTTTGGTAATGAAGTGTACACAGGAAAAGAGGTGGGAAATGGGCACAGAATTGGTGATCATGTCATCAGTGAAAAAAAATGGGTGAACATCAGCCATTCTCTAATGCCTAATAATGGTTAATAATCACCATGAAATGGTTATAAAGGTTTCTGAAAACAGTACAGCTGTATTTCCTGGGAGAAAACTGCAGTGTGGGGAAGAGCTCGGCAAGCACAAATTTGCAGCTTTGTTTACTCGAGCACAATTTTGAAATGATGGCAAAAAATACATAAAAACTTGCCCTATAAAATTGTTCCACAAGCCACACCAGCCTGATTGAGACAAAAGACATGCACACCAAACCACTGGCTACAGCCCAGTGCCACAACACAGTCAGTTTCACCAGCAAGACACCCTTTCATTTGTACATCAGAAACACTTGTGACAGCTTTGAGGTGACTGCACAATAGAGAAGGGAGAAATTCACGAGGGAGAAATGCTCGTTTCAGGACAAAGGGAGAAGCCCAACTTGGCTAGGTAGTCAGTCTTGTTGGGATTGCCAGTGGTAAAAGCCTGGGCCCAGCTTGGGGACTGATGGTTAAAATTTGGACACCACCAGACTGGCCTCACTACTCCACAGAGCAGGGTATACCTAGTCTGCTGCTCAAGATCCAAGTGTGTGCTGGTTTTTATGCTAGCTGAGCACATAATTACTAACTTAACCCTGTAATGTACCCAATAATGCATTTACAAGTTCAGCTATGGCTGCGTTTTCATGTAATTTTCAGGCGTGCCAACTTGAAATGGGTAGGCAATAACCTGATTTACAACAGCCGCATTACAGAGACAAAGTCTGTAGTGCTTTTGTCCAAATGGGCTTGCCATACTGCGCCTAGTAGGGCTCAGACTCCGAGGGGAAATGTAAGTATGACACGTTTTGAGTTGTGCCTACTTCAACAATACCATGCAATAAAAACATAATGATACCAGTTTATGATGAGAACATTTCTTTAGTTTCCTTTTCTGTTCATGTGCTGCTTTGGATACACATGGGTGGATGTCACTTAAAGTGCTGCACTTATTAGAAGACTGTCTTTAACACCCCTGGTCACTCTTGCAAAATGTCTCATAGTTTGAATAAAAGGGAAGCTGGCAAATCTGTCCATCTCAGCTACACACTTATACTACCTATGGTGATTTACATTTCTGATAAAAAAAATAATAATGTCCCTCCTTCAAAAATAACAAGCTTAGGTTGTATTTATGGTTTAGGCCATGTTCTGGACTAAGTTTAATTACAGCATGACTTTTGTTTATTAGAGTGCTTGAAAATATGAGGGAGAAAATCCCTCAAATCTATGTTCAGTATACTGTTCCTTTATTGAGCTTAGCTGTTTGACCTGTGGGATTTGGTATCCCAGTTGGTTGCTAAAGTCAGCAGGCCAGTGCTGTGGAGCAGCCTTGTGGTGAAGCAACTGAGACAGATCCATTAGTTTTGCTATAAAGCGTTTGGAAATAAGCCCCAGCTTCATGAAATTTTGATTTAGTAAAAGTAACAAAGGGAGCATCCGCGTCAATGGGGAGCCGGGTGTGCAAGCTATGGAAATGTGTATTCAAGTTTAAAGGTCACCATATGCTTTTGGCACAAAATTTGTTCCACAGAATTCCCCAATACCCCTAACTGAATCATAATAAGAGGCCTGCAAAGTGGCATAGCTGTAGGGAGTAAGATAATCCCTATTGTAACCTGAATCTTGCAGAACCCATATCCAGCGCCATTCACAAAGACAGCATCAATCCAGTGGAGAATTGGGAAGTAATCCTGCAGTCAGACTGCTGGAGTTGGCAACCCCCAGCAACAGGGCTAGGATGGTACCATATGATGCCGTAAAAGCTCCAGGAGAGCTCTTGCAAAGGTAAATAAAGTCCTAGACCCTCAATTACTGCCTCATTGGGATAATAGGTGATAATGGGTTATAATGAACCCATAATCACAGTTGTGTTTCCCTAAATCAACCAAAGGGACACCCATGTCCTATGGAGAAAAACAGGGGCTTGGCACTAGAGGCAATCCACAAGATTAACACGTTTGTAGATGTCATGCACTTAAAAGTGGAAAGCATCCCATATGTCTTGCCCTCTAGGTTTTCTGTCTAAACCACAGTGGAAATTTAACAAAAGGTCAGGCTCTGCTGGTCTGGTCTTACACGTTTGCCAAGCCCCTTTCCTTCTAGCTGCTGGATTAATCGCAATGATGCCAGTCAAATGAATGATTATGCTGGAGCCGTGTGTTTTGCTTTTGCAAAGTCTCAGGTTTCATACTGAGCTTATGTCCTGCAAAATGCGCTTAATCTGAACAGTGCAACTCTTACAGGTTAATAATTGTGCATAGAATACAGGGTGGGAGGCAGCTTTTATTGCAGATGGAGACAAATACTATTGTAGGCTGACTGCTTCTTTAATGCGTTTCCAAGGAATGGTTAGCCCTTCCTCTCTGGACTTGAATACAACTTTTTTCCATGATCATATTATTAATATGGTGGAAATATACAGTTCACACAACACATAACCGTGTAAATCAGAGCACCTTAGAGACCTGCCTTGAGCTGGTCTAAACAATTCAATTTTACAGTGATTTTATCGTGTTCAACTGTAAAAAAGTCCATACTGTTTTTCCAATAAAGACCTCTTTCTATAAAACGGTCTTAAAAATGGGATAATAAAGAAAAAACAAACCCCTCACAGTACTTTGACTCGATTTTGTGCCTCTGTATCGTATATTTCTAGATCTCCAGTCTTCAAGGTGAGCTGAAGAAAGTGATGCAGGAACTATGGTCCTGTAGGAAACTGGCTTAGAAAAGCTTTGTTTCACTGTTGCCACTTTGACAACACTCTGATCCCCAACCCCATCCCCACACCTCCTCCTCCTTCCCCTGCTCCACAATCAATCACAGTGGCGCTGGGGCTTCGTGACAGGGGTATTTGGCAGAGAGTGGAAGTTGCCCAAGTGTTGATTGTTTTTACATGACTTGAGTTCGTTGGGGAAAAGCTCCCTTTAAGCGGCTTACACAGATTAGAGACAGTGTGGTGCACAAGGATACGCACACCATACATACATACAACTCACCGCACTCTCCCCGGCACCCAATCCTGCCCCCGTCGCAACCAACATCTGGTTTACAGCTTTGCTCCTCGGCCCCCCTCACAAGACAAAAAAAAAGCCAATTACTCTGTGATAAGTGTTGACAGCTGGGCTTCTCTGTGGCCTACATAGTCTGAACCGGTTTATTTAATAATGCAGCAGCCATTTGCTCTTTTCATACTTTTTATTTTTGTCTGAACCTTGAAGAAAGGCCCTTCATTAACCTAAATATTAAACTGGTGCCTTCAGTTGCTGACATTTCCACTGTATCTACATATTTTATGTGTAAACAGTTTAGCCTTCTCACATGCCACCCCTTTCCTCTCCAAGAACTGTTTGAAATGTCAACCGCTGATCTAATGAGCTCTAAACCAAGAACCTGGACAGGAGACATTGCCAAATAATTGAGTTGCTACTGTGTGTGATGCTGCTCAAATAGTAGGTGGCACTATTCCCTCTGGAACCCAGATTCCTAACTAATTCCTAAATACAAGATACTGTACCCATTTTGGTAGATGTGTTCACTTCCTATTCCTCTTCCTCCATTTAGCCTAGCAAGTTTGGATCCATTGGAGTGAAAGAGGTTGGAAAAATTTAAGTTATTATTATGATGACCTTTTAATACAGAAAATTCATTTCAGATGTATTCTCCCATTGTAAATCTTACTGTGGTAGCCTCCTGGTCTCAAGGGATTGACCATGAAGGTCACTGTATGTGTGGCTTTACTCAAAATAAAACGGTTTTAAAAAGTAGGGAAATCAATTCTTCAACTGGACAACTGTGTAGACAGAGAGCTTGGGCTCCTTCATCTGTTACTCAGACCTGGTTTGTTGTCATGCTCCAATTTACATTCACAACATAATTTCAGCACAATTCCCTTGCTGGGTGTCTTTGACTCTGAATTTCATATTACTGACTGCATGAAGATCACGATGTCACAGCACAGAATCTGACACAGGTGGGAAAACCGAAAGGGAGGTTTGATTGATGTTGAAACAATTTAAATGTAAAAGCTTCTTCTCCTCTTATATGTCAGGCAAAAGTAGAAATTGTTACTAGAAGGGTGTGTCATTATTAAATTTAAAATAAATAAAGAATATAAATATGAATCCATTAATATATCACAACATTAGCACTGAATCTGCAGCCTGTTTTCTATTGTTTTCATATTCACAGATGAAGAGATGGACCACAAAAATGATATTGTTTTTATGTGACCATGGGACCCATGACCTACTTAGGATTCATTGAAAGGGCAACTTCACTGAAATTCCATAATTTCTCAGGTTATTCTATAAGTAGAAACATATTCTGTGGAGTGTGCTTATCATGTCTAGCTCATTCTATGTACCAGAAATCAGAGACTGAGAAATAGGCCATGATATCACATGGATGCTCTGGAGCTGCTTTGCTGGAAGTCAATGGGGAAAATCAGAAAAGTCACGAAAATCATTACAAACTAACATTTTATGCACGTTTCATGGCCCCATCATCCTATTTTTTTTTTAAAAAACATTGGTTTGTAGTTTGCACTGTGCTGTAGCCTACACAGCAGTCCATCGAATAAAATAATCATGTAAAATAATTGTGATAGTTCTGGGTGGTGAAATACAGTTTTTATGACTACAAACCAATGGTTCTTTTGGAAAAATAGGATGATGGGGTCATCGAACATGCATAAAATGTTCGTTTTTAATGATTTTCATGACTTTTCCATTTACTTGGATTTACCTCGTCACTATTGTTTGTTATTAACCTTTTGTCAGAAAACCTTGCTTAAACAAGAAAATGAAAAAAGAATGCAGCACCCCCCAAAAAAATGGTTTATCCATTTACTGACTCACAGGGAAAAGTCTCTCCATTGATTGATCAGTAGCAAATGCCATGAAAAAAGTCTGTCCATACGGATACCCAATGACCCAGTGCTGCCCAATGAGTCCCACCCCACCCCTCCATTGCCCTGATTTACAAAGTCTTTCATTATCCAAAAGAATCCTGTCTAGGAAATGTGACCCTGTTCTTAAGGGGAAAATGAAGAAGAAGAAAAAAAAAAAAGACCTCTTCTGATCCCCTCATCCAATAGCTGGCCAGCCCAGACTCCAATTAGTGGCTGTGTTAACGAGTGGCGATGACGTGCTTTCACCAATGGCACGACCACATTTCTAAACACTGTGCTGTTGACCAGTTCAGCATCCTGGAGGGCACTGCTGGATTCAGTTTCAGGACAAAGTAATTAAAGGACTTGGGGTAATTTTTCAATTTACTCCCTAACTGTAGAGTCGGGGACAATCACATAAGGTTTATTCATCCCCAAGTGCTCCAATTAAAATGAGAGAAGAAATAATAATTAGTCACATCACAACGATATGGGGCATCCAAGGTCAGAGCTCCTCACCTCCGCCCACAAAAACCACTCCATTTCAGTGACCAGAATTATCCTACCCTTGGACTTCATAAAGAGGAAAAATAAAAAAGTAATGCACCTTAGGTGATTTTTTTAAATAAACCCCAATATGTTTAAACTGGAATTAGCAGGGGTACCAGATTGAAGTGTAACGGTGGTGCACGGCAGCCACGGGATTTACGTGTTGCGCATATAAACCTATGTGTTTTATATGACTATTTTTATTTGTATCTTTTAGTGACATTACATGTTTTATATATATATTTTTTTTTGGTGCAGTGAGAAAATCTGCATTTTTTTCTTCAATATAATACTGTGCTTAATTCCCTGCAGCTGCAGTAGACACTAAAATAATTTGTGGTGTGAGACAGTGCTCAAGCTGTCCGTCAGTTTGATCACAGCTGTAGCATCAACACATTTCCATAGTAACTGACTTATTGAAAAATATATCAAACTTATATGGGTCAAACGTTTTCTGTCAAATACTAATTGAGATGGTCGTCCATGCGCAGGAGCTGTGAGAATAAAGTGTCATTCTAAGTTTGACTCCTCATAGCTCATTAAACAGGAAAATACATTTGGGCATTTTTTTCATATCATAGTCATCTTCATTTTATCATTAGGTTATTTTAGGATTGTAAAATTATGTATGGGGCATGTATTTTTATGATAGGAGAAGATGCTTTCTTGGGCTCCAACATTTTGATACTATGATTATATATATATATATATATATATGTGATTTTTTTTTTTTAATACGATGTTCATCATTGCGCAGATGTGCCCAAAACTGGGGCTTGTATTACCAAGTATTAATTGATGTGGAAACAATGTGATAAACCACATTCACAATGAAACAATTGCCGGCAATTTGCCCAAGGTCTGTGTGAATGGAGCAAGAAAATGATTGCCGGTGTAGGATACAATTGTTCCCGGCCAGTTCCCTTTAAAATCGAAAGACAGCCATGACCGAATGGGAAGAGCCTTCTGACCTGTCAATCAGTGAAAGTATGTACCAAAGCTGCCCAACAGGGGCCCTGCTGGCAGGAGGGAGACCCGCCCCTGGCATCTGTGAAAAGTCTCCTCCTGACTTCAGCTCCCTGCCATTTCTTCTTTCACCTGTCAGTGAATGTGCTTTACTGCTTTTCACTTGCGATTGCGTTAAAGCTTTGAGAAGTGTGCTCTCCTGCTCTTCGGAGTGCGGTTTGAAATCTTGCTTCATTATCATTTATATAATTTATATTATATCATTATTTGCTTCTCTTGGGAGGTAAGCGTGCAGTAGGAGTCTCGATCGGAGCCAGCCTCAGTCCCTCCATGGAGATCTATCGCACGGATTTTACCTTCTTGTACCCACCTTCTAGAGGTCCCATTGACCTCTCAACAACACAACCTGCTCTCGACCTCTGGATGCCTGTATCGACCTCTCAGACCTTGATGTCGACAACCTCAACTTAAACATTGAGGGGGACAGTATTAAAGCTGAGGAGTTTGGTGAAGTCCATCTGCCTGAAGAGCTGTTGACCTACTTAGAGAGTCTGAACAAAGGAGACAGACACGGATCTGTTAACCGGTATGAAGCCAAAGGGGGCTTTCCACCTTTGTTCTGGGGGCCAGGGCAAGCTGCCCTCAGACAATGGACACAACTCTTGCGTGCGCTGTCTGCGCGAGGAGCATGCCCAGAACGCTCTGATGGGAGAAGGGGGCTGTGTGTATTGTGCGGCATTTAAAGAGGCCACGCGCCGTAAGAGGATGTTTCCCATCTCCCTCAGCTGCCACCCCCACCGGAAGAAGCGCTGTCCCACGTGGTGTCGCGCTCGGTCATATCGGATCCTCCATCCTTTACAGAGGAGACCGAGGTGGCGAGTTCCGTGTCAGAACATTTTCAATGGCCAAGTATGGAATTTAAAGCCATGGTGAGATGTGCGGCTATGGCAGTGGACATTCCCTGATGCCCCCAGGAAGAGGTTCCGAAAAACTGGTTTATGAGGGAGAAGACCGCTAAGCCTGCGGAGATCCTTCCCCTCCTTGATGATTACATGGACATTGTACAATCCACGTGGAACCAGCTGGCATCTGCTCCTACGACTTCTAGGCAGGCGGATGCCATGTATGCAATGGCGGGGGTGGAAAAGAAGGGTGTAATGGTTACAAATCTGTTAGCATGTTTTGTTTCACTGGTGGCTAGTATGCTAGGCTAGTATGGGGAGTAGGTAGTCTCCTAGTTACTTAGTATGAAAAAGGAAGTAGTAAAAGAAATGGTATAGGAAGGCAAGTGTATGGTCTGGTTGGGAGTCTGGTTTATTAGGCAATCCTACAACAACAGATGTCCTAAAGTTGGGAAACATATGTTTTATGCTCAACAAAAAAGGACTTTTGGTCTAGGCTTCGCCTACTTGTGGGGCTGCATCAGGGCTGGTTTGTCAACACCAGACTGTGATCCTGTAACCTCAGCCCCTTGGCTAATGGATTTCTACCTTGAGAAATGGAGGCCATATTTGGAGGGTTGTCGCTTCGAGGTGGTCACAGATCACGCTGCTCTTACATGGGTCTTCAACCACCCTAAACCATCTTCTAGGTTGACCCACTGGGCCGTTCGTTTGCAAGGCTTTGATTTCAACATAGTGTACAGAAAAGGTCAGTGTAATATTGTACCTGACACATTGTCTCAGAGTCCATTCCCTATCAACAGGTCTGTTAGCCATATTCCGTGCTCCAGTTCCATCGTATAAGCTACCTGTTGACTGGACTGAGATAGACACTGCACAACGGTCTGATCCCTATATTCAGGCACTGGTCCAAAAAGCTACTAATCAGGCTGAGAGAATCCTGAGAGAATCCACTATCTAATGAAGAATGGATTTCTGTTCCGTAGTGTTCCCATGGACCAGAAGGGGCAAAAGTTACAGCTAGTCATTCCTGCAACCCTTGAGTGGACATTTCGGCCATCTGAAAACTCTCTTAAGGCTGTTGGACATTGCCTACTGGCCAGAGATTCGTAAGGATGTATGGAACCACTGCAAACTATGTCTCGTTTGTCAGAAATACAAACCAGCCATCTCCAAGCTCTACGGTCTTCTACAATCAACCCCTGTCGTAGAACCCGGACATATGTTAGGGATAGGGAAATTATAGGGTGGAAGCCTAGTAAAGGTCATACATTTTTGCTGGCTAATGGCCAGGTGCAGACCGCTGGAGGCATAGCGGAACGGGAGTGTCAACTGAACAGACAGAAGTTCAAGGCGACTCTGTATGTCATGAGTGACAAAGACCTTACGGTACCTATAATCCTTGCTCCTTCCTCCTTGATTCTAGTATCATTCTGAATTTCAAAAAAGCCACGTACACCTTGCCTGCGGAAAAGGGGAGAGATGATAGAGAGTTCTCATTCCTGCGCAATAGCCTTAATTATACAGGCTGCCCGTAGCTCCACTTCTACATTGCTAGGCCAAACCCACAGATCTCTCCTGAAGCGTTGCAGGCCATATATCAACTTGTGCAGAAAGCAGATACTACTTGGGAGTTCAAGTCCACATTGGAGCATCTTATGCTTGATTGGCCTACTGTTTGTACCTATTTCATAGGTCACACTGACGTAAAGATCTGCTCCACCACCTGAGGATTCAGTTTCCATTCCGAGCTGTCTGGACCTTCCCTGGAGAGAATGTCTGCCACTGTATTGGGCATGCCCGGCAGGTGTATCGCCCATATGGAGTGGAGATTGTCTTGTGCCCACAGGAGAAATCTGCAGACCACACGATGTAGTCTGGGGGAGTGTAGGCCCCCCTGGTGGTTGATGTAGGCCACCACCAACGTGTTGTCCGTCCGGACCAGGACTTGTTTGTCTGCCAGACCATGGCGAAAGTGGCGCAGCGCCAGTTGCACCGCTTGCAGCTCCTGTACATTGATGTGTGTGGTTGACCAGAGGCCGCTCCACACTCCTTGGACTCCCATCCCATTCCAGACAGTGTATCAACTCTTTAAGTCCAAGGTGCTGAACACTGATGCTCCATGCAGGGACTCTAGAATTTCCTGGATCTGGGGCATAGGATATCCATCCAAGGGTGTATTTGCATTCAGCCCCCGGTAATCTATACAAAATCTGGTGGCTCCATCCTTTTTGGGCACGAGGACTACTTTCCATCCCCCTCCACATGAATCGGATGAGGACCGCAGACTACATACACTCTGGCCGGTCTGGGCTTTGAGGTGTTATATGCAGAGGACTGAGCAGAGCTGCAAATCCGACCAGCTATTTGTCTGCTACGGTTCCACCACCAGAGGGCAGGCAGTTTAAAAACAGCGACTGGCGCACTGGGTGGCAGATCCGGCTCACGTATGAGATTGCTAATGTTCCCATGTCTGAACACATCTCAGCACACTCAACGAGGGGACCATTTGGTAATGGCTCTCTTTCTTTCTCAGGGAACCGGGGTTATGATAATAACCTATTGTTCCATCTATTCGATTTCTACATGCTGAGCATGCGTATTTTTAAACATGAAAACTCATATGAGCAAACTTCATTTCCCAGTGGCATCTGCGTATTGACCTTGGAAACTCCGGGAATACATTAGATAATGGAAGGAAACTGCACTTACTTTTTAAAGTAGAATAATAATCAGCATCCACTTTACCGATGGGAAATAATTAAACAAGATATTATACTATTAATATTTGTTAAACAAGTACATATTTATGTTATATTATTTATTAACGGGTTTGTTTTTTTATACTCTAATTTAAAATGTAAAGTTATATGTGATGTGTGTATGATGTGTAAGTGATATTTATTGAGGTTTTGTCAATGCAAATATGAACGTACACATACAATGTGACCTTTAATATGAATAAATTACAGAATCTACCCATACTTTCCAAATGTCTGTCTGTAGCCATAATAAGGAATTGTACATCTAAAAATAACGTACCCCACCCTGCCTCCCTTTTATTTAATAATGTACAGTAATACATGCAATGACATAGAACATCTTATTTGATGTAATACATGTAACTAATGGTGTGAATATATTTAATTAAAATCATCCAAATTATTTTCTCAATTTAAATGTATCACTATTGTTAATTTAATACAATTTATAGAAATGTGGCCCAATGTTAAACAACCTTTAATCTGATGCTGTATTATGCAACATAATCATTGTTGTTTAAAAAAAACAAAACTGTTATTTACAAATATATGATCAATTTTTGTAAATTATGTATTTTATATTAAGGCCAGTGCATGGAATATTACAGCATTTTACAGTATTTTGACAGAGTATTTGAGTATTGGCTCTTTATTCATCTTAATATGAATTACTTATTAATTAAATGCATCATCCGTGAGCCGCTGTACATTTGATATGTTATTAAGGAACATAGGATTAAAGATTTTGGAAAAGTACTTTTCACACAGAATCAAACCAAACATACCTCTTTCGTTTGTGCCGGTTTGTGCCGTTGAAACTAATGTTTGAACTATTATGGTTTTAACGTTATTCATGATTTATTATTAAACAAGTGATGCCACTCAGCCCCCAGTATGTTGATCCGGTATGTTTGGTTTGATTCTGTTGTTGTGGGGGTGCTGAGTGATGTCATTCGCCGAAAATAAATAAATGTTAATATCTTCAAAACCAAAGCAGCACAAACGTTTATTTCAATGGCACAAACGTAGCACAATGAATTATATGGAATTTATTGTTTGTGCTGTAAGTGGGTAGGGGGGCAACTTCACGGAGCTCATCCAACAGCAGTTTGCTATGGTCGGGAACTATTGTATCCTACACAGTGGCTACGTCCAAAATCACACTTTTTTCCTACACCCTTCGACAAGTGTACACTTTGCGTGACATTGTGCTGGTATCACAGAGTGTGCACTTGAGTGAGCGAGGGTGTAGGGTGTAGGGCAGGGATGGCAAACCTTTTTTGAATTTTGTGCCCAAAGTCTGGTTTGTATACTTTGCCCAAGTGCCAATGGGTGCCAATGATAAATTAGGGTTATAAATGTTTTTATACAGGGGTTAAACGGCAAAAGAAAAAAAATATATATATATTTAGGTACATTTCTTGTTGTAATTAAGTTCTTAAGCAAACATGCCAATAAAACAAACCGCAATACAGACAAATCTAAAAACTATGGACAGATAGAACTATCCCACCCACCTGCATCCACTTATCCCTTATCCATTAAAATGTAACTTTTTTCAACATATATTTACTTAATATCTACTGCTTTTACATTTTGTAAAATAACTAAAACTGGTAGATTAATATACATTGTGCGGCACTTATGTTTTAAGACAAAAATAGTGCAGTGCTATCAATCTACTGTGAGTATGAGTGTGCACAAATGTACTCTACAAATCAAAGGCATAATTTATTTATTTTTGAGAATTTACAGTTTTCTTTTGCCAACTTTGTTTTTAAATTGTCGGAGATTTAAATATGAATGATTGTGGCCATTTCCATTTGATACAGGAAATAACTGTAAACAAAATGCTTTCCCCCGCATGTTCAACAGACACGTCCATTGCTGACCACAAACATGCACAGACTTAGTTTTTGTCATCTTCCTCCTGCTCCCAGAGTGCCGCACCGCAGCATAAATAGTCATAACATTAACATCTTGTCCGTGAAGTGCAGATATTCGCAGTTCTGACTTGTCTCCGCCTTTAACGCAAAGAGTTCTGGGACTTCAGCGCTTAAACACTTCTGCATAAGTGTGCTCTTCTGTACACTCCGCCGAAGGGAGTATTGAAGGGCACAAAAAGCTTGATTAGGCGCCTTCTCACTTGCTCACTGAGGAATTGTGACACCCCTTAAGATGGCCACCGTATTACTTCTGCCCCACAAGGGAAGGGAATGAGGGAGCAAGTGTGCGATTTGGGATGCAGCCCAGGAACTATTTTATCCTTCGTGTCATTTTTTTTTCCAACACAGTTATGCCTAACCATGCCCTGTTTCTGCTAAGGATGTGTTCAAGCCTTATGGGTCCGCGTCATTGGTCAATAGCTTGAGAGCGCTGATTGGACATACAGTGAGAGCCAGCCTGAGACTCAAAGTACAGTTAATGGTTCTGGCGTTTTATAAGAGTGCAGCTTACAGCTTAGTGTTGTGTTTTCTCTCTATCTAACTGTGCTCTGTGCTTGTCAGATGTAATTAATAGACTTCAGCCGCCATCCCTTGTTTAAAAACGCTGTTAATATGTTTGTGTATCGAGGTCCTTCAGATAAAAAGTTAGTGTGCTTTATCAGTCTTACATCTCGTACACTAATTGCTGATGGATCTTCAGTATTTGAACATCATATAACCTTTCCTGTCCTTATAAGCTCCAGACACAGACCGACATATGTAAACATTAGAAATTGTCTGATTAAAACGCAGGTATTGTGTTTTAGCTCGGCGTTTGTGGCGGGCATCCGACCTGGGAGTGTTTAAGTTTACAAAATTTAAATTGTGTTCAGCAATCAGGTCAACAATGGCAACAAACTGAAAGCAAATTGGGCATACAGCATTTAGCTGCGTCCTGAATAAATACCAGATTAATTCCACAAATGCCACAAATGGTGACGACGCACATCTAGACTATGAAGCGATCAGTCAAGCTCTAACCTACAGCTTCAGGGGGGCCAAGCCCGCCCTTCTCCTGTGTCAGCCACTCCAGAGAGCCTTTAGGCCAATACGCCACTGATATTCGTCACCTAACCCGCCGGGGATACAACGAGTTCCCGACAGCAGTACAAGAGGGCCTAGCTACAGTCACCTTCCAGGCCAGGCTAGCAGAAGTTATCCTGGGGGAACAGTCACCATGGTCCCCGGCTGTTACGTCGCCATCCAGCTTCAACACCCGTTGCATCCAGACCCCTGCAACCCGGCAACCCACACTGTTGCTAGGGGATGCCCCACCAGTGCCGAAGAAACCTGACACCCGCATTTGTTGGCAATGCGGGCAAATAGGGCACATCCTTTGCGACTGCTGTACTGTCCAACCTGCGCTGTGCGGGCCCGCACCGTGCGCTTTGGAGAGGGACTGGTCCTCCCTCTCAAGGCGTTCCCACACCTCATTGGCCGCCCCCATGATGTCCTCTCTGAGACCCTCCCCTCGCTGACTAAACTACTGCTACCGCGGTCGCCAGGCAGGTATGGGCTGCAAGAGGGACAAGGTGAGCAGCTGTGGGCCCTGTTATTCGAGTTCCGCCACAGTTTCGCCGCATCCCCTGCACATACTGGCAGGACTCACGTTGTGCAGCATCACATTGACACTGGGGACACCTGCCCCATTAAACAAAAGCCCCGCCGGATCCCAGTCGCCTGTCAAGCTACCTCTGACCAGGCTTTAGAGGAGATGGAGGCCGCTGGCATCATCAAGCCCTCGGACAGTCCCTGGACCTCCCCCGTGGTCCTGGTTCCAAAGAAAGATTGAACCTGGAGGATCTGTGTGGACTACTGGCAGCTTAATGAGATGATGGCCAAAGATTCCTATCCTCTGCCCCGGATCGACAAGTCACTGGTTTTAATTGCTGGCTCCATCTGGTTCTCCTCTCTCGACTTGCGGAGCGGTTATTGGCAAGTGGCCCTGACTCCGGAAGCACGGGCCAAGACTGCTTTCTCTACCGGACGGGGGCTATGGCAGTTCTGCGCCATGCTGTTTGGTCTCTGAAACGTCCCCACCACATTCGAGTGCCTGATGGAGAAGGTGTTGTCAGGGGTGTCATCGACAGAGTGCCTGGTCTAGATCGATGATCTCCTGGTCCATGGGCAAAGCTTTGAAGACGCCCTCTCTTGGTGCTGCGGAAAGTGCTGGAACGACAGCGCCAGGCAGTCCTCAAGCTGCACCTGGAGAAGTGTCGGCTGTTGCGACGAGAAGTCTCCTTCCTGGGCCACCGAGTCAGTCAGGTCGGCATCGCTACGAAGGAGGACAAAGTGGAGGCTGTGAGAGACTGGCCCCCCCGCCGATCTCCACCAGTTGCGAGCTTTTCTTGGCCTCGCCTCCTACTACAGGTGGTTTGTTCCCGGGTTTGCTACAGTTGCTGCCCCCCTTCACTGCCTGACCTGCAAAGGCACCCCCTTTGAATGGACAGCTGCCCACCAAGAGGCCTTCGACACCCTGAACAAGCCCTCTGCACCGCCCCTGTCCTCACTGCACCTGACCCCCAGAGGCCCTTCATCCTCGACACAGACGCCAGTGAAGACGCCATCAGAGGGGTGCTGGCTCAAGAAACGCCGAAAGGTGAGAATGTGGTCAGCACGACGCTCAGCAAAGCCGAACGCAACTACTGCGTCACCCACCGGGAGCTGCTCGCTGTGGTGGAGACAACCCGTCATTTCCACCACTCTCTGTGTGAGTTGCCCTTTACCATTATGTCTTTCATGGAGCCGGAGGGGCAGGCGGCGCGCTAGATTGAGCAACTACAGAACTTCCAATACACTATCCAGCACCAGAAGGGAGCGGCTCACCTGCCGGTCTCTACTTTCCCCATCGGGGCCTGATTGGGCCCGCCAAGAACAGGACCCTGAGCTCAGAGACGTCACGACAGTGGGTGGCCAACGCTTGCCAACCCAGCTGGGAAGAGGTCGTCACAGGGACGCTTAGCCTACGGAGCCTGTGATTCCAGTGGCTGGGGTTGGGTCTGCACGAAGGAGTGCTGCGATGCCGGTGGGTGGAGGAACGGTGGCAGGTTGTGGTCACAGAGGCCTTCCGGGAGGAGGTGCTTGCGGCCTACCATGGCACCAGAGGGGTCGGCCACTTCGGAGTGACCAAGACACTTGAACCCGCAAGGGCCCCCGGGAGCAGTCACGCGCCCCTCTCAGGGCACCAATATGTGCTGGTGGCCCTTGATTACTTCACCAAATGGCCTGAGGCTTACGCCCTTCCAGACCAGGAGGCCAAGATGGTGGCTGATGCCCTGGTGGAGGGGTTCTTTAGCAGATTTGGAGTCCCCACGCAGGTCTATTCAGACCAGGAAAAAAAAATTGAGTCCCGGGTGTTCATGGAGCTGTGCAACCGCCTGGGCATCCAGAAGACCAGAACCACCCCACTGCACCCCCAGAGTGATGGCCTCATTGAGAGTTTCAACCACACCTTCCGCGCTCAACTGCCCCTGGTGGTGGCAGCGGACCAGAGAGACTGGGACCTCCATCTGCCCCTGGTCCTCCTGGCCTGTCGGTCGGACGTACAGGAGTCCACGGACTGCATCCCTGCACTCCTCCCTCATGCTGGGATGTGAACTGCGGACCCCCACGGCTGTCGCTTTTGGGCAATCCCCGGACGCGTCGATGGCCATCATCGGACCCGAGTACGCCCGAAAGCTACAGGACCGGCTCGAGACGGGGGGTGCAACAGAAGCAAGGATGCGACGGAAGTGGGGGTAGGACCTCCGCTGCAAGGGGCCACACTTCAGCACTGGGGACCTGGTCTGGGTCTTCAGCCCAAAATGGGTGAAGGGACATGACTTGAAGCTGGACAGCAAGTGGGCGGGCCCCTATCTAGTGCTGGAATGGTTGGGGGAGGTGGCGTACAGGGTTCGCCTGCCCCAACGAGGCAAGGCGGTGGTTCTGCACCGGGACCGCACCAGCTTCCTGGACCCTCCACCTGCTGACCCTCGGCCCACACCCGTTCCCTTCATCCACCCCGTTGCCCCATGTTCCTCCTCTGCTGCCCCTTCTCCACCCTCTGTTGCCCTTGACCTCTCCCCAGTGGCCCCGTCCCCTGAACTTCCCTCCTCTGCCCCTGCCTGACTCTGTCCACAGTGGTTCTTCACCCCTTCCTGTTCGTCCACCCCAGAACCGGAGGCCGCCAGGACGGTTGGCCGAGTTCATCTGTTCCTCAGGGGTGAGGGACTGGGGGGGAGCCATGTAGCGATCCTGGTGGGCGTCTGTGTGTGTGCCAGTAGGGCAGCCCAAAGGTGGGGAGAGGATGTAAAAGTGTGTATGCAGGGTGGGTGAGTCAGTTTGGGGACTCTGTCTATGTGTGTGTGCATGAGTGTGAATGTGTGTTACATGTGGGGTGTTATTGTGTTGGGTTAGGCAGGGATGTTGTGGGTATTTGTCTGTGTGGCTCCCCCTGTCTCCGGGTGGTACACCGACCTGAGCGGTGATTGGACGGGAGGGAGTCACCAGATAGGGGGATATATAAGGGAAGCTAAGTCAAGTGGGAGCTAATGACGGAGGCAGGTGTGTGGGGTTTATGAGCATCTTAGAGCAGATAGGGGGAAAGTAGATGTACCTCTGTGAAAAGATCAATAAAAACCGGTTTTGTTTTGGAAGACTTCTCTGCTTCTTTGGTTTTTATTTCATCAGCGACCATTAAAAGGTTAGGTCGCTACTATATATATTACATATAAATTTAAAGATTATATTTAGATGTGTAGGATAAATAATGTAAATACTTCAAACTGTTGTTATCTCCAGGACTCTAAATATACATTCACCTAAAGGATTATTAGGAACACCTGTTCAATTTCTCACTAATGCAATTATCTAACCAACCAATCACATGGCAGTTGCTTCAATGCATTTAGGGGTGTGGTCCTGGTCAAGACAATCTCCTGACCTCCAAACTGAATGTCTGAATGGGAAAGAAAGGTGATTTAAGCAATTTTGAGCGTGGCATGGTTGTTGGTGCCAGACGGGCCGGTCGGAGTATTTTACAATCTGCTCAGTTACTGGGATTTTCACGCACAACCATTTCTAGGGTTTACAAAGAATGGTGTGAAAAGGGAAAAACATCCAGTATGCGGCAGTCCTGTGGGCGAAAATGCCTTGTTGATGCTAGAGGTCAGAGGAGAATGGGCCGACTGATTCAAGCTGATAGAAGAGCAACTTTGACTGAAATAACCACTCGTTACAACCGAGGTATGCAGCAAAGCATTTGTGAAGCCACAACACGTACAACCTTGAGGCGGATGGGTTACAACAGCAGAAGACCCCACCGGGTACCACTCATCTCCACTACAAATAGGAAAAAGAGGCTACAATTTGCACAAGCTCACCAAAATTGGACAGTTGAAGACTGGAAAAATGTTGCCTGGTCTGACGAGTCTCGATTTCTGTTGAGACATTCAGATGGTAGAGTCAGAATTTGGCGTAAACAGAATGAGAACATGGATCCATCATGCCTTGTTACCACTGTGCAGGCTGGTGGTGGTGGTGTAATGGTGTGGGGGATGTTTTCTTGGCACACTTTAGGCCCCTTAGTGCCAATTGGGCATCGTTTAAATGCCACGGCCTACCTGAGCATTGTTTCTGACCATGTCCATCCCTTTATGACCACCATGTACCCATCCTCTGATGGCTACTTCCAGCAGGATAATGCACCATGTCACAAAGGTCGAATCATTTCAAATTGGTTTCTTGAACATGACAATGAGTTCACTGTACTAAACTGGCCCCCACAGTCACCAGATCTCAACCCAATAGAGCATCTTTGGGATGTGGTGGAACGGGAGCTTCGTGTCAAACACAGTATTAGTATGGTGTTCCTAATAATCCTTTAGCTGAGTGTATATCTATCACAACTATATTTAATTTAACCTAGTGAACCAAATACAGATTTTTCATCGCTTTTGTGAGGTGCAGTTTGTGAACAACTCATTCTTTCCGGTTTAAATAAATTATGTAAAAATCCTGTTTCGGTCTGCATTGGTTGTTTTTGTGTAATTGAATCAGAGAATGGAATGAACTAATTGATTCGATTAACCAAACTGAACTGAATCAAATTAAAAACAGTCGAACTGCCCATCACTACTGTACTGTGAGTCTCAGGCTCGCTCTCACTGTCTCTTTGAGTCTATCCAATCAATGTTCTCAAGCAGTTGACCAATGACACGGATCCGTTAGGCTAGAACACACCCATGGTATTAACAAATGGAAAGGATGTTATTGTCTGTCATCAGCCCTAGAGATCTTATATATTTTTTCCCCAATCTCAGACCTTGACTCTAGAAATATGTAGCCAGTCCAAATGACCTCTGAAAGCCCTGGAACTCTTAGCTGATAAGGTAGGTGTCAGATTATGCACTGGTCAGAGCTCACTGCTGAAAGCGTAGTGAAAGAAACGGACTTAAATTGTAGCTTTTTATAGAATGCAATTGTGTTATGTGAAATTGTCCCCAAGAGATAAGAAGCAAAAAGACTGGCCAACTGAAACGTCACACCTCGATCTCCCATCATCCTCTTTCACCAGCTTCCATTCTTGCCTGCACGTGTCCTTCTGTACATTTGGGAAATGGGAAAAATATGGTCAGTCACAAAAAACTAACACCAGGCACAGCCTGTTCATATAGGCCGATATAAAAACCTAAAAAACATAGTTCTTCCTCAAACTCATTATCCACATCAATACATCATAAAATACTTTGTAATAAATATTACTCAGTTTCTGTACAATCAACCAATCAAATTAGACAACATGTGTCATATTTCAGAGTTAAAATCACTATATCTGCAATTCTGTCTCAACAGCTACTGCACAATACTGGGGCAGGAGAACTCTGTGATCTACTTCAGTAGGCAGGTTTATTATGGTGCAAAAGCCACTACTGATTTACACCACAGAGAAACATGGTATTCTTTTCTTTAGGATGCTTACAGAAACCTTCCACAATCATGTATTTATTATTTCATATACAATATTAGCATTACAAAACATTTTTTTATACATTAGGTGGTACACATATCACATATTTCTTATGTTCCAGCTGATCTCGGTCACACTGGTAAAGTGACAAGAAAGTATTTACACAGAATGCAGACACTGGCACGGACACATGCTGAAAGAGAAATGCCACTAGTCAGAATCCAATGCCCATCATTAAAGTGTAGAATGCCTGTCTGAGACTTCAGTGACAGACGATGGAGTGGTGATGAGCATTGAAAACAACAGGAACCCCAAAGGGAATTTGCAGGCATAGTATGTGACAGCAGTTTCTTCACTTCTTAAGCACAGGCATTTTGATTCGATAAAAAAAAAAAAAATGAAAAATGTAACTCAAAATGACACTCTATCCAAAATCCACTTCAGGTTTTAAAACGTTGCCTTGATGCTTGCTTTGTCTCTTGTAGAATACTGTGAAACCCAGTGCAAAAAAGTAATGCTGTGGCTTACACACGTCAAAAGAAACAGCTATTATACATCTATACCTCAAAATCTCACTTCAACAGCTGAACAAACATGAAGCTAAAATATATGTAGGGATACTTTTATATTTTTATTTTCTTAAAATACTTGTACATAGAGCTTTATTCTATTTTAGCACAGTTTGACCAAGCTTGAAGTTGACTTACCACCATAGATCTTATGATCTAAATTGAATATTTAACATTTTCAAGTATAACTAGCTCTGACTAAATAGATTACCTTTAGTACAGAGAAAATAAAGTGAAGAGCAAATCCTTTTTCACCCTCAATGTAAAAAGAAGGCAGTGATTTCAAGAACAAGATAATTCCACCTCTTACTAAGCTCTTCTTTATATATTTGTATATTGTATTGTGCGTCCCTTCTTATGTCCTCCGATGGGTTTTGTCACAAACCTCAGCTATTCCAGGTATTCACCATGTCTAGACCTATTTACACTCACACTCAAGTCATTAGGGTTCTCAGCTGGCTTCCTTAGTGAGATAGCATATTTCCACATTCTGTACCACTGGAGTACAGCCCAGGGTGTGAAGTACATCTCACTTGCACTGATCACAATACAAAAAAGAATGTGTCATATATGACTTTAATCTTGTTTTTAAGATTTGTTGTACTCTAAAGGATGCTATTCTTCCAAAGAGGAGATTGTTATTTTGTTTTCAAGAAAAAAATACTTTTAAATCAGTATTAGTTATTTTAGTTTTTAACAGCACAAAGTAACGATCGTCACACTGAGAAAAGTTTTATGGCTCAAACTCAGATGTCCATAGAAGATTAAATCAAAGCTATTATGCCCCACGGTCACTGAAGGCATCAGAACTGTTCATGTAGTATTTGTAGAGTCATTTATATTTGCCCGATACAAATATATCCCCACTCCAACACTTGCAGCTTTTCCCTTTTCATTCGGAGAAGTTCAACCTACTGCAACCTCCACCATATGCATCTGAAGCGGTTAACGCAGACTGCTCCAGTTTATCGGGCGCCAATTTTTTCTATAACCCAACTGCCTTAATTTGAACAATAAGTCTTCAAATTTCCCCTATTCATCACCTACTCGCCGCTCTTTAAATGGAATGAGTTTTTGGATTGGTGTAAACCACACCATGTTCATCGGTTTCTCAGTTTTCAATCTCTCTTAATTGCAGGGAGTTTCACTGACATACAGCAAATTAAGTTATTGTACAGTTAAGACGTGTAAAGATAAAGAGGATTTGGGGCAGTTTTCAGTTGTAAACTTTCTCCAGAATGTAACATTTTGTAGTGAGCTGATTAGGATTCTTGTAGCTCAAAAGAAACCTGTTCACAATTGATAGTTCCCTTTCCCTTTTGTTACCCAGTCCCGAGAGAGGGCTGGTGTACAGAGTGCAATAGTCTGTTGGAAAGCAGGTTCAGGGAAAGTTGCCTCAGTTGACACTTTGATCATTTCCCGTGTCCTCAGTGTCTGTCCCCATTAGGCCGGAGATATAGGGCAGATCTACAAAAGAAAACAAATTAAAAAATGGATGACTGCTACCACATTTGGATCACAAAATATGACAAATTAGGGGAATGGAGTGACAGAAAAAACAAATAACCCAAAGAAAGGTGATCTTGGGGGTTCCACTTTCACCTCAATGTGTATAGGAGCAAAAAGGCTAAAAAAAGAAAATGTTTTTTTTCCCTTCCTTTGCCCCTTTCTCCTTTGCTGTGGGTAGCACATTGAAAGTCAGAGGTCACATACCCAGACCTACGCTCAAGACAAGTCTTTTTCCCGAGGAATCCTGGGAGGCAGAAATGAACAGGCGGGGAAATGCAAAAGATGGAACAGTCCACAACTGAATGTAGCTCCTAATTGCTAATTCTACATTCCCTGTGGGCCATTTTGTTGTTTTACCACAGGCAAGTACTACCATCTCATGAACATCAAGAAAAAACATCAGCAGTGTTTCTTGAAATGAAAAAACCTTAAAAAAACATAAAAAACTTTCACTGTAGATAATTTAGCATGCTCGGATGGTGCTTAGAAGATCCCTCTCCACATCAACACCAAAATCCGTTTTAAGGCAGCAGTCATACATCATTTATCTAGGCCCCCCAGTGATGGACTTCCTGATCCTTCAAATTCCTCAGTCTTTGTATGCATGAACATGATTAAAACAGCAAGGCTGAAGTTAAAACCACTTGATAAGAAAAATGAAGAATGTAACTTCCTAAAAAAAAAAAAAGAATTCCTTTGAGGAATCGGCACCAAATGCATAGATAAACACCTGTAGTAGATGTGGAAGCTGAACACTACACAAGGTGGAAAATTAGGTCTGCCAAGACCAATCAAGCACCGCCTCTATTCTAGATATTTCCCACACCAGCCTCAGCAGGGAAAGTAAACACACTTTCATCTCCTGCTGTGGCCCACAGTCACAAGATAAGTCTTTGGGCCTCCAGGAGACTGAGATGCAAACAGGTCACCATCACAGCTGGATACGGACAACCTTGATTGAGACTCCTTTTTAAATCAACTACTTTCAAGCACAGCTCACATGGATCCGGCCTTTCAACAAATTAGTATTCCTCCACCTGCACTCTCATTTTAGAAGAGGCATACTCGCTGACCTGGCCAGTTTAAACCAGATTGTCATCCAATCCAGAGCATGTTGTGAATCTGCATTTGTACAAGCTTAACAGGTCATTGCTATAGTGGACACATAGTATACATCACATTATCATGCCTGGTTCAAAGAGCAGCTGTAGTTTAATCTGTACCTGGTGTATGGGGCTACACCTCAATTTAGGAAGAGACTTGCCCTAACCATAGAATCAAATTCTTGCTTTTTATTCTAGTCACGAGGCCCAAGCTGCTAACATTGCCCCAGCTGACAGGTATAAGAGAAAGATAGAAGACAGAAAAGGGAAGCCTTCACCCAGAAAAACATCAATAACATGACAGTGGTGAGATTATTCTCCTTGCTAACATGGATGGCAAATACTAGTCAAATGCTGGTCACAGGGTTTAGTTTATTGAGCTTTACTAAAAGTAAATGTACAGTATAGGCAGAAACCCTTTTTAATCATAGAACTTCAGTGCAGGTCCCTATTTGTAGGGCATTCACTACCAAACAAAGTACAACCAGATCAGAAGACGGAACCATGAAGTTGTAAAGTCACCAGTGACTTAAAGTGTTTGGAAACGGACATTGAGAAAGCTTAATGCATTCTGTTGCTGTAACATGCAGTGTTTCAAGGTTTCACATTGCAGATTTTTCCAGTCTGTAGGTCATGGAGAGCTGGTGCTGTAGCTCTAGGTGTGTATTGTCAGTACGTACTGCTAAATACGCATTTCCTTATCTGTTGTAGTTCACTCCAGAGACACTAGGTGGTGATCTAGTATAGGAAATGAACAGACCAGGGATTCAAACCTGAAAAATATTAATATACACACACATTTCCATTGTTGGGTAGGGGGGTAGGTTTAATTTGGGTGATAAATAATGATCAGATCAAATAAACAACCCTGAGATGATGGAAGTTAAAGTGCTGGATTTGGGGAATGTTATTGTGCAAAATTTGTTTTGTGATTTTCGATGTTCTTTAGATACTTTTACATTTAAATTGTTATGATCAGGAATCAGAGATGCACATTTATTTTTTAGATTTACATTCGTAAGAAAATTATTAATATTCCTTTTAAATAGAAAACCTTTTAATCTATTTAGTTTAAGAGTTTACAAATTTACAAATATTTAGATTCGAGTTACGGAATTTGGGAATTAGTAGAATTATAAAATGAAAGCAGTACAAAGTAATAATCAATGGGTGACCTTTTCCACTCTCTATAGAGTTTTGGATTCTAGTTTATCTGCTCTTCGTTTGGCCTCCCTGAAACACAAAGAAGGCATGACATCAGGGAAAGGGAAGACTGATAACCAGTTGAACCACATTGAGTTCTCAGAGAAAATGTGCAATTCTGCATCTCTCTGTGTCGAAAATCAAACCCAAGAGCTTATGTATTTTTTGGTACACTCGTTTCTGAATTTAGCTCATTTCCAGGTTACGGGAGCTAGTTTACAGATTCATATTTATAAAATCGTTCAAGTGATACATAACTCATGACTAAAGGCTGATTTTTGTTCCTGAGTGAAAGTTGAAGAAACCAGATGGTTAATTGTGGTTTTAAACTATTCTTTATGGTCAGAACATGACAATCACTTGCCAAACAGTGGATCATTTCACAAATCTCAGGAAGAACATTCAAAACAATTATAATAAAATCTTTTTTCAACATAAAAATATGCATAAAAGTAAGATCCTCAATAAAATAAATATCTGCAGTCTGACAGCCTCACAGAGACAATCACCGAACACGATTTAGTTAATGTGTGCCCATTTACAAGTTAAATGATTGGAATGAATAAATAAATAAATAAATAAATAAATAAATAAAATACAGCAGATCTGGGTTTCCCTCTAAAATATGAAGGACTGCTTTAATAAATGCGTCCATAAACGCCATGACTGAAACGTGCATTTTAGTTAAATTATAACCTGTTATATTGTAGCTGCTGCTACTGTATGATTAATCGTGAAATGTGTATTTTGTTTCAACTGTAACTTGCCCTGGTTAACGACATCTGATAAGTAAATTAAAAATAATACGGCAAAAAGTGTCGTTTGCAGTCACAAATCTGTAGTAAGAGTAATGAGTTAAGGTAGTCACATTGTGCCGTTTAAAATCTACTAGCACATATCTTGACGATGATTACAATAATAACAATAGAAATAGCAAATATTTTATTGTTGTACATGGAAACGTTTTCTTACGGTAACGTAATGCTTGTCTGAATATAATGTTGTCTATAAACGTTTAGCTATTCCTAATATCTCTTAACAGAAACGTGTATTTATTATGCTGTATCCAATCATGTAAAGCATAAAGAATAAAACAGACACAAAAGTCCTTTCCACATCAGGCTCTATTGCTCGTAGTGTTGTTTTCGGTCTTTGTTTTTAAAACGAAACAAACCAAACCCACAATCGCTCTGCTAGACACGGCCAGGTTTTACAGACAGCTCTGGCGCGGCACGGACGCTGAAGCCAGTGGAGCTGAGGCACGAGTGTGTTTAGTGGGCAAGTACCTCTCCACGGGCATAGTGTCACTTTTCCGCACGTTCCTGCTGCGTCACAGAGGTGAATTGGACTGCTGTTCGGAATTATCGACATTATCGAATTTGTATCTAAACGTCTTTGTATCATTATCGAGAAAAGTAATTACCACAATAATTATTGATATCGATTTATCGCCCAGTCCTACATCAAAGCTCTAAAGATCTCCCATCATCTGTCGCTAATTGAGAGACCGTTTTTGGCTGAAAACTCTGTGACCAAACAGGCCGAGGGCAGGGCTCCAAAGTAGCAGGAAGGAAAGCTGAACTGTAGAGAAGCATAGATACTTTAACACTGGAGTTTCCACAATCAAATTAAAAACACTAACCGTTAACAAAAAACAAATGGCTGTTTTTGTCACAGTACTAGATTTGATAAGAATTAGACTCTTCTAATTGACCTGGTGGCGACTGGTTTATACACAGTTGAAAGGAGGTACTTACGAGATCGGATTTTGATTGGCCAGATCATAATAGTACAGAGGACAATGGATGCCACGAACGCCACGCCCCCGGTGACAATCACCATGATGTGGTGGTAGAACCAAATACAGTCTGGACAGCAGGCCTGAGTGCTGCAGCACAGAGAGGGGAGGTTAGGGACAAACCTGGACACCAGCAACATTACAACACAATCAAGTTTTTATGGTATGCTTCTGCTTGGCCTACTTAATCACCTGGTAGCTATATTCCAAAAATACATTGTTAAACAGCAACATGAGTTCCACTATTACAACTGCTTGAGTGTTTGTTAATTTTCCTTTTAAATTTAATTTTAAGGGCACCAGCATCACTCACAAGGCTCCTACTTGTATGCAGTGCAGTGTTCTAGATGGCTGCGGTCAGTGTAAAAACTACAAAAAACTTAAATAAAGAATTGACAGTATCAGGTCTTTCTCAAACAGAAAATGACAGAGACCACAGCCCTGAGCACACACCTGCTGAAAGCAGTCATTCTGAAAAACGCAGCACTGGATTTTCCAACACAAATTAGCAAGGATGTCAACAATTTTGAAATTTGAAAATATAAGAAGGTCAGGCATGTTGCTTATAGAGCAGGTTAGGATGTAGAATGTTTTGTTTTTTGTTTTTTTTCCCACAGCCCTGGCATTTCCTCTTTATTGGAAAAAACACTTACTGGCAGGGATGGAGAGACTGAATGATCATGACTCCTAACCCGTTGGCCACTTTGTCAGTGAAGCTCATTGCCCCATATACGAAGGCCCCACTTTGCTGAAACAAATTTAAAAGAACAAAGACATAATGTATAAGAACCAGGATTTAGAAATCAACAACAATGACATCAAGTCTAGCACAGAACCCTCCTTTGGGTAAGATGGGTATTCAACCAGTTTTTACCTCTTCAACTGACCGAATACAAAATGTACATTCTACAGCTTCCCGCAGTCAAGCAAACAGGAAGGAACAACTTACTGTCTGACCCCCGATGAGGTCCGCCGTCATGGAGAGTGACATCACCAAGATCGTGGCCGACCCAGCACCCAGCAGAACGGCGGCACCGTACACCGACTTCCCCATATTCATATCCAGCAACACCCAGTAGGCAAAGGCCAGGATCAGCAAGAGGCCTATAAAATATGTAATCTAGCATGGAGATGTAGAAGAGAGGTTTGTTACAAGATGCTCAAATTGCAATGTGTGCATCTGGCATGGCCTGTAGCTGTAGCAGAATTTATTACTTTTCTCAGGGATGACCTAAATGCTGAAAATGCAAATTAGGTTAATAATGGGCACTGAAGGTGGCGCAATCCTAGGGGGGTCTGGGGGCATGAAAAGTAGACCCTTGAAAATGGCATTTCCTGCAATCTGAGAATCATTTTTGATTAAAATCAGAGAGGAATAATTCAAGTACATTTTGTACAAAATATGGCAAACTATGTCCAAAACAGATTAAGTCAATTATTTTCTATCAACTAGATCAGTATTTATTATGTAAAAAAAAGTTTTTGTTTGCCATTGTTTCTCCCTGAAATCTGCTAGGGTGTCCAGGGGAATGCCCCAAATGGAAGAAATATGAAGGTCTTATTCATACTAGAGTTTTTTTTCATACTCAGTTCAGTTCAGTTCAGTTAATTTGGAGAAGACTGAACAAGTTTCGATGTCAAATGAACCGAGCTGAGACCACTGAAAGAGGTGGTCTCGGTCCGTTTGGCAAAAGAACGGAATTCAGTTTGCTTGAAAATTTTGAATGTGACATTGGAGGGTCCCGGTTCTGTGTCAATCAGGAAACGAACCCCACATTTCACCCATCCGGAAATATCAGGTAGTAGAATAGTTTGGGCTGTACAGTTCCAGCGCGTTAAGATAACGTACGCCTTTATATGCATTTGTTAATTTACTTATTTTATCTGTAACATCAGTAATCATAACACAATTGGATATTGGGCTGTATTCATCAAGGGTATTAAAAGAGCATTTCCCCCAAAAAAATATAAAATGGAATAAAATACAAATTAAATGTCAATACATAGATCACAGAGTGTACAATCTGATCTGAAGTGCTGTGTGTGAGCATTCATTTTGTGTCTTATTTGTACTTTAGTAGTCTACTGTTGTATTCAATAACTGCAAATAGTATGATTAAATATTGAATGCGTTTACAAACACAGATACAGACTTTCATTATAGATTCAGATAATTAATTGCTTTGCTGGTCAGATGTGCATGATGACATCCTACACAACAGGAACGCACTATATATTATTTGGTTGTATCAGAAGTAGACTGTCAAATGTGTTTGGTTGACCACTGTATGTAGTTAATTTATTACATAATATATCACATATACACACACACATACAGTTAGGTCCATAAATATTTGGACAGTGACAATTGTCATCATTTTGGCTCTGTACGCCACCACAATGAATTTGAAAGAAAACAATCAAAATGTGCTTTAAGTCTAGACTTTCATTTTTAATGTGAGGTTAGTTACATCCAAATTGAGTGAATGGTATAGGAATTACACCCATTTGTAGATGTGGTCCCCCCAATTTGTGCGTCTCAAAAGTATTTGGACAAACAGGAACTAAAGACAGCTGCAGTGCAGGCCTGGCAAAGCACCACCAGGGAAGAAACCCAGCATATGGTGATGTCTATGGTTTCCAGACTTCAGGCAGTCATTGACTGCAAAGGATTTGCAACCAAGTATTGAAACTCACAATTGTATTCATGATTATGTTAGTTTGTCCAAATACTTTTGAGCCTTGAAAACTGGGGGGAACACATATAAAAACGGGTGTAATTCCTACACTCTTCACCCAATTTGGATGCAACTACCCTCAAATTAAAGTCTACATTTAAAGAACATATTGATTGCTTCCTTTCAAATCCATTGTGGTGGCATACAGAGCCAAAATGATGACAATTTTGTCACTGTCCAAATATTTATGGACCTAACTGTGTGGGTATATTAGTACACGTTATGCTGCCGTATCTTATATGCAGTAATGATGCAAAATGTAAATATCCAGTGTTTTATTATTACAAAACTAACCAAGCTCAGTTGATTATTGCACAAACACGGACGTGAACCACAAACACAAACTAGGTATTAGGTAGAGATTGAATTTGCAGCAGATGTCTTGATACGAAATGCCAAATTCAATCTCTACCGAACACATGCAACTCAAAGTCCAGGAAGATGTTTGGATTGCAATTACTTGAAGTGTGCGATAGATGTTGGATGTAATATTCCTAATGCTGAAGTGATATCCAATCATAGCACTGATAACATACATTTCTACGCCTACGCACAAACTATCGCATGGTGAGAGAGTTCGAGATCTAAAGTGGCTGCGCCCTCACCCCCCCAAAAAATTGAATGGATTCGCGATGATATAAAAAAATGCAACTTTTGAATCCAAGAAGTGAAATTCTGGCAAAAAGAGTTGCCAAAATCCCCAGCTAAGCAAAGGCCTCTGTACATGGACAGCCATGATCTGGTACCAGGCAACTTCCTGTTTAGTATGATTGCTTTATATCCGACTTAGAAGCAGAAGGTTGCAACATCCTATTCAGTCGGATAAGCCGTAGGTGAATCCTCACAATGGTTCAGTTAGATTATAGTGCTAAAGGCACTGCAGTGGCCCAGATGTCTGTGTTGGGCACAGTCCGTCAGGTCCATAGAAAATACTCACATTCCTGCCAATCAGCTTGTTGACCGGCTTCATCACCAGAGAGGAGACAAAGCCGCAGACATACATCACCAGTGGGATTGTCGCAATGTAGTTCTGCAAGCCAAGATGTACAGAATTATACAAGACTCAAAACAAGTTGGATATCATTTAACACTGCTTTGCTGGGTTGGCCGAAACCTCAAGAATCCGAACGGTCACTGGCAGGTTCTTACCTTGGGCAGCATGAGGGAGTTGGTCAGATACATGGAGATGTAGGTCTGGGAAAGATTCACAATCAGCCTGGTGCACATATAAAGCATAGCCACCTAGGAGACAAACACACACCACAAGCTTTTAAGAAAGACATTTAGATTGCTCTACATTGTTCATCAGGGTATCAGGAGTGTGTAGAGGGTTCTGGTTTCACAGGTCCCACCCCAATGCCTGTTAATAATGCGGTTTACCAGTTATAACTCCTTACCACGGAATCAGAGGAGCACATTGATGTTCTTGTCTCAAAGAAGGCAGATTCAAAAATACAAAGAGTGAAAACAAATTGACTGGATGATGCCTTTCACTTCCATTGTGACCAAGAAAAAGACATCAGCTCAGACGATAAAAAGATGAAACCCAGTACACACTAGAGTAGTGTCTCCCTCCACTGTAATGTTCTCACCTGGTAGAAGGCCGGCTCCTTCAACCAATGCTTCCATTGCAGCAGTGAGTGTGGCTGGGCGGGCAGCGCACGCAGGATCAGGGGCTGCTTCTCCCTGTCATCGCTGGCTGCTTCCACCGGGGAGTGCCCCTTCTCCTTGGTTCCAAAGTGGAACAGCAAAGAGAAAACTGCCCCAATTCCGACCACAATCAGGGCCAAGTTCTATGGCAAGGCAAGCAAAGAGGTATGAAAGACTGACATGCTGACAGTTTCACAATTTGGAACCACCCCCCTCAACCTCTCCCCATTTCAAAGCAAGTAAACTTCATTGACCAGGATCATAACAAGTCACATGTGTGCTCTCACCCTGAAGATGGGGATATCTTGATGGCTCAGGCTATCGATCACGGAGGGGTCTTCAGCAGGCCCCGCCTGGAAGTGAAACAGCAGCCAGGCCACGGCATACACCGTGATGTTGGCGATCACCGTGAAGGCGTACCTGAGGAGGAGGGCAGCCAGTGAGCCGAGGCGGTGGAGCACACCAGTGGTCCAGACACATTGATCATGTCTATGGGTTCATATAGACCAACACTTAAAGACAGGATGGGCAATTCCAGGTCACGGGGGCCTCAGTGTACTCTGGTTTTATTTATTATTTTATTATTATTTATTTATTGGCAGACGCCCTTATGCAGGTCTTCCCAGTCGAATACTGACCACACTCAGTCCCCCAGGATGTACTGAGGGGGGGATCAGTACCTGCATGTTTGGGTATTAAATCTAATTAAATCAATTTCCTTCTTCTGCTGCTAAATACTAAGGATTTGGATTACATTAACAGAATTAGGACTTTAAGCCGCATACCATGAAAACATTTGTTTGTTTGCTTTTTTGGCAAATCCTTATTGCTGCTTCAGATTCACCCTGGCCCTCTCAGCTGAGAAGATATTGCAAGTTAAGCCCTACACTACTGTGCTTTGTGTCCTAGTGTCACATGATGCAGTTTACATTGTACTTTTGAATGCCTAACTTTGCTGGACTGAATAATCTCTCTCCATTCCTGTAAAGTAAGAGGTGTCAGTGAAAAATACTTGAATATAACTAGAGGGTTAATTACAAAGGGACTCTGCCTACAGGGTCCCTATGCTGCATGCACATACCCCACAGACATTATGCATGTTGTTCCCATTTAAAGAGGAAACTAAATGTTCTGTGGTCTTAGAACTTGATAATTCCACCTTCACACACTAAAGATAAGTGTATTCACTTCTGCAGTTAAAATGTAACATTTCACTGTTGCTTGTGATCTCCTTTTTGCCGATTCATCTTTTTTATGCAATGAGATGTTACCATTTCTCATACAAAGCCTAATCCAGTCCTTGCAGATTGCTTCCATATATTTAATAACTGTTTATATTGTATTAATATTTAATTATTAACCTTCACACACATTTTACTCAGGGTGGATCACTTATGGACAGAATATAAATTACAGTCTTGTAAAGAAGTGCATAAAAACTCTCAAATTCTTAACTTCTGGCCTTAATAGAATTTAGTTGGTTTTCCCACCCCATGCACATTCAGCCCTGACAAATACGTGACATTCAAACTTGTAGTCCAGATTAAAAAATTTATAAATGAAACATCTGTCAGAAATTTCACTCAGAACTAGTAATGTTCATAAAATTAAACATACATAAATGATCAGGTGCATACTGCTTATTACTACTATGCCTTTCTCCCCAAACTTCCCTACAATTTATAGAGCATCTATTAAATTCATTCTTATTTCAATAGCAGCCTTGGCTGTGTCCCTTGAGCTAAAGCTTTCTGCACATTGCCAATGTATCTCGAGCAGTCAGTTCGAAAAACTTATGAACTGGTCTTCACAAACAACCTTCCCCACAACCTGACAATTTACACTTTTGCATTTGTGAATTTCAAGTAACAGTAGAAGTGTCTGGGGTTGGTGGACGTTTCCGCTACAGAGCCAATGCGGCAGTCTTTGTGCGCCGCAATGATGGTTATCTGAAAGCCTAGGAGCTTCGACCTCAACCACAAACGTAACAGACTACAGGGCTTAGTCAAGACAGACTCCACCGGTGTTGACTGAATCAATCTTCTTCAAGCCCCACCTACTAATATATAGGAGCTGCTGTGGGGAGTTTAGCTGGGAGCTGGGGGGTGTACATCCTTGATTAAAATGGCAATTACCTGAAAGCTGTGAGCTCCACCTTCTCGTGGTCGTTGGTGACCAGCTCTGGGATGAGGGACAAATGGGAGATCTGTGTGGCAGCCCAACCGAACTGGAAGATGACAATGAAAGGGACGAAGTAGGTGAGACCCACCCACTGCGGAGTGTCCTCTGAGCAGCCTAGGCAGGGGTTGAAGATGAAAGGGAAGGACAACAGCACGCTAATGGTCCCTGATATGGGAGTGAAAGAAGAAAAAAATAAAGGCAGTTAGCTTTCAAAAGAAGTGATCTGAGTAATGTAAACTAGGAACAAAGTACAGGAAACTATTTACTTAGAGGTAGTTAAAGTAAAAGCAGAAATTTGGTAATTAGAAAATAAATGCTGCGTGTAGCACAGTCAAAACTTTCAGTCCTGCCGAATCTATAGGCAGTGTTTCCCTGAATTACCTAATGTCAGTTTTTTTATTGTTTGCATAGATACAGACTAGAGAGATTTTCACAGGTCTTTAACTTAACATGCAAGTTGCCACAACATACAAGTGTTTAAGGTGCACGGTGAGGGAGATCAGATTCTATAAAGGCTGGGTAAATGCGATTGCTCAAAAATGTGGAGCATTAGTGAGACTGCCAACATTGTACAGTATCCCAAGTATAGTGGACTGTATAACAAGCTGGCACCATGCACCATGATTATAACTGCACAATTGCACAGTGTATTCAAGTTTCACTCTGCTTTACGTCTTATATGAAGCATAATACATTTAACAGACTGGAGCACAAATTGATAGCCACTACTGTATAATGAGTCCTATCCATTCACCCTGGAAAGGCAAGACAAACTGATGGTGAAGAGTATCATTTAATTATCAGGTTTAATAAAAGTAAACAGAGGTCTGCCGGTATTGTCTGTTAATTACATTCACCACAATACAGCTCTTACAAACACACTGAAATCGAAAGACCATGAAAAAGCTGTTTCCTGTGTATTCATGTCTGCGCTGCCAGCTGACCTTAAAAACATGTCTAAAGATCACAAGTATACAAGTACAAGTATATAATTTCTTAAATGAAACAAGATTTCAGTCCAAAGAAGCTGATGTACAATTAAATAAAATAAAATAAAAAAAGACATGGACGGTTTCACAAGGTAAACGATGCCCATTTTATTTATAACAGATTCTCCACATATTTCCACATTATGATAAAGACACCATACACAAAAGCATAAGTTATTTATGATTCTGTACATCTGCATTTTGTAATTATTTGAAGTATTATGTTTTTAACTTGTCATAAAATTTAAAAAACAGATGGCGGGAGGGGCTGGACAAAGACACTTGTTTTTACCATTTTATACTCTCCCAGGAAAATGCTACCCAACCTGTTGTCTATGCAAATGAAAAATATCATGCATATTTTAAAAAGATGAATAGGCCATCTGTTGCTGTATTTCTGAAGATCTTGACTATGAGCTATGAGAACATATATCTTAAATTAACATAAAAACTTAAAAGGAAAAAGGAAGCATTTTATAGAGTGTAACTGTACCCCTTGAATTCCAGGTACACCACTAATGTCAATTCAATGCTTTTTTATTTTTTAGAGGTGCTGTACGCAGTTGTATACTTCATCACCAAGGTCTTCAAACAGTGTAGCTTCAGCTTTGCCTTGGTGCACATTGCAACGGCTCATTGTGCAACCACTGTGACTCCTCGTTTTCATGCTGTATGAATAGACCTTGCTCTAGCCATAAGGTTGATAATTTGATCCTTCTCTCCAATGATATATTATCAGCTTTAGGTAGATCCTTATTTTAGCTTGACCAAGACACAGAAGACAGGCAGACCAGACTAATATGCCCAAGCCACGCAAAGGCCAAATAAATACCCCAAAACCTCATGTGACAATACTTTGGCCTTTTGTTTTATTAATATTTGTGCAGCATGCGTCTCATTTGCTTGGGTTTCTCTTCCTGTTTCAGAACACAGACGGACACAGTTTGCTCAGAAAAGGTGGGTGGAGAAAGTCACTGCTAGGACAACTGTAAAGGGGAATTCTGTATTAATAAGAGCTCTGATTCACTGCACAACTGTTATGAACTTTGTGGTTTTGTATTGCAGTATAAGTTTTTGGGATTCACCTTTTAATTTCTCTCCACATTTTAAGATTTAGCAAATTTTCTCAAGACAGATGGTACAAATACCAGAGATTAACTGTTTTGTTTTTTGTTAGTTTTTTTGTTTCGTAAGTGGCACACAGCAACAGACAGCCAGACATGCATAGAAAATCACTCCCATGCCATCTAAAACGACAAACGTTGCTCTGTCTAATGAGTGACAATAACACAAGAAATGCATGTCTACTTGCTTCATGTCAAGTAGCAGATAGCATGGCTAAACTACTACAAACTGAAACTAATTCACATTAAAAGCAAGAAAAATGGACTCCAGTGTTTCCTCTTAGTATGGATTTATTAAGCCTGACTAACTCCAATTAGGAAGTGGACAAAAAAAAAGTGTATTTTAATCTTTTCATTTATTCATTTTCCACACTTCATTAAAACTCAATTGATTATGACAACACCACTAAACAAGGGGATCTCGGTTAAACATAACTGAAGACCTTTAGAGAAACAGACGCTGTCATCTTGAGTTTTTTTTCCTTTGGAATTTAACCCTCATCTTTCAATGAAAGTATGAGTTTCTGATTGTGCACTTAAATTAATCTGTGAAATTCCTGTGCTCGTTGTTTTAGGAGAAGGGACAGTTCAAATGTGTCCTCACTGTTCAGATGTGCTGTATTGTAATCCTTGTCCTTCATAATCATTATGCTTTCCCTTGTGATGCATTTTGCATTATTGCTGTATTTCACAATTCATAACTACTCTACACCATATCACAGCTCCTTGCCAATGTGTAACAGTTGTAAGTAATGTAAGTAGTAAGTAATGTAATGTAATGTAATGTAAGTAGTTAAAAAAAAAGGTCAGCATGTAGGCTATGTTCTAGTAGTGTGTGTGTGTGTGTGTGTGTGTGTGTGTGGGGGGGGGGGGGGGGTAGTTAAAAAATGACAGACAGAGAAATATATGGATTTATCGAGTTTAGGGTTAACTGAATCTTACTCCTTTTGGTACATTATGTGTGGCCTTTCTGCAAAGTTTTTTCTTAAAAACAATAAAAATAAAAATAAGGCTCTGACTTTGAAGTAGAGAGATCATTCAAATACACATTTCAGTATACACTACTTAAAATGACTTTACGTTTTTAGAATGGTATACAAATGTGCCTAATCTCTGCAATATCATCACACAGAACCCCAGCCTCACTGATAATATGTACATCTGTGAAGCCGTCATGTGAAACCAGAAACCAGAAAGTTTCCTCTTCTTTCCGAAAATAAGTGAATTGTGGTCAAACGAAACGCAACACAATAACATACTCACCGACGAGATGCCAGGTCTTCCTCTTCCCGTATGTCCCACAACCTGCCGTCCGGTCCGACTCGTACCCGACCAGAGGGGTGCAGATCCCGTCCGCAACCTGCCCGGCCAGCAGCAGGATGCCCGCGTAGGTATTCATGAAGCCCAGGACCGAGTGGTAATACACCAGCAAGTACGTGAACCACATGGAGGCACACAGGTCGTTCAGAAAGTGTCCCACCGAGTAGGACAGACGCTGGCACAGCGGCATGGAGAGCTCGTCTGCCATCGTGCCCTTGCGTGTGTAGTCCCGATCCAAAATGATATGAAAACGTGCAGATTTCAGAAACCAGCTTTCTGTACGCCTTTTCCTTCAGGTTTTGCCACCAAACACGGCTGAACGCGATGTCAGTTTGATAGTGTTAGGAGAAGTGGCTTCTGGGATTATAAAACATGATGTATTCCTTGATTTAGCTGGTTTGTAGTGTCACTCAGTTCGTCCTGAATTGCAGCGCCTGTGTCGGTGTGAGTTGGGCTGGCTGCGGTCGGACCGTGTTCTGCGAAAGCTGCTCAGCTCAACAGTGTAATGTGTTTTAAGGAATCGAAACTAGTGTCATGCTAAAGCAGTGGCGGAGTGAATCAATATACGCCTGTTATGCAGCGAGCATTGCACACCACAGTGCTACTAAACTCCCCTATTCAGGCTGCCAAATGGTCTTATAATGATAATTAAAATAATCGAGTTCACCCCCCGCCCCCATTTTCTCCCTCATCTACCGACGAGCTACCTGCGTTACACACGAGCACGGTCACATGACTTCATTTGTCTTTTCTTCCATAGCATCCTGCCCCGCAGCATCACGTCACTCCAACACTTCCACTGTAGGGGCGGGGCCGAGCCGTATTACTGATGTTGGGTTTCGCCAATCACCACCGACATTTGAGCATTTACAACCAATAGCAGCTTGGCGGTGTCCTATGGAACGAATCAGCGGCACAAACGGTGTTGTATATCGCTTTCTTGTAGCGCACTTTTGCACGGTTCTGCACAGATCTGCAGAATCCCGCTGATCCCATTGGTGGAGCGGCGCAGGTCGGCGCAGAACTGCGGAAGTGTACGTTACAACAACACGACCGTAGTGTTCCCCCACATCACATGTCCCAAAAAGAGGAAGAGCTCTCCAAATGGAAAGGGTTTGTAACACTGTATAAATACGAACGAATCTTAGCCCTGTTTTTATTAAAGTAGACAAACACACATAATTACAATTTAATTATTTTACAGCTGTCCCTTTTGCAAGTACAGTTTAAGCATTACACATACTTGTGTTCTGCAAAAGGTTCAATAGCAGACTACAATTATGAGTCTACACTGGAGTCAAAAAAATTAAAAGGAAACAGCACACATACAGAATTTATAACTTCCCCTCACCCACTTCTGTATAACAAGCTTTGTAATACCCTTAGCAGGGTGTCATGCATACTTGGAAAAAGGTTGGTTTTGTAACAGTAACGTTTATGACATACACATCACTTGACTAAAGTGTTGTACCTTTGACTCAACACTCCTTTTTTTCATATGGTGTGGTCTAACTATTAAATGTATGTACTGTAACAAAAGGCGACTGAATGAACTTTGTTGAACTTTGAAACCACAGGGCTCATTAAATCCCCCTTAAAAGCACTGTTCACAAGTAAGAGACTGTAAAATGCAACTGGCACATTTTGTTTAATCTATTATGCTTTAACCCCCTTTTTTATTTTTAAGAAACAACACAAAAGCAGAAAAAAATTAAATTCAAACCAAACCGGTTTAAATCTTTGACCAGTTCTAAAGCAGGTGGGAATGTGAAGAGAGCTACAATCTACCAGCTTGTGTCCTTCAATGTCAGTATTTGAACACATGCAGTAAAAGTACTGTAGATGTTATCAGATTAAAGGGGAACAGACATCAAGCCTAGGCAAATGTGATTCTTGCACGTTTGCAGATTGTTATTCTTCCCTTCTGTATACTGTTGCACTTAGACCGCAAAGTATCCCTTGGCAGCTATTCCTCTGATCATCCCAGCTATGTTTTTCCCTGATGCCCAGGTCTGACAAGCTTGGTCTGAAGTTTCTGTTAGTTTGTTTTGCTCATGTAACACTTTCATATTTATTTCCAGTCATTCCTTTTAGCATAGGGAATGCTTATGACATCACTTCCAGATATACAGCTATCACTACAATCAGACGTTTGCCCACAGTAAGGAGAAGGAGAATGTGTGCGAGGATCCAGTTACAGTACTGACTACAACTCTTCACTACAAAATAAAGCCTGTTGCTGTTATGAATGCTGGCCAAAGCACACGATTACAGTCTCAGAAAGCCGTCTGTGTGTGTATGTACGTGTGTGTACTGGAGTCCTAGTTCTGGATTTCTCAGACAAGCACAGAACTAAAGAAGGATACCTAACTATTTGTGTAAGGATGTATCTCCTGTTTCCTGGGCTGAATCTACCCCGCTGAAAAAAATCCCACAATCTGCAAAATGATATCAAAGAACAATCAACACTAGCATGTATCCTGTTTCTTCTGACAGGTTTGGCTGGCTGCTTGTGTAAATCTTTGCACCCCTCCAGTCAAGAACCACAAAACCCTCCGTTAGAGTTTAGACCCATGATCTCTCTAGAGTAGCTGTGCAGTGGTGGCTGACAGTAGCTTGATTGCAATCTGAAGTCATCACTCACAAGCAACATAAAATGTAATACATTCGGTTATCCAAGTCTTCTCCCATCCTTCCCCTCCAACAAGGCTGCAGTTACTTTGCCTCCTATCTTTCACACTGATCTTGCACACCACACAGCTCCTTATTTTAAAGACTGTTTACAGCACTCACATGGCCATGTCACTGAAAGATACAATCAGTAAAAAGAAAAAAAGAAAAACTTCTGTTATGCAATATATCACTGCTTGCAATAATCAGCTGCACAAATCCTTATCGAAGTGACTGTGCAACAATTACATAATTAAAGCATACTGTACAATTAACCTGATTGCAGACACCTGTCAAACGGAATACATTGGAACTCTTTAGAGACCACTGATTTTTTTTTATTTCAACAAAAGCATAAAAAAATGTGTCCTTAGATATGAGGTGCATCTGTCAATGATGAACCAGCGCTGCTGATTACCCAACCAATCCAGCTGGCTGACTTACACTGGGCCAACATGGAAATGAATTACCCTTATTTACCATTCAAAGTAAAGACAGAGGCCATGCAGGAGCAGCCTCAGTGCCATTCGCATTCAGCAATTTGAACCAATGTGGCTCTTTCCAGAAAACAAATTCAACCTTCCATCTGTCCAGGGCACGGTGGCTTGTAAAAAGATCACAGGACATGGTTACACATTAAAGACACACTATGTCATGTGCCTTGGAAACAAAGTTGTTTTTCTCTGAATTGTCTGTGAGGCAACTAGTTATCAGGGGGTCTAAGGGCAAGGATACACATTCCCAAACTGCTCTGGGGAAAGGTTATGTATGAGAACTGTGCAAAAAGTAGTATGGCTAATGAAATTTGAAGTGAATACATTGGGGAGTTCAAGTCGGTTATTCACTACAGGCCTCATTCGTGGAATCCACTAGGTGTATAAGTCCTGGAGATACCAAGTTAAGATCAGCTCCTCCAGCACGAAAAAACAACTGCAACTACCAATAACTGCATTGGTCTTTTCAAATGTAGAAAGGAAGAGAAAGACAACAAATAGTGATAAGGCTAAAAGAGTCAAGCTTTGAGAAAATAGAAAAAGCACTGGGAGTGTTTTTCTACAGTCAACAGACAATCAGGACCCCAGGGTATGGTCGTCGTCCAAGGAAAGACAGACAGCAATGCTAACTATTAATTATGTCATTGTATTTTTGTTTTCAATGTTCTTCCCAATGCAGCAGACAGTTACTGCAGAAATACAACTCCATCACTAACTTAAAGCCGATTTGTAGCAACGGGTTGAAATTGTCAATTCAAGAAGTCAGATTTTTAGATATATTTTTTGGTTTTAAAATGTGCACATTATTTTAACAAGTTTACGTTAAACAACTTTATTTTAGTTTTCTGTGGGTCCAGAATGCACAGCTGTGGGCGACTTCTTGAATTTGGAATGGAGGAGATGGCTAGGGTATTCAAATAATGTTTTAAATATCCTCAAGGATACTGACAAAAGCCAAGACAAATGAATACTTTTCAATCCCAGCAAATCAAGCAAGGAAACAAGTGCAAAAGTAGAATGTGCACACTACATTAAATGCAGAAATCTATCTGCTAACAGGCACAAAGTGAGCCATGTGGGTTCAAGGGCCATGTCTCCATTTTCAGCCTTTTCTATTCTAAACCAAACAAATGTTGCTCACTGGAAATGACCTGTTTATGATTATGCCGAGTCATAGCTGCGTAGAACAATTGGTCCAGGTCTATGAAACTAGATTGGAAGAAGAAAAGCAGTTTTAACTTTTAAATCACTATCCCTAGTCTTGGTTGTCTGATGGCTGGCTTTTGCAGAGTAACAGTAGAAGGTTTAATGGAGATTAAGACAAAGACAATGGCTAATGACTAGTCTTTAATGCTTTGCACAGCACTGTAGTTTTGTTAATGTTTAGGCAAGGGACAGATCACTATGCTCTTAGTCATCAAATCAGCGGTTGTCTTTCAAGACCTTTCTCTGTCTCTTAACCTCTTCCTCTGGTTTTAGTGTCATCTATAAATTCATAGAAAGGGGTAAAGATAGAAGAATCAAATGTTTTTCAAAAGGGGACTTTTTTGTGCCCATGACTCACATTCACTTCCCTGTCAATTCCCCAAGGTGTACCAGAAACCAGCAGTTCATCTCTTTATAAAAAATAAACAAAAGTGAACCAGTTTTTAAAAAAGTAACCATGTGACAATACATAGCAGTACCTCAACACGTCCTTCATCTTTTTCACTACATGAGAATAGTACAAACCTCCTGAACTCCAAGTTATAAAACACTATTTAATAAATATGCAATACATAGATTTTTCCACGTAAAGACTCGAAGTTCATTCAGACAATTGTTTAATTTGAACAACATGGTGTTTTCTATTACATCAATTTCAAGTATACAGTATATGAATAAAGCCCTGTAGATGTCACCATTTTATTAGAGCACAATCTAATGATGGAGACCCATATCTCAGATTAAGAAGTACTGCTTGATTACCCTGCTATGTGCTTTTTTCTGATATGCTTTAATGAAGTGTTTTTTATTTCCTGAAATACAGCGACATCTGTAAGCAAGATATCAGCAAAACTATGAAGCCACTGAGATACTAACCCCATTCTTTCTCCCAATTAGTCTTTGTGTATGTAAATTAAGAATTTCTCCCCACTCTCTCTAAAATATATATATAGCAATTCACATGTTTATATATGCTGTATATGTATTTCCACATACATGCTTATTGAGAATGTTGAATGAGAACTCAATTAGAAGAACATAAGAAAGTTTACAAACACCAGGAGGCCATTCGACCAATCGTGCTCATTTGGTGTCCATTTATAACTAAGTGATCCAAGGATCCTATCCAGTCTGATTTTAAATGTTCCCAAATTTTCAGCTTCAACCACATCGCTAGGGGAGTTTGTTCCAGATTGTGACAACTCTCTGTGTGAGTGTCTCCTGTTTTCCATTTTGAATGCCTTGAAGCCCAATTTCCATGCGTGTCCCCGGGCGCAAGTGTCCCTGCTGATCTGGAAAAGCTCCTCTGGTTTGATGTGGTCGATGCCTTTCATGATTTTGAAGACTTGAATCAAGTCCCCACGTAGTCTCCTCTGTTCCAGGGTGAAAAGGTTCAGTTCCCTCAGTCTCTCAGTAGGACATTCCCTTCAGACCTGGAATAAGTCTGGTTGCTCTCCTCTGAACTGCCTCTAGAGCAGTGATATCCTTCTTGAAGTGTGGAGCCCAGAACTGTACACAGTATTCCAGATGAGGTCTAACTAGTGCATTGTACAGTCTGAACATTACTGCCCTTGTTTTAAATTCTACACTTTTGACAATATACCCTAGCATTCTGTTTGCCTTTTTTATTGCTTCCCCACATTGTTTGGATGGAGAAAGTGAGGAGTCCACGTAGACTCCTAGGTCTCTTTCATGCATTAATTCATCTAGTTCTGTTCCTTCCATAGTGTAATTATAGTGGACATTTTTGTTACCTGCATGTAATACCTTGCACTTATCCACATTGAATTTCATCTGCCAGGTGTCGGCCCACAACTGAATATAATCTAAGTCCCTTTGAATAACCTGTGCTGCCGAGATTGTATCTGCCGAGCCACCTATTTTAGTATAATCTGCAAATTTGACAAGTTTGCTAACTATCCCAGAGTCCAGATCATTAATATAGATTAGAAAAAGCAAAGGCCCTAGTACTGATCCCTGTGGAACTCCACTAACAACCTCACGCCAGTTAGAAGCAACTCCTTTAATCGACACCCTCGGTTTCCTATACGTCACCAACTCATAATCCATCTATTTACATTACCCTGAATGCCTACAGCTTCCAATCTGAGGATCAGTCTTTGGTGTGGAACCTTACCAAAAGCTTTTTGAAAATAAAGGAAATAATATCTAATAATAATAATAATAATAATAATATATAATAAATAATATTTGAGTCAGCAGCCTATAAATAATTTCCCTCATTTCTTTAAGTACTGTTGGAAATATACCATCTGGCCCAGGTGATTTGTTTGATGTTAATTCAGCTAATCCCTTTAGTACCTCCTCCTCATTTATCCTGATCGCTCTTAGAGTTTGACTGGACTGGTTGTTAACCTGTGGCATGTTATCCGTTCGGTAACACACTCCTACCACTAATCCACCGGATCTTTTATTGAAACATTTAACCCACAAAGATTCTGCTTTGAGTTCTTCTGCATCATTTCTGACATATAATGCTACCCCACCACCTCTTTGATTATTCCTATCTCTGCTAAACTGTGTGTATCCTTTCAACCTTTCATCCCCATCATTTTCTGTAAGCCATGTTTCAGTCACTCCTACAACATCAGTCACACGCCAGCACTGTGGCTTCTAGGTCTAACATCTTGTTCCTTATACTCCTGGCATTGAGGTACAAACATTTCAGGACTTTCCTACTAGCAGTTTCCCTTTGTTTTCTTTCCTTAGTGGAACTGCCACATATTGCAATGTGAAATCTGTTATGGCTCACTTTCCTTTCCTCTTTTCATTGCCATTTTTTCCCAAAACACAGGAGTTCCAGGACACAATGTTTTATGATTTATAGATATATCTTTGGAACAGCAGGGTGAGTAGTGGGACTTCCCAAGATGCATCAGAAGGTATTTTATAGATCCGCTCTGGCTTGCTAGGCCCGATTGTGTGCCTGGGCAGAAGAATACCACAATTACACCCTTATAATTCACAAAGAAAAAAAAAAAAAAAAGGCATATGACAAGCATGGAAACCAAGACAGGAAATGACCTTGTGGGTAAGTCACTTTTAAGTTAATTCTAAGATTTTGTTCAGGGAGGGGGTGGCCAACCTTGGTCCTGGAGAGCCCCTGCTTCATTGTTAATTATTAACTGCTTAATTGAGCCAATTGCTGGGCTTAATTAGTCAATTCTCATGTGTTCAATGTATCCATTGATTTAGATATCTGTAAAACCTCCACAATTGCTCATCCACATGGACTCCAAGCAGCAGGTGGCAGCAGATTGCCATCCCCACTTCAACCCAGGCTCTGCAGAGATCCCCCATCTCCCCCTCAAATCCTTCAGAATTTAGCCACAGATAAAGAGATGGCTAATTTGGATTTATAAAGTCAAGCCATTTCAATTAAATAAGCAGAGTGTGGTTGAAATGTGAACCACTTGTCCCTGCCACTACTGAGCACGAGGGATGAAGAACCTTTTGTTTTGTGAGGAGGAAGGAAGTAACTGGAGCATTAATGTGAACTGACTTAAATAAATTGCTGCTTGCTCTTGTTATTTGGGATACAGGGAGAACTTGGCTAAAGGAAGAGGGGAATCAGGAGACATGTGAAAGAGGCCTAGTTAAGGAAATCTTAAATCACAGATTTAAGTTAAGGACTCCATATTTCCAAGCACGTGACTGTTATAAAACAAGAGTCATAATCCCCCCCCACCCAGAGCTCTAAGTGTGAATCAATCAGGGAGTGAGAAAGGAACCTTGCTCATCAAGGAACCAATGATCCACAGTTAAGAGTGTGCAAGTTTGCATTTGCTCAGGGACTTAAAATGGAAATGTGGCTTTTTAAATGGGTGAGAAAAGGTTTCATTTTGATTTTGAATTGGTAACTGTTGGTATATCATACATCTTCCAAGTACTGCAGCATCACTCGTATTCAAAACTGCATTTTGTGATGAACATGTGAAAAACTCTTAGTATTTCATAATTGTCAACGCAGGTGTCAGTTTACGCTTGTGAGACTAGGTCCCCATCTACAAAATGATTCCCAATGACACAAGCAGTAACATTCAGTGTATCGTCACATCTCAAACAGTGTGATAGCACCGATCACAAGGTGAAAAACCTTTTTTTTAACCACAACAAAAAAAATATTTCAGATAAAACTTGATTGCGGGACACTTGAGCTTTAAACATTTTACTTTCAAAGGCACAAGCTATGATTCCTGGTAAGTTTTCTGATGCGAGAAATAAAATTGAAGAGACATTTGAGTGGACAACATTCGCCCTTATACAGAGATCACCATTATTTAGGAATATTCCTAGATCAGTCTTTATTTTTTTGTTAATTTCAAGCCCAGAATTCCGTACTTCTCTTTTTTTTTTTTTTCCAAAAGTGCAATATAAAGAAGAGATTTATATTCTCTCATTCTTCCACAGTACCTGAGGCCAGTGACTGTGCTACAAAGTCCACATTGACAGAAAAAAAAAAATGAATTCCAGAACACTACACATGAAAGTAAAAGTTCATTCCAACTCAGAGAGTCGACCTTTAACAACATAAATTTAAATTAGAAAAAAATAAAAGGGAAAAGAATTTACATAAAATCGTCCGACTCTGATGCAGATGAAGTTCGTGCTTTCCTCGCAGTGATTTTTGGGTTGTCATTAGTACATTTTCTTTCTTGCTTTGATCCCACAATTAGAACTAGTTCTATGGAGAAGATTTTTTTTTTTTTCCACCAGTCAATGGGGGTGTGTACAGTTAATGCTTTGTGTGTGGATTCTAGAATACAGCAATGTAGAAACAGCATCTTTTCATGTAGGTATTTTGTGTTCGGTATTTGTTTAGTTATTTTAATTTTTTTCATATATATATATATTTTTTTTTAAAAGGAACCAGAAGTCCATATTCCCACTTGGCGAGAGTGAAAGTAACGTTCCTTTGCACACAACTGAGGTGCGTCTGCCAACGTGAGATGGGTTTTGCATTTGCGTCCATTTAAAACTCGACAGTGACCAGAGTGTATCAGTTCTCATGGGATCTCCCCTTCACTTGTGCCGTTGAAGAGCTTTCCTCTTCCTCCTCTTGAAGAAACAGCAGCACCTGGAAAAAACAAAACAAAAGGAAAGAGAAGAGAAAATGCATATCAAATCAGCCCATCAAAATGGTCAGGATTGCTACAAGAGGCAGATACTGCAAGTTGTTGAAGTATCTTTAATATGAAAATCACTGTCACTAAACACCGTTTGGAATGATTGATAAACGAGCAAATGCCTTTGTTTCAACAGCTGATCTACAATGTTCCACCACAGTGCTGATCAGCCAATGTCACTTTGCTTGTTCTTTTGCCCAGGGGTTCATATTTGTAAAGGTACCAAGAGCAAGTATAGCAACAGTAGTTGAGGATGGGAAAATGCGTCTCTCTGGACTCTACCTCTTTGGAGCTGGTGCAGTGTTGGGTGGCAGATTTGAATACTATAGTCTAGTCCACATTAGGCAGTAATAAAAATGCAAATGATCTGCAGTTTTATGATGTGGAGGGGGGGGTTGGCAATTAAGGTTTAACAAGGTTTATAATGGGAGCCTCTAAGCGAGTTTTAAGTAAATAAAGGGGCCCATACTTTGTATCATCAGCTACTTCCACTTCGGCCGGCGCTGTGATGGGAGCATTGGAGTGTCCTGCAGTAGGGTCATCAGTGTTCAGCTCCCCGTTTGTCGAGCTCATTACCTGGTACAGGGAATAGAAGCCTTCTGATCAGATCACTAGGGCAGACAGCAATGGGCAATACTACAATTCTGCACTCAAACATACATTAACCCAGGAGCAATCACTGACTCAACCCCACCACTATTTATATTTACCACAATACACACACAAAAAAAACTATTATACAGAATTTTCTGTCATTGGCAGTTTCATGGTGTAATATTGTTTTATTTGGCTTGCAGTGACTTCCTGCATCACTGAAGTGCCTGCCCACAAATACCTTCAGAGTTTTATGCATTGGCCAAAAGAAAGAGTTGTTGGGAAAATCGCTAGATTTCCACAAATAATATAATCCAGTGAACCCACTACAGTTTTAGCAAGTAAAATTGCTTCATCTTGTCACGTGACACTGCTTGGTAGAAAGTTGACCACAAAAACACAAAATCAGAATTCTATCGGTTTTAGAATCGGTTTCCTCCTGCACCACAATGTATTCCAAAAGTAAACCGTAGGTAGCATTCTTTGTTCAATTTTCAGCAACTGCAATTATTTTCTTCTTTGGAATTACATTGCAAAGAAAACAAACCACCACAAACTCTAAAGTGTTGTGAATATAATATAGCTACATCAATACAGAAATAGAAAATTTACATTTCAGGTGCGTTTCACTAGGGAAGAGTCATACCATTGAAGGTACAATTGGAAGGAGCAGCAGTCCTAATTGGTGCTAAAGCAATAAAAAAAAAAATACAAAGCTGCCATTAGTCACAATACCCAAATGACAAGCTAGCATTCCACATCTCACTCTCCTACCTGTAAACTTCCTAAATGTTTGTTCCATTTACCTACTATTATTCATTTGTGAATAAAATATTTCTACTTTCAACAGTGAACTTAATATGCATCTAACTGCACTAGCATTTTATGGTTAAAGCACAAACGGATAATGCTTTGAATCAATGCATAAAACAATTAAAGCCACCGATGATAGCAATGAATGTGTTAACCTCACTCAAAATATTTTCTTAGCAAAAGCCCTTATCCAGGGCAACTTAGGTTACAAGTATTAGGTGGGTTGAGAGTGCACTTTCACACTCCAATTTCAATAAGTGAGTTAGAGCTACAGTCTCTGAAGGACGTACGGAGCGCAGACACACTACCCTCCCAGTATCCGTGTCCACATATACCAACGACAATAAGAATGCAGGCTGCTAAAAAGTGTGTTGTAACCCGGCTTGGTGTGCTAGTGTGCAAGAGATTCAAGTGAGCTCTGTGGGACTATCTTGTTAGGAAACAGCCTCACCAGGACCACCAGAGAAACTCTTAAAATTGCTCAAGAGGTTCAATGATGTATGCATTTAAAACGGACAAAACGACCAAGCCCATAATGACTGAGCAGTGGGGAATTTCGGAGGCAGGGCAGGGCCATCTCTGGGCCCCCAGTCAGCATCAGCAAAGCAGACACTTCTTGGGATCAGACGAGGGACAGGCAATGCACACTTTTTACACCATGTGGTGTACCAATGTTGCTTGGTCTGCAATGTGGTCAATGCCTTTCATGATTTTGAAGACTTGAATCAAGTCCCCACGTAGTCTCCTCTGTTCCAGGGTGAAAAGGTTCAGCTCCCTCAGTCTCTCCGAGTAGGACATTCCCTTCAAACCTGGAATAAGTCTGGTTGCTCTCCTCTGAACTGCCTCAAGAGCAGCGATATCATTCTTGAAGTGTGGTGCCCAGAACTGTACATAGTATTCCAGTTGAGCTCTAACTAGTGCATTGTACAGTCTGAACATTACTGCCCTTGTTTTAAATTCTACACTTTTGACAATATACCCTAGCATTCTGTTTGCCTTTTTTATTGCTTCCCAACATTGTTTGGATGGAGAAAGTGAGGAGTCCACGTAGACTCCTAGGTCTCTTTCATGCATTAATTCATCTAGTTCTGTTCCTTCCATAGTGTAATTATAGTGGACATTTTTGTTACCTGCATGTAATACCTTGCACTTGTCCACACTGAATTTCATCTGCCAGGTGTCGGCCCACACCTGAATATTATCCAAGTCCCTTTGAATAACCTGTGCTGCCAAGATTATACCTGCTGAGCAACCTATTTTAGTATCATCTGCAAGTTTGACAAGTTTGCTAATGATCCCAGAGTCCAGATCATTAACATAGATTAGAAACAGCAAAGGCCCTAGTACTGATCCCTGTGGAATTCCACTAACAACCTCACTCCAGTTAGAAGCAACTCTTCTAATCAACACCTTCCGTTTCCTATACATCAACCAGTTCATAACGCATCTACTTACATTACCCTGAATGCCTACAGCTTCCAATTTGAGGATAAGTCTTTGGTGTGGAACCTTAAAATCAAAACTTTTTGAAAATCTAAGTATATCAAATCATATGCTTTCACATGATCCACAGCTGCAGCTAATAAATTCTAATAAATTAGTAAGACATGATCTGCCTCATCTAAACCCATGTTGACTATCTCCAAGAATATGGTTTTCATTAAGATGCTCCTCTATTTTCTGTCTAATAATTTTTTCCAACATTTTACAAGTTTCTCTTGCACGGCTTGAGAAACGGTGTAAGTGAAAGGTAGTATTACTCCGGCCCTATGCTCATTTCCTCTGTACATGACTTGCCAGCAATACAGACACAAAGGTCGGCAAATTGCAGTAGCGTTCATTATGCAGCTGGCAAAAAAATGACATACAAGGTCTGTACCATCTGTGCCTGATTTGGGCAACAAATTGTTCACCAACAGGCTTTAAAGAACTTGACCCAAATTGAAAGTACCTCCTTTGTAAATGGTCTCTAGTGCTTGATTGCCACTCACATGTTATGCATGCTGTTAATGGGGCATGCAGCATGCAGAGAGGCTAACACATGCTGCATGAGCACAAACAAGTACCTGAACAGAGCCCCCGAGCCTATCAGCTGTGAGATGAGACCCCAGGAGCTCCCTATTGGTCACTGGAGTGGGCTGGGACTCACAGGTTCCTTTGAGCTCAGGCGACTGCCGCCAATAGCAGGGGGGTTATGGGAAGGTGGGGGGGATTGGGGAGTGAAGGAATTGGGAGAGTGGGTGGGAGGTGGTTTGACGGGGAGAAATAAAGAAAAACAAATTTATAGAAGACGTTTTACATGCAAAAGCAGGCATGTTAATAGACTACAACAATAAAAGAAAAAAGACATGCAGAGAATGACAAACTATAAAAAGCAAAGAAATCTGGAGAGGCACCTGGTTTCATAGTTGCTTTCAAGTTATACTTCTCACTATAGGCGATTTTGAATTTAGCCACTACCTGATAAGTATCATTTCAAGGCAGAAAATAAATGTAATTAGTTCACACCTACATTTACAAGTGAACTAAAGAAAACTAATTAAATGGTTTAAGTCAATGTTAAAAGTCAGTATTTAAATAGAAGCCAGAACTTCTGGCATTTTTCATTCCAAACTCCTCATATTAAAAATGAAACTGTAATCGCTATTTTGACCTTCAAAGAATGTGTGGGGGCATTCAATTGCAGCAGCTGTCCTGCAGTTTCAGGGAATGTTATATAATCTCTTTGGGACCGCTTTTATAAAACAAAATAATAACTATGTGGAGCACTGGGTTTGAGTGGCCAAACACAAGAGGACTGGACAGTGACAGTAAGGTGCGTTTTTGGTGCCCTCACCTGGGTCAAACAAACAGGAACACTAACATCACAATTGAGAATGGTGTTTGAGACAAAACAGATGCCTATTCCATGCTTCTTGGCTAATGAAGAACAAATAATTTTTCCTACAGAGTCCTACGCAAGGAGCTCACGGACATCTGGAAAGTGAACTTGCCTGAAGTGACCATAGAAGCAGCCATAGAAAGCAGTTGGACTTGGCAGAAGTTTAGTGCAGCAGGATGTTAAAAACAGGAAGCTCAGATGCAGGCTGCAGTGAATCACTGCCTCTTTGTAATGACTGCAGGGTGTTTCTTACATTTGTGCCATTCAATAAACTTGACAGAAATAACATTTTACATATATAAAATCAACTGCTACACCAAGGGGCATTGGAGTTCCAACTTTTTCTGAAAACATTCAGGATAGAAGTTACATTCCACCTAAATACCAGCAGGGAACTGGAAACTGAAGAAAATGACACTCAATGTCTATTGAGAGATTGGCAAAAAGATGTACGTCACATTTGGCAGTCTAGGTGAGTCTGTAGCTAACATGAAACCCAAGTTACATAAAGCAGCATTAGAAGTGTGCTTATGTGCTGTGAAATACAGTCTGATAGTCAGTGGAGTGATATAAGTCATGTCATCAGACCCATCTGAGTGGGTGGGTGAGTTAGAGCGAGTGGGCGAGCAGAAGAGAAGACTTGGATTTACCATTTCCATAGATTGTAACTGTCTTTTCCTGAAACATAACCGCAAGAAACACTATATGCTTTGTAAATAAAAAGTAACAATAAGAATATACCTGGTCTTAGTTCCTTATTTCAAAAGAGACAAAACTAGGATATCCATAGAAATTACAGGCATTTCATGTCTTGAGGTTCTTTTTCAGGAAAATGCTAAAAGTGTAGTAGACATTATGGAAAGATTTACCTCACAGGATTTAAAATCGGATGAGTACATGCATCCTCAGACTCTCGATAAATGCAGAAATGTATCAAATATCAGCTTGAAAATCAGTAAAAAGTAGTACTAGTGTTCTTGCCATTTGGTTTCTTTATAGGGGTTATATTATACTTGTACATTTTTCTAGTTTTCTATTTTTTACCCCACTACATTGTTAACTGCCACGGAATGGAAAAAAAATAAATAAAAAAAAAGATTGAACAGCTAAGCAGGCGATAATAAATCACTATATATACAATTAAATCTGTTTTACTAAATCTAAACTAAACTAAAATCACTTGATAATTTGTTTCGGAAAGATTGAAAACTGGAAATTACTCAAAGACAAAAACCACAAAGAACATCTAAATGAAGATTGCACATTAAGATACATGACAGGAAAACATCTGTGATATAGGCATGTGATGAGCTGGACTTAAAGGTAGGGTATGCAATCTTTTCCAGAAACATTTTTTGTTATACTGGTTGAAAGTCTCTTCACATCCTGATAGCAATCAATAATTTAAGTGGTCTAAATGTAAAAAAATATATATCTTCTGTGGAAGGGACAGGACTAAAAAAGGATCGACCAATCATTGCATTCGGTCCGAATGTAATGATATGATGTCCTTCCTGTCTGTCAATCTGTATTTGCATACCGCCGCGCAACTTGTTCGCGCAGACAATCACACGTCATCAACGCGGGAACCTTGACGCTGTGCAGAGCGAGCGAGAGAATGGAAGGCGAGCCGCAGCTACTATTTTTAAAAACATAATAACCGTAAATAAGACGTTTACGTTAGTTATTATTGTAATGTCTAACCTATGAATCAGACATGCGGTAATCCGAAACGTTTGTGATCGATTCCACCCACACATCTCTCCTCCTGGAGCTGAGACTCTGCCCTGTGTGTGTGCGCATGTGTGATACATGGGGCGTGGCTTTGGAGACACCTCTGAAGCGAGGGCGGGCTCTATGCTTTCAAAACAAGCTTGCTAACTGCTGGCTTCTCAGGATTGCATACCCTAGCTTTAAGTAGAGTAATCCAGCCAGTGCTTTCTTCATTTTTTTGTTTTTATAACTTTTTCCACATGGCTGTCTATATAGATTTTCCTATGAGGAGAATAAATAAACCAAGACCACTGCAAAATTATCAGTTTCTCTGGTTTTACTATTTATAGGTATGTGTTCGAGTAAAACACATTTTTGTTTTATTCTATAAACTACTGACAACATTTCTCCCAAATGGCTGCCATACACGTACAGATGCGGATTTAAAAAACAATTGCAGTGGTCTCTTAATTTTTTCCAGAGCTGCATATTGCATTTCAGTTTCAGCTGTTTAGGTTCTACAAGTTGCAGAGTCTTGCATATTATATTGTCAGAGTCTTGCATATATGTGGAGTTCATTTTTTTTTTTTTGAGGCCATTTTCTGCTTCATGAGATTCTGCAGCTGCTAAAACCACAAACAGATCACACTGCATGGACTGGGAGCCTAAACTGTATCAGGGCACTCATTCATTTGTCTTAAAACCTCAAATAATGCAGAGAGGTAGGGGGATAAAGAGGAAGGTGAAAAAGAGGGCCTAGGTTTATGAAATGAGAGGATACAACTGTGGGTTAGAATGTCTTTATATGGCTCTGATATTAACCGTGACTTTAATCAGTGACAGACCAGGGTAACATTTGAGATACTCTATGCTTTTGAACTACTGTAAAAGTAAAACCACAGAGGGGGAGGGGGGGAGAAAAGATGGGAAGTCACAGTAACACCTTCCTCTTTTATACTAGAGGAAAGAAATTTGACTTGAGGCTTAAATCCGAGGAATTATTGTCAGGATTTCTGGTGGTGAGGAGCCCTCGGTGTGCAAGTAGGTAGAAGACTGGACTCACCTGGTTTTTGGTCTGTTGTTGTGCTTTGTCTCTGCTGCTAGGCGGCAGGGGGTTGTCACTGTGGACAGGGCCGATGGGGGTGGGCTATGGGGCAGAACAAATACACAGGTTATGTCTTTTCGATTCTCATGTCAGAGCCTTAAGTCATTGCATTCACGATGCATAATCAGAAATGACTATTAGTCAGCTCTCTGTGTCATCTAATGCAAGTTACAGAGATGAGGTAAAAATGATTAACAAAATGTGCATTTGAAATGGGGGACGGGATGGAGACAAGGGGGTGATTTTTTATTTATTTAAGCAGGTGATCTTTTTTCTTCAAATGCAGGCACTAATATCCCATAATGCTTTTGAGTAATGCAAGCCTTGACCCTTTGGAAAGCCTACCAATCCAACAAGAATTGTAAACCAGGGGGAAATATCTATTTGCAGTGCTTTGTATTTTCGCATTTTAAACCTTGAAAGTCACCCAGGAAAATGGAAGTGGCCTAAAGAAACCATGCCTTAATGATCACACAGTTGTAGCCCATTTTGGCCAAAGGTATTAGAAATACACATAAGGGTATAAGAAAAGTCCCAAAAAACTAGTCAACCTCAAGAGAAATGGATTCAGGCAAATATAAAAATTGATTAATCTTGCATTTATTGAGTTCTCGCTGTTCTAATCACTAAATTTTTTATACCGGTGAAAAAAAGTCTCCCGGTTGGAAAAAACGCTACATTCTCTATGCCAGGTTGATTAGTCAAGCCTTCCCTTGGGTGTCCGACTTCCTCACTCTTCCTCCTCTTTTGCCCAACAGTAGCACAATGACCTAGCTGTGAGCAATAGGAATTCAGTTTCTTTCCACACTGACGCCTCTTTAATACAAATCTGGTTAAATTATTCTAAATCTATAATATAGATTTAAATTCAACATTTTTCTTTGTGCATGCGATGTTTCTACCTTGTAATGTAAACATTTAAAATTGTCTGGTAGTGCTATACAACTTAAAATTTATAATGAGTTAAACACCATCGTCTTGACATACCTAATGGTGTTTCCTGATCTGCGCTAGAGCCGGGCCTTCTCTTAACTAGTAAGGGGTAGATCATTACATGACGAGGCAGTGAAGCTTTTTTTTTTTTTTTTTAAAACAGGGTTTGTGAAGCATTAGAGATTTTTTGGGGTTAATTTAAACTGCAGTGTCTATAATAAACATGAGGAGAAGTGGAAGTGCAACTTACAAGCGTCTTCCCAACCCAGTCATATTCGTAATCGAAAACATAGCCGTTCCTGTCAAAGAGGTCAGTGAAGAGTTTCCTTAAGTAGTCATAGTCTGGTTTTTCGAAGAAGTCCAGCCTCCTCACATAGCGCAGATACGTGGCCATTTCCTCTGTGGTCAATAGTAAAAGAAAGGAAGACAAACAGCCCAGTTGAAGACAAAGATTTGGAGATTGAAACACAGGAAGAATGCAATTTATCTGGAGCATCTGACATTTCCTGCTCAACCTTGATGGACAAAGGTGGCTTTTCTAAATTACAGACATCTAACTTTTTTATTCTATTTTCAATCTACATGCATGCAATAATTAATAATCAATTCATTCAGTTCATTCAACTGAGAAGGACGAATGTTCAAATACAGTACAGTGACAGATAACTTGTTTTAAATCAGGTTAGGAAGCATGAATAAATAAGATTGATTAGCATTGCAACTGTGACAATGAATGTAGTACAATGGTTAAAAAAAAAAAAAAAAAAAAAAATCATGGGCCAGGCATAACAATGCAGACTATTGCTGTGAGAATGGTTTTGCAACTCTTGTGAATGCTTTAAAAAATATTTTATTGCGATCAACACCATAATATGAACTTCCCTACAGGGGACTAACAAACGCTGCAATGGAAGTCAAGAAAATTGCTCCCAGAACACTGACAGATTCCTGGTGCAATGTCAGTAATGCACAATTCGGCGGAAACTGGACAGAAGTGATGGCATCAAAAAGCTTTGAAAGGGAAGCACACATTAAATGGTGAGGTTTTTAGGATGTCCCCACCCATAGACAAAAGACTAACATTTCAGGTTTACATGTTTTTTTCTTCAACCTATTAATCACACCCAACCATTTCAATATAGCAATTCCAGTAACAGATAAATGCACTTGATGGTATCACTTATGATTTGTACAGAGTAATTTATTGCAAAACCTATAAAACACCACAGATTGAAGGGGAAATGATTAAATATTAGAGTGACACCTTTTTTTATGAGCTCTGTTCAAGTCCATCCATCAGGTCGGTGTGGCTTAAATCAATAAAAGCTGATAATGATGGGTTAAGATCAGAAGAAATATAAATATATAGTTATTAAATGCACTGACCTGGAAAGGTTTCACATAGCACTTCAACTGGCGTCGCTCGTTTAGTATCTCCAATTTTCTGATACCTCTCCTTCAATGTATCAGCCTGAAAAGGGGGAGAGGATGGCACTTTCTCAGACATGAACCTTCTCTGATCTCATCTAGGGAGGCTTCCTGCCCCTTGAATCACAAGTTCCTTAAGGGGCGAACTCAAATCCAAGGAGAGACAGTGACAGACGTACAACTGCAAAACCCACTAAAGGAGCCCTAAAATCACCATAAGTTAATGCAGCTCTTTTCATCGCCTCGCAGGTTTTTTAATTCATGCCATAATAAATTCTACTCTTCTGCGGACATATAATTATCCTTATAGAGTAATTTAAAAAGTGGGTGGGTGGGTGGGAAGGGGAAGCACATATTGATTATAGGTTTAAATTAAGATTACAGGATTTACTTTAACTATATATGATTTCCCCTCATTATAAACCTTACATTTTTTTAAATATATTCTCCCCTTGTGTTTGAGTGCACACTAAGCTTGACTTTTTATCAGTTACAAAAAGATCATTTTGGGAGCAGGAAAATGCTCTATCAAATTAAATTGCTTGTGTGTTTAGGGCCTTATTGCATCTTGTGGTGCCAACACAAAAATAAATCTATGAAATGTTGAATACTTATACCAAATAAAGGTATCCAGTGAAGGTATACAATATTTCAGCAGCAAAGGTTTTATTGAAGAGAACGAGGGTTTTTTCTTTGAAAACAACACCATCAGAACAACACCCGCCCTTCCTGTGCATTAGTCTCCCCTTGAAGGCCGAAGTCTCATCACCTTGGAAACAAGGTGAAACAAAACTAAAATGAAAACAAACCACTACTGAGCTAATTCGACACTCATGCCTACAGTGTTTGACTGTTGAGTACATAATGACCCTCTGAGAGGAATGTTGGTTTTCTTCAAATAAAACATTTTCTTGATTAAAAGGACCATAGGACTTTTACTTTTTTTTTTTTTTTTTTAATCATACCATAAGGAAACTGCGTCTATATTTTAGCATTTGATTCAGAGTGCTTACAGACCTTGCTTTAGGGCACAGTGAGAACAGCAAGAGTAAATAGAGTCATAACAGGGAGGAAAGAAACCGAGGTTTAAAACTGAACGTAAGATCTTTGCTGTGCAATTTCTCCTGGGAGAAATTTAGATGGATTTTTATTTAATGAAAAGGTAGCTTCAATATTCACAAAGGATTGCAACTTTTTCTTGGAAAATTCTGTTCTAATTTCTGAAGACCTGGACAGCACAATTAAAGATGAAAAACTTAAGTGACCCACAATTCTTCAACAAACACAGCACGATTTCATTTACAACTCTAAACCACCAAATATAGAGGAACTAACTGTACAAACAATTTAAAACACACATTCTTAAAAACATGCCACCAGTTACTGCATATGACATCTGGAGGTTAGGAGATTGCTGAATTAAATTTAAATACCGGCATGATATAAGTATATACTAAATCAAGTTGAAGATAACTTTTGCTCATTAAAATTCAAGCACTCTTTCCAAAAATGTGTACTCTGCACCTAGGACTTCTCTGTCAGGTGTTAATTTCTGCTCAAACACATGTTCGGATAACGTGCCCACGATGCATTGCTTTGCATTTGTTATTTCCCTTGTAAGATTTCCTATACAGGGGATTAGAGTCCTCAAGTCAATAAAGCAATGTAAATGGATGTGCCTTCAGCCAATGCTTAGAAAAATAAACTGTGAAAATTGGTGTGGCCAGGGTACTGAATCATATCGACTGAATCTCATTTTGCACGTTCTCTCAGTTAAAAAGAAAGAAGTTCCTGTCATTTCCATAAGTGCGAATATGTTCACTTAATCATAGTGCAGATAAGACACAGGAAAATCAAAGGGCTGAACTCTGACAAACATCTTGCTGACAGTCACAATATCAAGATAATACATTACAGAAAAACAAAACAAAGAGGTCAAGAAAAAAAAAAAACACGTCTTTCATATATGGGAAATTAATGAAAATGTTCCTGCATTGAAAAAAAATGCTTCCAAGTTTATTCAGAGATCATTTAATTGTAAAAATGGAGTGACTGTTCCTCTAACATGCATGTAATGCATTTAGTGATATATATTTTCATTACTTTGAGAGAAGCATGCAAGAATACCCTCCTTTTGAACACAGTAAGCTTTCCTTAATTGGGGACAGTGTTCCTCCACTACCCTGAATAAATGTTTTTCTGCTCCCAAGCTTTCTAAAAACAAAATCAGTTTTGTCAATGGAAAACATGAGCCAAATAATTCCAATGCTCAATGTGTGTTGGAAAACAGTTTGCAAACTGTTTCAAAGGGTCTTTAACATTACAAGTCATGAAGCATTTCCATATAAATTTCTTTTTTCAAATGTTATAGGTAGAACAAATGAAGCTTAAATTCCATATCTTGTATGATAATTACTTGGGCCAGACTTCTATAGCCTAAAGCTTACTGTGGTTGCAGCTTTCAGATCATTTAAAAGTTTCCAGTGGAAGAGAAGGGATACTAGTGGATCAGAGTCCCACACACATACAGCCACCTCACCTTCAAGCCCTGCCAGGGGAGGCTGCCTCGAAGAAAGTACATGAACATGTGTCCCAAGGCTTCCAGGTCATCCCTCCTGCTTTGTTCTGTTAAAGCAAGAACGCAATTTAGCTCACTGCCTGGCACCAATGTTCATCAAATCAAGAGTCCGTTGACGCAATGACATATGACAAGAACACTGACTGACTGGTTCATGAGCCCTTAAATCTGCAGCCCCATTGTGAAAGTCAGAGTTCTTTCTGCGTTAAGAATCACAGCAACTGGATTTGCAGGTCTTGGTCACCATAATTCCACCATTTCACCAATCAGCTTCAACAAACACTCAAACAAAACCTAATGAGAGACTAGCATCTGAAGGTGGCTATGTAGCATATAGACCTACTTCACAGCAGAAAATGTCTTATTAGATTGTACTAGGGGAGGATCTTGGAAGCTAGGGCTTTGAATTGGTTCAATACAGTATATGGGGGAAAAATGGACATTAACCTTCTCTTAGACTGAACATGTTGGCGTATGTATTTGTGCAGTATTGGTGGCAGTGCTGCAGTCTCACCTTTCCCCAGGTGCGTGTTAATGCTCATATATCGTGCAGTGCCCGTCAGGCTTTTGTGCTCCCGGTAGGGGATGTGTTTTTTGGTCTCGGGGTCGATGTATTCTTTGGCCAGGCCGAAGTCGATGATGTGGATTGTGTGCTGCCGTTTGCTGCCTGGCCTACCCACCAGGAAATTTTCCGGCTTGACATCTCTGTATATCAAGCTTTTGGTATGTACATACTCCATCCGCGTGATCTGGAAAAAGAGACCAGAGACCATGTCATGGCAAGTCAGGAAAGAGCTTAACTGACAATCCTTGCTTGCAAGTTAGGACAAAAATGGCATCTCAGCCCTTACCAACTGTATGGCTATCATCAGGACAGTCTTGAGGGAGAAGGTTCTGTCGCAGATATCAAAGAGATCCTCCAGGCTGGGCCCCAGGAGCTCCAGGACCATGGCATTGTATTTCCCACATGGGCCAAAGTAGTACACCTGAGGAATGCCCTCTGAAACACAGAATGACACACATAGTAACTTTTACCCAAGCCTGCCATCAAGAAGGTGACCCAATCAAGCAGCACCTCTGCAAAAGCAACCTATTAAAATCTAACCTCCTATGACAGAACAGAAACAGAAAAAAGGCATGAGGTTTAATGTCCAGGAGGGATAAAAATAACACCATTTAAAAAAGGTAAAAATAAAAGGAAAAACTAGATTATGAATTAAGAATAATCTGTAATGTTTACATAAAATGATAAAGCCTGCAAACAGGTGAAGACACTCCCAGACCCAATTGACATGCTGTGCCCAAAACTGCATGCCTCCTGGCCAACAAGTTCTATGGCCTACAGTGCCAGCTTCTCATGCACATTAATCAGTACTCTCGAATACATTGGGCAGCTGGGGGCATCGGAGCACCACAGGGCAGGAGAGCTCAGGAGTTTACCCACAGATCCACAGCAGAAGGATTAACCATTTCAAACCCCAATTGAATAATTCAATTTTTCTTATTAAACCGTAAATAAATCTGGGGAAAACGTAGATCACTATCTAGGGCTTGGTTGCCAAATCATGTCCTTGCTGGCTTCTGCCAAGACACAAAACATTCCGACAAAGCTACTTAAATAGTTAAGAAATGGTAATAGTAAAAGTAATAGTAATAAAAAAGGCATTTTCTTCAATGTTGTTCAACTGGATTTGGGCCGTCTCCAAGCAAAGTTTTGTGAAACTGGCTGTGGCATTTTATTCTCAAACATTTAGTTTCACTGGTGATTTTCCATTTTTGCAATGTGGTGTGCATGGAATAGAAACAAGGAAAGACAACTGGATAGGCCTATAGCTGAGCACCAATCGAGCAGATGTCTTTGAAAAATGAAACAAGGAAGCATGCAACAGCTGTGTGAAGCTATTTCTGCATGTATGTGATGTGTGTTTGTATACATAAGAGTAGATTGTGTGTATGTGGAGGGCCGGGGGAATATTATTATTAAATGGCAAAAGTTATTTCCAACGTTAGTGCCGACATTTATAGTACCACTAGCCAGTGTTAACTGGCAAGCTCTGCTATTTTTCCCTCAACCCCATCTCTAGACTCAAAGAGGGGCCAACAAATTATGAACTGTTCTCAAACACATTCTGTAAGATAAAAACACAAAAATAAAATCTGTACTTCTAAAAAAGCATACATGATCCCACAAGTTGTGTCGACAGCAGCCAAGATGAAATGTGATCATTAGCCCTCTACAGGAGGAAAGACTGAACATGAATTAAGAGGATACAGGGTCATGTATCTGTCCCAGTCAATAAAATATCCAAGCATAGTTGGCTTAGCTCATGAGTATTTTTAAATTTGTAACCTATTACATACTTGGGATGGCATCAGTCGAGGCCCTGTCATCAGATATTGGAGCGGACGCAATACAAAAGAAGTCAGGCACTACACCAGATAACATCAAGGAGGCTGCAGATGCTCAGGCCCAAATGGCTCAATTTTCAGTAACTCAATGTCCACTATACCAAAAAATTATTTGTACCTCAACGTATGAGGTGTGAAAGTTATTTTAAAATGAAAAAAACAAAGACAACTGGCAGAGCGCTTTGCAGAAAAAGTGTCTGTGTGCCACTAGTATTGGCTGAGTCCTCTAGCTTAATAATTGATACTGGCATAAAAAGTTTATGACATCTTTTATGTGCTTCCAGCTCTGGAGAGAATGTGGTTTACTAATGCGCAGTTATGACTCCTGAAAATCAGACAGCATCACTAGTGCTACCGTTTGGGAGCTGTCCAGCGAAGTAGAATTAAAGTGTGTGCTGTGAAATCAGCCTCACAACTAGAAGTGGGCTCTTCCTTTCGTTACACTAATAAGCAGAAAGGGATAGGATTTGAAGCGGTCTCCAGGTTTTTCTGTTGATTTGCCATGTCCAAAATTAATGGACAGCAACCAGCAGACAGTCAGAACAGTAAGAATAGATCTGGACTCAAGATTGTGCTGCTGCCAGGATATTGTTTTTCCAAGAGCCTTTGTGGCAGGATGCACCAACTCTAGCTTCTGATTGGATAACCATGACATTACAATGTTCTGTTGTCTTCCAAAGACTTCTAAAATGTGTGCACAGTGGAAGAGACTGAAAGGAGCAACTACTGGCTCTCTAGCAATTCATTTACTTAGAAATCTTTTACTGAGTCACCATTCTTCATTTGTGGAGGGGGAGGAATTGCAGACTCAGACAAATGCTCACCCTGTGCTGTGTGAGAAAGTGTAACCAGGGATCTGACTGCTGCACAGTGCGATTTAAGGAGATACACGATAGCTGCAGTATTGTGGAACAGAGAAGGCCACCTATAAATAGCATTTTAAGGCACTACAGCCCTCACACTCTGGCTTATTAACACAAAGTGCGTACTCTGAAGGACTGGCAGATATTAGCCTTCTGCTCACTGGGGAGAAGGCATAATCAAAGGTGGTTGTTTCTTCAGTAGAGGAAACGTGCATATCAGGGATATATTGATCGCTTGACAAAGTGTTGCAAAATTAGGGTGCTGCTTCCCAGGACATCAAAGCTGACATTGTCCTCAGGCAAATGGTTTTAGAAGCAAACTGCTGAATAAAGGCCTATTGCAATTATTTAATGGTCTTCTATTAAAAGCACTTCTGCACTTGTAGTGAGATCTGTAATACAGTTTAAAATATATGCATTTAATTGGCCCTGGGGTCAGAAACATGCACACGCTTCATGCAGCTGTACAGAATTCCTAGAAAGAGAGGTACTTATGTAATGTCATTATAATAAAGGTCTTTGTGCACTGAATCCAATGTTGCAATTTATTTGTATGTGAATGAAAAGAAAAGAAAAACAAGTGTATGCATTCCCTATCTTACCCTGCACACAGTCAATACTGGAATCAAAACAAGTTTGATTTGATCTAATTTTATGTGCGTTGACATTGACCAATGAAAAATTATGGGAAGACGTGGGACTGATGCACTTCATTTGTTGCTGGGTGTCTCACCATGAAGTATACAACAAAGCAAATATATGGCAAGCTATTGCAGAGGAGCAGCGAGAATTCTCCTGGAAAATAGTTAAGCACAGCAAAAGTGTGACTTCCATTATTTAGAAAGATTTGCACTTTCAAATAGTTTAATGTTGAGGCATTCACTCTGCTTTTGTCTTTATGGTGAGGTAGTTTTTGTGCAAGTTTTTTTTTTTTCCCTCATATCACTGAAGTTGAGAGGGTAAATAAACAGTGGAATAGCTTGCAAGACACACACCAGCACAAGAAGGGGAAAGGCTGTGTACCTGGTGCAGTTTTAACAGATCCAATGGGCAATTTCCTTGATGGACAACGTTTTAGATGACAGACTACACTTCACGTATCGAACACAGTATGCAATGACCATTAAAGCACTTTTAGCCCAAGTTATCAATTCCAAATTAATTTATTTGATTTAAGACTTCTGGTGTGTCCTGTTTTGCTAGAGCAAGGCTGCCATCTCATTTTCAGCATTCTCCTTCCACCACCTCCTTCAGTTAGAGTTTTGCTGATTCTGCCCAATATCCCACAAAATTTGGAAACCCAGATTGGTGAATTCTTTCATGACATTTTTCGCAGAAGCAGCAGATAATTAGTGCAGAACAGGACCCACATTGTTTATCCTAAACGCATAAACACATCATTAGAATTTCCCCTACATAAGTATTCATGCCATTAGTGGAGTGGGTTGAGTGCTGCGAAACCTCTATTCAAAAGCTGTCTATTGTAAATTAGCCAATGAGCACTACACCAGCTATATTAAAATGAAGGAAATAAACAAAATACTTAAGTTAGCTGACTGGGGTATGCTGGGCTACTGACCCACTCACCTTTACCACTGAGCTCATAAGAGACAGATCAAAGGGAGATAAACCTACAGCCTATTGATCAAAGGTTCTATACATTAAACACAAAATGCTTTTATATCCGACCTGAAGGTACATCATTGAGCACTAATATTGGATATATTGGTGTTTTCTTGCTGTGATGTTTTGAGTTTACCTGAACTTCCCAGCTGTTTGTAAAATCTGTACTCCAAATGCAGCTGCGGCGCCCTGGACTTTATCGGTTCCTGAAAGAGAAGAAGACCTGATGTCAAAAGGTTCGCCTTTTCAAATATTAAACACTAGTCTAAATCTTCTTGAACGTGTAGGAGAGTGGGTTCTGAGGGGGGAGGAAAAAAAAAAGTTTTGATTTCCATTGTTCACATCTTGAGAAAGTTTGATCAGAAGTGTATTAGAATCACATTCATGCAGGGTAATGTAAAGGCTACTCTTATGGACTTCACTGGCAGATGCTAAAGAAGCACCTCTCTCTAACCTTATATGATATGGCAGTGCTTGTGGATGGGATATCTGCAACAGCTGTGAGGTATGTCAGACAAGATAGATGGACGACAGCCTGGAGGATTGCTAAAGGAAATGTAAGCTGAAGTCTGAGTGAAGGACTTAGAACTTCTATGTTTATGGATTACATTTCAAGTACTCAGAAGCATGCATTCAGGATGTCTCCTTTGTGAAACCCCACTAACAGCCATAAAAGCCCTTACAAGGATTTAAAAGGTGAAAGAAGAAAGCTTTGCTTCAGATGGGATCAAAATAAATGTACTCAACTGCCTCTCAACACAGAGATCACAAAACTGTAACAGCAGTGCCCTCCCAATCCCAACCTTTTCACTTAAGAGGAAACCAGTCTACACCAGTCTACATTACACATGACAACTGCTAGACTAATGGCAAAGCAAGTGCATGGCTTGCCACCACAAATTGGCAATAAAGGAGCTAGACATCTGAATATTTGGCTTTATTTGAATCAGGGCAGGGATTAAGAATGACAAATACAAAAAAATTAAATTAAATAATTCTTGGCCTGGTTAAAGTGACTACAGACATGTGAATATGTGACTGCTGGGGTTGTACCACAATAATGCTTTTCTTGAAGCTGGTGTAAAGTAAAAGAGTATAATAACAAAATATCCCAGACAAATAAATACATATATACACAAAATCTCCCCAAAAGGCTTCTCAAAGCTGACCTTATACACATGATTGAAGACTATGCCAGTTAAAGGCAATTCACTCAAGCATTAAATTTGTTGCATTAGTTTTAATGGATTGTTTCTACTGCAATCATAGCAGCAAATTATGCTCTAAACACTGAGGGTAGCTGAACCAGTTATGTTGAATTTCAAGTGCAGAACAGGATCTACACAATGTCGTTTCTAATCATGAGTTATTAGCTACAAATACAGAGAGAAATGCACTTTGGAGGGTAACAATTTGGAAAACCACCTTGCTGGTAGCTTTAGATGACTTCTACACTTCTATATAAAGTAAGTTGTTCTTCTGACACTATGAAGAACCCAATATGTAAACTTAAGACAGGTTGAGATTATTAGAAAATCACAACTATAACTCTTATTTTAAATGTAGTTCTTGAAAAAATTAATTAGTGTAGTGGGTAATTCAAGTGCAGGGGGCTGATTATGTAGGCTCCAAAAAATAAACACAAAATCGTATAGACCTTTGTATAACAGTTTCCTTCATCTGTCCAGCGCAATACTCATCTACTTCCCCTGTTAATTTCCTGACTGGTTAGTGGAGCAAATACAAATGTGTTACAAGTAGATCTCTGTTGGTTCTGCTTACATGTAGTACTATATGTCGAAGGAGCAAGAAATTACAAATCAGGGGGTTGGGGAATAATTATAAAATTAAGAAGCTGGTGGAAATACAGGACATCCTAAAACGCTTAATGTCCTTTAAATTTAGAATAATCTCTTGGGCTGTTCAGCACTCTTATGCACATTTGTTTATTATTATTATTAAATAATTGATTACTGATTACTTATGTACTATTAGCACTGGTATAATTTTACAGTAACTTCTCCAATGTCTACCCTTTATCACATACCTGGGATTAAATTGTATTTTGTCTGAATCTATTAATTAATTTGTCCTAGGTAGCACGTATGCTTATTCTAGATTGTATTTTGTGCCAATTATCACCCTGGATAAGGGCATCTGCTAATGTATTAATTAACTGACTAATTTAAAGTAATCCCTTGGTAACTTAAAATGGCAGGCCTAGCACTTCCTAATAAATAAAAACAATCTAATCAGTTTAAGACCTACAGACAAACTGCTTACATGACAATCAGTCAGTCACTTTCACAAACTGCAAGGTTAAAACTTGCCAGTACCACAAAAAATAAATGCATAAACAAAAACAAAATAATCCAGGTTCTCCTTAATATTAACCTAAGCATTACAAAATCACCCACTTCACACATGGGCATTTTAGAATGCTTAAGCACATTAAGCCATGATAAGCATTTTAGGATGGTCATAAATTACATCTTTAAAGAAATTAATCCACAAATTAAAGTTTCTAAATGGCTCAACTGCTAAAAGGCACCCACTGCTGGGCCGGAGAGTCTAGATCCCTGGTTCTAATCTGGGCTATGACATGAGTTCTGTGGCATTCCAGGGGGCAGCACACAAACTGGGCTTCATCAGAGATGGATGGAAATGGAAGCTGTCCTGAGTTCTCCTTCCTCTCCATTTAACATCGATTCCAGTAATCAGTGATGGGTGCCACAATCCTGTCCACACCTGTACTGAGGTTTATGGTAAAGGAGGGGGGAAAGGAGATGGCAAAAACACACACAAAAATAAATAAATAAATAAAATAAATTACTGCTGTGTGGTTATGGACAACTGTGCACAGGATGTTCAAAGGTTCAAAGGAAAGCACTACTTTCATGAAACAGTAGTGCCTCCTTGTAAAGGCTGTCATTTTAATGAGCTTTAAAATCAAGTTCATTCATTTTCATGTGTATTTGTTACACACTAAAAACTATTTCCTACAACACTGTAAATTACATCAAATCAGTTTTCTAAAACAACTGATAATTTTTTGTCATTGTACTTGTTCCATGTGCTTTTCAGTGGGGATAAAGACAGTGGCCAAGTATAATAAAATCCCATGTTGCAAACACAATGAAACCTATAGCAGGTACCCCACACTTAACTTATGCCATGGCCTTTTGTAAACATGTTCCAAGAAGGGCCCCTTCAAAAGTTGCTCTAAAACATCAAAACTGATTTTGACAATTTCACAGCTGTTGCTCACTACCCTATAATCCACTTCACTTATGCATTTAAGATACCAAGTGGAAGCGTTGCTTTAAATCCACTGTGAAATGAAATCCAAATGGAATACGGAGGTTATAAACTGGATGTTATAGATGTCCGAGTTACAAGGGGTTTTCTTCACTGCAGTTTTCCCTGTTAGTATTGTGTCCAGTGTATGAATAACCACATTACATACATAATAAGTCACCAACTAATGGTGTAAAACTACAAAATCAGGACTGATGCGAGGCAAAAGTGTGCTATGTTGTGGAACAAGTTACTATATTATTTTTATGCAGTATGGTCTTCATGATCAACCACAGATTGGTCCTTAAGCAAAGTCACACAACATTGCTAGGCAACATTTAAATCCCACTACAATGCCCAGCACTTCCACAGGGCTGTACAGAGAAAGAAAAACAGGAAAGGCATGTCAAGAAGAAGAATGGCTTTAAATAAGAGAAGGTCACCTGGCTTAACTTGATTATGTGGTGGCTGATAGCTTATATATTTATTTGTTAGACCAGGGAATGATTCTTTAATCTTTGGGAGTTGTTGAGCAGACCCAGAATCCACCTGCATTTGCATTTATCTCAAAGTTAAGAGGGCTGGGGTGAGACAGAAGCAGATTTTGCTTGTTGGGTGTCAAAAGGAATTCAATGTTAAGGTTATCCACTTCAGCACACTATACTTAAATTGAGGGATAGGTGATTACAACAATGTCACATTCCAACAACATCCAATATTGTTTCAACACCTGAACATAAGAAAATATAAAAATTGATATGAAAAACTAAAACATTTAAATAAACAAAAAGTACTCATCACCTGGTAGCAACTCTCCCTGACCGCAAGCAGAGCTCAGATCTACAGCCAGTGTTTCTGTCTCAAACAGCTGTCTCTGCTCTTGAGTGTGTAAAAAGGCTTTCATTGCAACTCCAGTTCAGCTGGCACATCTACTTATGGGCTAACAATAGCCTCCAACAAAGAAAGCTAAAGCCGAAGCAAACCGAATGTGAAATGCAATATTGGGGATAGTAAAAGAATTCTAAACAATACAAAATCAAACACTTGTTTCACCTGGCACAGACAGCATATTCAGATATCAGCTCAAAACTGCACTATGGAAAACCTCTACGAGGGTGTTAAACACTTAGGCCTACAGCAAACTTGCACTGCAATCATTAGATGCTGAAACTCGTAAGGGTTACGATTGGCTTTAGGGAGTTTTGAACAGTCACACTTGCAAACGGATAAGAACAGCAATACAGAAACAGCCAACTTTTACAACACGTGAATTGGGGATTTTGGAGATTTATTTTTTTAAATAAAAATACAAATAAAATAAATGACATGCTGCTCATCACAGATTAGGGGATATCCTTTGTAAATCCTGCCTGAGGTGTGTTGTAACAATCGCAAAGTCACTGCAGCAGGGTGTGGAAAGGTTGAAAATGGAAAAATGTTACCCATGCATGAACACAGTAGTACAACACTGTTCCTTGTGACAATTTTAGCAAACCAGCTGTTAGGGGATTCCTGGTTTGTCCTGGGGAGGCAGATGGTGAACTACAGAATAACAACTTCACAAGCGATTGTCAACCAAGGGAAGCCTGCCACAGTGTCAAGATTCGCCGATGACAGGATTAGAAAAATGGGTTCAAACTGACAAGCTAAGAGATCTGTACCAATTGTTTTTTTTCCCTCTTTCTACTTGCTTGATAAATTATCGTGCTCATCAGTAGTAAAGACCAAGTGATCAGATTACATCATTGACTTCAGGAACTTTGCCGGGGCTTGTTTCAGCACTTGAGAGGAAACCCTTCCCTGCAGCAAAAGAGAAAGTCGCATATTTCCATATTTAATTTGGCACATATTATTAATTCAGCATATAAATCGTAGCGACTTTCGCCTTTATTACATAACCATAGCATCTGGTGACAGTAATAAGTTTAAACCAATCCACTTCCTGAAGATGTGCAAATGATAGTGAAGCCAATTATTTTGGCTCTCTTCCATATGGTTTTTAATGCTACAAAACAAAGGACGATACAGCTTTGTAATATTACATATTAGCACTTCACATTGAATCAGTATCACCCTATTTAAATTACATGCTGAAGAAAATGTACTTTTGTAGAGGCTTTTTTGCACATCGGAATTAGATGAACATAAGAAAGATTATAAACGAGAGGAGGCTATTCGACCCAATGTGTTCGTTTGGCGTCATTAATAAGTGATCCAAGGATCCTATGCAGGCTATTTTTGAATGTTCACAAATTTTCAGCTTTAACCACATCACTGGGGAGTTTGTTCCAGATTGTGACAACTCTGTCTGAAGAAGTGTCTGTTTTCCATCTTGAATGCCTTGAAGTCGAATTTCGATGCGTGTCCTCGGGTGCGTGTGTCCCTGCTGATCTGGAAAAGCTCCTCTGGTTTGATGTGGTCAAAACCTTTCATGATTTTGAAAACTTGAATCAAGTCCCCACGTAGTCTCCTCTGTTCCAGGGTGAAAAGGTTCAGTTCCTCAGTCTCTCAGTAGGACATTCCCTTCAGACCTGGAATAAGTCTGGTTGCTCTCCTCTGAACTGCCTCAAGAGCAGCGATATCTTTCTTGAAGTGTGGAGCCCAGTACTGTACACAGTATTCCAGATGAGCTCTAACTAGTGCATTGTACAGTCTGAACATTACTGCCCTTGTTTTAAATTGTACACTTTTGACAATATACCCTAACATTGTTTGCCTTTTTTATTGCTTCCCCACATTGTTTGGATGGAGAAAGTGAGGAGTCCACATAGCCTCCTAGGTCTCTCATGCGTTACTTCTTCTAGTTCTATTCTTCCCATAGTGTAATTATAGTGGACATTTGTTACCTGCATGTAATACCTTGCACTTGTCCACACTGAATTTCATCTGCCAGGTGTCAGCCCACAACTGAATATTATCTAAGTCCCTTTGAATAGCCTGTGCTACCAAGATTGTATATGCTGAGCCACCTATTTTAGTGTCGTCTGCAAGTTTGAAAAGTTTGCTAATGATCCCAGAGTCCAGATCATTAACATAGATTAGAAACAGCAAAGGCCCTAGTACTGATCCCTGTGGAACTCCACTAAACAACCTCACTCCAGTTAGAAGCAATTCCTCTACTTGACACCCTCGGTTTCCTATACAACAACCAGTTCATAATCCATCTACTTACATTACCCTGAATGCCTACAGCTTCCAATTTGAGGATCAGTCTTTGGTGTGGATCCTTATCAAAAGCTTTTTGAAAATCTATGTACATCACATAATATGCTTTCACATGATCTACAGCGACAGTTGCATGTTCAAAAAACTCCAATAAATTAGAAAGACATGATCTGCCTCGTCTAAACCCATGTTGACTATCTCCAAGAATATGGCTTTCATTAAGATGCTCCTCTAATTTCTGTCTAATCATTTTTTCCAACATTTCACAAGTAATGCAGGTGAGGTAATTTCCTGGCTCAGTTTTGTCCCCTTTCTTGTGGATTGGTATGACATTTGTTCTAATTGTCATTTGGAATATTTGAGTTTGATAAATAGATTTCCCTCATTTCTTACAGTTGGAAATATACCATCTGGCCCAGATGATTTGTTTATTTTTAATTCTGCTAGTCCTTTTAGTACCTCCTCATTTATCCTGATCTCTCTTAGGGATTGACTGGACTGATTGTTTACCTGTGGCATGTTATCCGTTTTTTCTTTTGTAAAAACCTCTGTGAAATACTAATTTACAACATTTGCCACATCTTGTTCGTTTTCCAAGATACTTCAATTTTTGCCCTTTATCTGTTTCACTTCCTCCTTTATTGACCTCTTGGTGTTGTAGTATTGAAAAAATATCTTTGCATTAGTTTTAGCTCCAAGAGCTGTTTCTTTGCATTTCCCTCTTTGCATTCCTGATCTCTTTCTTAAGATCTCTTTGCAGTTCAACATATTCTGTGTGTTTAGTGGAATTAAATCAAAGCTCCTGCAACCCAAACCCAGGCCGTTTTTATTTAATTTGTATTCCTCGTGAATGCGCTATACAACATTTTCTCTTGATATTTTTTTGCATACCTCTATTAAACCACTTTGGCCAATGTTCTTTGGACCTCAATTTGCTAAGTTTTGGTACAAATTTATCCTGAGCCTCAAGTAGTATATTCTTAAAATATAACCATCCATTTTCAACTGAATCTGTATCCAGTGTGCTCCAGTCTAACTCTTCTAAGTGCCACCTCATACCTTCAAGGTTTGCTTTTCTAAAATTGTAGACCATTGTTTTAGACTTGGTCCTTGTTTTTTGAAAGTATGCCTCAAAGCGAACCATATTTTGATCACAGTTTGCCATTGGTTCTCTAACTAGTGTCCCTCTGACTATCTTGGTCATTTGAAAAGATCAAGTCAATGCATGCACTCTTCCCTGGTTGGTTCCCTGACAAATTGAGTTAGAAAGCAGTCATTTACCATCTCAACCATTTCTATTTCTGCTTCTGTAGTCCCAACTGGGCTTTCCCAGTCTATGTTTGGGAAATTGAAATCCGCCTTTATAACAGCCACATCCTTGCTACATGCAGTCCTGATTACACAGTACAACGCAATCTTTCTGAATATCTGAGTTGGGTGGTCTGTAACACACTCCTACCACTAATCCTCCAGATCTTTTATTCAGAAGTTTAACCCACAAAGATTCTGTTTTATTACTAGGATCTAATTTGAGTTCTTCTGCCTCAATGTCATTTCTGACATGTAATGCTGCCGCACCACCTGTTCGATTTTGCCCGTCTTTCCTAAACTGTGCGTTTCCTTTCAATTTGTATTCATCCCCATCATTTTCTGTCATGTTTCTGTCACTCCTAAAACATCATAGTCACACACCAGCACTGTGGCTTCTAGGTCTAACATCTTGTTCCTTATACTTCTGGCATTGAGGTACAAACACTTCAGGACTTTCCTACTAGCAGTTTCCCTTGGTTTTCTTTCCTTAGTGGAACATCTCCCATTGTCAGAGCTCCCTACCCCCATCTGAGAAGGAATTTTCGTTGCAGTTCAAAGGGCTAAACTGAGGTCGGTCCATGAACATGCGCTACAAGAACAAAGCATCCTGCTACTCATTTGAGGATTTTATCCCCTATTTTAGTCGTCTTAGTTTTATCATTGTAGGCTATTCCAGTTTTCTTTTAGTATTCAGACAGTATTATGTTTTGGTATCCAATGATTTGGTCATGTGATCGGACTAATACTAATAATAGTAGCTTATTACACTACAGGTTATGAGCTGGAACTGAATCCAAAAGAGGAAGGTTGTTTTTAGGGCTGCAACAAACAACTATTTTGATAATCAATTAATCTGTCGATTACAACTTCGATTAATTGGATAAAAAAACCTAAAAATTCTAGTATTAAATGCAAGAGTTGTATTTGAAAAAAAAAATTAAAATAAGGTTTGCGTTTTCCTAGTCTTGCACAATGCTCTTTAAAACAATGACAATTATAAAAACAATAGAAAACATATGAAAAAAATAAAGGGTTGTATAAAGTGCATATAGCAACAGATGTTTTTACAGGTGCTAAACAGTTTTGATAAATCATGAAAAATAAAACATCCCATTATGCATTTACAGGCTTTTCAAATAGCTTCAATGGCAGTCCAATATAGGACCATGGAGGTAGTATTCTTATTTTCTTAAAAGAGAGAGAATAGCAATATGCATAGTAGCACAATATTTACATATCCATGCACACTGGATCCGATGACGCATCCAATTTTGCGTGACAAGCGGAAAAAAATTTGTGCATATTCCCCTTCCCACCTTGCATACTGACTGTTGCAGGTCAGTGAAACAAGTTCGACGCGATCAGATCTTGCGTGCGTTCAAAATAATATTGATCAATGAAACACAAGACGAAGACGTGGATTTGTTGAAAAGCTTATCTGTGTGTCTAGCCACGAAGAACAATGCAACGGAACAAATCGATAGACAGACAACATATGGCAAGTTACTGTGGAAGAGCTGGCATGAATAGTACCTACTGATGTAGCTAGGATTCTAGAAAATGGTTGAACACAATCAACAAAAATGTAACTTACATTTACACTTTCAAATATATAGTTTTATGGTGAGTTGTGCGATTTTATTTATATATTTTTTACTTTTGTAAAAATGTAAAAGCTCCTCATTTCTCCGGCAGACCCGTTGCAAACTCAAAACGAAAACGTTTTTTAGTCAATACTTATGGCACCAATTTGATCCCATAGGTCGAGCTTTCTGTAACAATGCGCCACAGCTGTGGAGCACACTTCCAGAAGCTTTGAGAACTGCTACACTTGGTTTAAAGATGTTTGAAAATATGTTTTAAAGCTTTTAAGGACCTCCGTTAGTTAAATCCTTAGCCTTTATTGCTTTTTTGTTGCTTACTTTGCATGTACTGTACTGCTGTATTGCTGGTTATGTTTTAACCATTTTGTCTCTTGCTTGACTTGTAGTTTGTGGGTATAATAAGAGCACATTATACAAAATGTATTCAATAATATTAATGTCGTTTAGGTAAAGAAACAGGCGTAGCTTGGGAGACGCACACCAGTTCAAGAAACGGGAAAGACTGTGTACTTAGTGTGGTTTTAACGGATCAAATGTGCCATGTCCTTGATGAACTACAAATAACATGTCGGATCCAGTGTGTCTGTACCGTGCCGAGCATCTTCATCCTGTCGGCTCCAATGTGTTCTCTCTTCTGGTGCTCCCGTGCTATGTGATTTCAGCTTTGCAAGTCTTCTTTGAAGAGCTGAATGTGAAGTGCTCCCATACTAGAAGATCTACACTACTTTCCAAGGGTGTACCTGCAGCCTCCGCCATCTTTCAAGTTTTTTAGTTTGTTTTCTTGCACCACAGGTAGACCCAACTAAATCAACAATGAAAGTAAATGAATTTTAATAAACGACTATCGAATTGTATTGATTAGTTGTTGCAGCCCTAGATGTTAGACAATTGTTATTGACTTTGTCTGGCTTATTGTTGGGATTTCTCTACTGACAACATAACTGAAAGCACAGGTCTGTAGCACTTATAAAAACACAACATTTGCAACATGAGAGTCATTTACAAATTGATCTTTTAAATATTTTAATCTAAAAAATGTATTAAAGTTGGGATTTTAACACTAGAACCGCCGAGATGTCATACTACATACAACAGTCTCGCCTGCAAAATGTGCAGCTCCTTTATAAAACAGTGTGACAAACGGAAAAACTAATAAAACTCAATATTCATGGATATTGAATATTGAATTTTCAATATTCAAACTCACTTTCATGGCAGAAACACTGCATTTACATTGATTCAAGTATGTTTCTTATTTTTTCCAAAATGAACACAAACCTGAAAAAAACTAATAAACTTTACACAAACTGTGTAAACCAGTGTAGAAATCAGTATGCATGTTAACAATTATAAAAATAACAAAACTAAAATATGACATCATATGCAACGTGATAGCGCTGTCTAGATATTACAGCTGCGTAAATATCAATGCAGAACGCATGCTTTTCAAAATTAGTGTCTTTGCCACAGACTGCCTTTCCACACTGTGTGTGGACTTCTACAGGGCTGTTTGCGTTGCATTTAGCAACCTGGTAGTGCCTTTATTCTGTGTGCCATTGGGCAGCCCTGGCTGAAGGGTGAGGGGCATCTTCTCAATCCTGTATAGATACTGATTTGTAGTTCTAACAGCAGTAAACACTAACACCAGCCAGTCTGTCGCCAGCCCTACACCTAATAAAAAGATTTCCCAGATGATCAAACATGACTAATCAAAGCATTGATCCAGAGACCTGGGCTTGCAACATGATCAAGACTGAATTCCAAATAAAATTAGAAACTTGTAGAGCAGCTCAGAGGATAGGCAAACGATCACCTGCGATTCTTCAATTGTGCTACCATGTAATGTTTTTTAAAACAAACAGTGAAACACTGCAGCTCCTATGCAATCATCCTTAAAGTCAATATATTGGGATTTCTGGCACAACTTAAAGCACACTTTTGTAACACTTAAAAACATTTGCAATGGAGTCATTTGCACATCGTTCTTTTAACCTGTAAATATTTTATTCGGTTTGTGTTTTTGCAATTACTTTTATTTTGTATTCCTGTAGTTCTACTGTTTGACAGAAAAATGCAACTTAATTGTAAAGTTATTTTGACGAGTCTTACTATTTTGTAAAGTGTTTCGGAACAACGCCCTGCCCCTTACAGTTCCTTACAGAAATAAAATCAATCCATCCTGAACTGGATGAAATCTCATCTCCATTAGAAGGCCTGACTGGGGCCTAGATTTTAAAAGGCCTAAGGTGTGGGAGCCAACGCAAGGGATAGACAACCATCGCGTTCAGCAAATATCCAGTTTCAGATCGGATTTCAAGCTACAAATGCAGCCAACAGCTGAGACCCAGAATCCCTATGCTTTCACAGACGTTTTCCCAGTCACACATCTTAAGGTGATGTGGGTCTCTCTTTCAACAAGGCAAAAGAGGAATTACATCACATTATTCTATCTATATAGCCACATTATTCCACCCCCAAAGCTGAATAAGATAATGGCTGGGGAAAGCTTTTCATAATTGCACATACCCATGTGTAGTATTTTTTAAATTAACCTTTGAGGAGTACTTGAAAAAGTTTGTTAGTTATATTAAAGTAATAAACAAAGCAGGAATGAACATACAAGAGATCTACAGAACACCCAAAAAATACTTAGTAAAAGGGCAGTTTAAATTACTCCCTTAAAGAGCAGAATTACTTTAACTAAAACAGTACAATAAATATCAGTGGTGTTTAGGAGATTTTATTACTAGTGTTTAGAATGTGTGTCTCAATGACTTTGCTGGGGTGTCCTTACATATGCCTAATACCTCTATTTCGATGAACAAGTTAGTCTTATATAATCATGACTTGTTCATACATAATTGAGTGCAAAGACTGGGGGGGGAGGGGGGAGGATAACAGGCCTGCATTATAATTGACCTTTTAGAAGACAAATTCAGTGAGAAAACAAACAGTACTGGATGGATTAATTTCACTTACAAGCAGCATGAATAAATTGTTGCCCAATTTTAATAAAATCCCAAGGGACACAAACTCGTCACAGAGATCCCTATATGTATACATTTAGTAAGATGACAAATTCACCCTGTACAGGTCGTACAGTTTTGCACCTTCAGTAAATTACACCATCTATATGGCCAAGCAACATTAGGATCACAATGGCCCTTATGTATGTGTATTGTGATCGATTCTCTTGACATTTGTGCTTACAGTGCTCTCTACAGAAGGCCAGGTCAAAAAGTCACTGAGAGATCAAGAGATGCCAGTCTCTAGCCCACAGTCTTCAAGCCATGAGGTCAGTGTAACAAACACTCTTGCCAAGGGGCAGCGGACTACAATACTTGATTTCAAAGGGAATGTAGGAGTAAAGTACAAGACTCAAATCTAAATGCAGAATGCATTGCAATGCTAATATACAGTGAGGGAAAAAAGTATTTCATCCCCTGCTGATTTTGTACGTTTGCCCACTGACAAAGAAATGATCAGTCTATCATTTTAATGGGCGGTATATTTTAACAGTGAGAGACAGAATAACAAAAAAATCCAGAAAAACACATTTAAAAAAACTTATAAATTGAATTGCATGTTAATGAGGGAAATAAGTATTTGACCCCTTCGACTTAGTACTTGGTGGCAAAACCCTTGTTGGCAATCACAGAGGTCAGACGTTTCTTGTAGTTGGCCACCAGGTTTGCACACATCTCAGGAGGGATTTTGTCCCACTCCTCTTTGCAGATCCTCTCCAAGTCATTAAGGTTTCGAGGCTGACGTTTGGCAACTCGAACCTTCAGCTCCCTCCACAGATTTTCTATGGGATTAAGGTCTGGAGACTGGCTAGGCCACTCCAGGACCTTAATGTGCTTCTTCTTGAGCCACTCCTTTGTTGCCTTGGCTGTGTGTTTTGGGTCATCGTCATGCTGGAGTACCCATCCACGACCCAATTTTCAATGCCCTGGCTGAGGGAAGGAGGTTCTCACCCAAGATTTGACGGTACATGGCCCCGTCCATCGTCCCTTTGATGCAGTGCAGTTGTCCTGTCCCCTTAGCAGAAGAACACCCCCAAAGCATAATGTTTCCACCTCCATGTTTGATGGTGGGGATGGTGTTCTTAGGGTCATTCCTCCTCCTCCAAACACGGCGAGTTGAGTTGATGCCAAAGAGCTCGAATTGGTCTCATCTGACCACAACACTTTCACCCAGTTCTCCTCTGAATCATTCAGATGTTCATTGGCAAACTTCAGACGGGCCTGTACATGTGCTTTCTTGAGCAGGGGGACCTTGCGGGCGCTGCAGGATTTCAGTCCTTCACGGCATAGTGTGTTACCAATTGTTTTCTTGGTGACTATGGTCCCAGCTGCCTTGAGATCATTAACAAGATCCTCCCGTGTAGTTCTGGGCTGATTCCTCACCGTTCTCATGATCACTGAAACTCCACGAGGTGAGATCTTGCATGGAGCCGCAGACCGAGGGAGACTGACAGTTATTTTGTGTTTCTTCCATTTGCGAAAAATCGCACCAACTGTTATCACCTTCTCACCAAGCTGCTTGGCGATGGTCTTGTAGCCCATTCCAGCCTTGTGTAGGTCTACAATCTTGTCCCTGACATCCTTGGACAGCTCTTTGGTCTTGGCCATGGTGGAGAGTTTGGAATCTGATTGATTGATTGCTTCTGTGGACAGGTGTCTTTTATACAGATAACGAGCTGAGATTAGGAGCACTCCCTTTAAGAGAGTGCTCCTAATCTCAGCTCGTTACCTGTATAAAAGACACCTGGGAGCCAGAAATCTTGCTGATTGATCAAATACTTATTTCCCTCATTAACATGCAAATCAATTTATAACTTTTTCTGGAATGCATTTTTCTGGATTTTGTTGTTGTTATTCTGTCTCTCACTGTTAAAATACACCTACCATTAAAATGATAGACTGATCATTTCTTTGTCAGTGGGCAAACGTACAAAATCAGCAGGGGATCAAATACTTGTTTCCCTCACTGTACATGCATACATTTCATTAATTTGAATATAGTTTCAGACAACACAAGAAAGTGACAAATTACTCCTTCAGCCAAGCAGTAGTTTTGAGATGTGCTGTATAACCCACAGTGAAAGCCCAATGTAAAAACAGCAAATGAAAATGCCCAGCAAGCTACCTACTTAAGAAACAAGCGCACGCTGCTTAATCCAGACAAGTAATAACTTGTCTGGATTTTAGCAAAAGGGAATCTTATCTGCAAACCAAGGGCATTTTTTTTTTTTTTTTTTTTTTTTTAATCAAGACAATGACATGAGGGTCTAACTGACCTTGATTGATCTTAGTAAAACTGAAGAGATGTGCCGAGCTGAAAAAGCAAGGGATGACCATAGGAAGAGAGAAAGAAAGGGAATGGGGGTACTGATGCATAGCCCAGGTGAAATAGCATGGAAACAAATTAATCATTAAGGAAAATCAATATAGAACAGGTTATGGTAAATGAATCCTTTACATAGAGTTACTTTCTAAGAAATGCAAAGATGAAAAGTGGAAAATGTCCTTTGACTGTGGAAACCACGATCAGTTAGACATTGAACACTTGCTACCTGTTGGCTGTGTGGCAGTGCTGTCACAGAATGGCTTCGAGCTTCACAGCATTTCTCATTGTAAGATAAGGCTAAACTATGGGCTCAAATTAGCTCCATAAGTAACAAATTCAAATTCAAAAGTTGAGAATTTGTTGAGATCAAAAATAGAACAAATCGATAGCAAAATGTATAGAATGGTAAACAAAAAAATTCTCAAATGCAAAAAAAAAAAAAACTTGAAGGCAAATCGAGAGCAAAACTCGAACCGATTGAGTCAATTTCACCGACGCGCTCGTCTGCAGTCCCTGTCTTTGGTTGCGATGCTGCAATCTTTGCTTTTTTTTTTTTTTCGCATTTATGAGTTTTGGCACTGTTTTGTCATGAGGGCGGGATTTACAGGGAGGCGTGGATCATGGGTCTCCACTGGTCCACTGGTTTAGTGACGGTTCTTCCTAACCCAATCAGTGATCAGGGTGGGCTGGTCTGGGTGATCTCTGTGTGGGATGGGAATTGATTGTCTCGGTTTCAACAGCAGCACTGATTCTAGCAACTCCTTAAGCATCCTGTTTGTTCATAGACCTGCAGTCAAAACCTGGAAAATCCCAACACTGTATCCCACTGCCTTCTTCAAAATATCCTCCCCAAATAGAGCAACTGAAACAAAACACAAGATTCACCTGCTATGTCCAGATGTTTAATATCATGTTCATATTAATGTAACCTGCACAAGCACTTTAATTCAGCTCAAGTCTGAGCACTGAACACAGTAAAAGGGATCAGACAGACGAGTCATTGCATGACAGCACTGAATACACATACAGTAACCCTGTTTAGGCAAGTCAAGGTCCAGTGTGAACATTTCATATGCCACAGAAGTTATCCGAGGGCACCCACATTCTTGTAGGTAATGGTAAATGCACCCGCATGAGGATACTGGACAGCTGCACTTGGCTGGAGTTCTTGCAGGAGAGCTAATGCAGCACTGAGTTCTTTCCCAGTATGCAAATCATGCTGTAAAAGTGGTTTCAGGTATATCAAAGTCTGGCATGGCTAAAGTAGACCAGAACTGAAATAGAAAGTGGAGGGGGGCCATCTCCACAGATATTGCCTTTCAAATGCAGTAAAGCTCTGAAGTTGGGATTGTCTAATGAAGCCATGTGGACATATACTTCATTAAAAGGGATTCCATGTCTTTCTGCCATGCATTTAAGTCCAATCACCTGTGAAAGTCAGTATTCAAGAAGGCAGATTGCAGTGTTTAAGTACATTTGTTTACAAATATGTTGTAAAAAGTGATTAAAAAATAACACAGAAAAACTAAAGCCACACTGCAGTATTGTAAGGTAAAGAGAAGTTATAAATGGACACACAAATAAAATTATGTTGGAAGATGGGATGTTTTAAAGATATACCTACATAGCCAGACAAAGACCAGTGGAAATTTTTTTAAAAATGCAGTGGCATGGCTGTGCCTAAGTTAAAAAAAAAATTGTATGCATTAAGCATCATTATTCCTAGCCAAATGGTGTATACAGTGAGAACTGAATTCCACAATTTAACTTCCCTTCATATTATAGAACTACAGTAAGGTCTTTAGCCAAGACTAGCCTATACAAATGGCCACAGTAGGAGTGGACAGGGGACCTTAAACATTCTGGCTATGCTGCATTCAAACTAGTCTACTTCACCAACTAGTAGGGCTGTGCGATATGACGATGTATATCATGTGACGATAGAAAAACATCTATCTATTTAATGCGCAAGAGCACACGTTCCGCCCCGCTCTTGTCGCCGGGCTAAACTCGAGCTGCAAGCACCCCCCACCCCCGCTAATTTACATCGATATAATTTGTATAAAATTAAAACATAAGCATTATTTGGCAGTGTTATGTGCAGCTCCTGAGCATAGACGTTACACTATTTCTACAATGTGCACATCATTTGAAAGCTTATTCCCTTGGCTACCAGCGCATTTAATTCTCAAAGACATCTGATTTACAGTTTCTGTTAACAATGTTCTATTAAACAGAAGTTCAGATCCAATAATTTAAAATTGTTGTGCATTAGTACACTGTAAACAGAGTTTTCCATCTTGACATTTTGAGCTCTCTATGGGTATGTGTTGCTTCTACCAAAACATGGCTGGTATTGTTTTGATCAGTAGACTGTATGGCTCCAGAATGTCATAATTGTCAGTATTTTGAAATTTTGTATTCCTACTCCCAGCGTAAATTTCAATAAAAACTGGAAAAACTGAGGTGTTCTAAAAATTGACAGGTAGTGTAAATCGGGGGAAGACATTAATGCTAAATGCTAAATGGGGAAGACTAACCCAGTGCTTCTGTTTCTCTTATGCATGTCTGTTATACAGGAAGTTATGACATGACATCTTGAAACCCCAAAAGAGCATACATGCCATATTTTGACATCCAGCATTATTTGGCTAATTGTGCATTTAAAAATGTGAAAAGTTGCTTATGATAAAATTGAACTGGAAGAGTGTGATACACTTTCTTATACACTATAGGAACACAAAAGTGTGCTAGTTCCTTTTTAAGTCTGCAGCAGTTGCTCAGTACATTCCTGAGTAAGGGATGAGCGCATCATAATGTGTCAATTACCCTGAAAGAGGGAATGAGTGAGAAAACAAAACTTAGTGGCAACAGGCCGACTGGGCCAATTGTGAGCAGGGTATCAGTTTTATTTCTTGAGCTACTCTGATACAACGTCAGGAAATGCCAGTTCAACATAGAACACCCCAGGCTGAAAAGCAAAGGGCACACACTATTCAGAAAATATTATTTGAGATGGGTCCATTTGTCTAAAGGTGCGAGTGTACTTTTTAGCACAGTACAAATCCTAATAGTGCAATAATGTAAAACAAATGTATATAAAAATCACTGAGCATCTCTTAAATTACCCACTCAGATAATCCTGCAAAGTGTTTATGGTTGCTTGCTGTCCCTCCCACCAAGAAGAACGGTGCCAAGCTAAGACAATGGGAATGTTTACACAACTTTTTCTGTGCTGAGCATGGGAGTGAACAACCTATGGGAGAACAGTGAATATTTAAAGAGTGCCTTGCTTAAACCTTACCAATTTGATCGCCACATATTCGTTGGTGTACAGGTTCTTCCCCAGGCGGAGTTCTCCGAAATTGCCACATCCAATTTTTTTTCCCACACGGAAGTTGGGGCCGACCATGAGCACCCCAGAGTTGGTCCCTGAGGTCCGGCTGCTGTGAGCAGTCCTCCCTCCGCCCGGCTTGGACATCCTTTTCCCTTCCTCAGCCTCCGCCTTCCCTCCTCTCTTATCAAAATCCATAAGCTTGTGATACCCTGGCCTCTCCACGGTTACACCACTGCCATACAAATCACAGAGCCACCGAAACCAAGAGGAGGGAGAGTATAGAAGAGGACTCGTGAAAGGAACAAGAAAAAAAAAAAAAAAAAAAAATGGCAGCAGCCGCTCAGGGATCTCTGGTGTTATGTTGGATAAAGGCTTTTTCATAAATTTTGGTTTGCACTCCGTTGTGTTGATTTCAGTACAGCATCTCCAACTGGGCGCAAACAGCTAGTGGAACCACATGACCTCCTGGCAGCTCCCACCAGCGCCCATGATTGTCATCTCCGCCTGGTCAGTCTTTGGTAGCGCAGACATTCCTCATGTTCCGATACAGTACGTCAGGATGAGCTGCAAACAGCAAGCCAGTGCTGGGATTCCCTTCAATGAAACTACAAGACATACACACACCAAAAAAAAAAAAAAAAACCACATTACTGCAAATATCTGAAAATTGGAATCTGGAAACAGTAGAAAATATTCTTATGTTAGATTTGTTCTACTTTAAATAGAATTTATTAATTTTTTTTAAATCTCAAAACACCTTTACAAAATATTTTTACTATCAAAAACTTAGAAGCTATATGGCGCTATAAACAGACACCACAGTGTTAGAAAAGGAATGGAAATTCAAAGTTTCACAGGAGAAATGTGCACAGGAAAGACGGTCTGGTACTGAATCATTTAGCAGGGCGGGATCAGGCATTGTCTGGAGTAGGGTTGTCAAAAATAGATACTTCGATACAACCATGATACCAAATTTCCTATACACGTGTGTAAATTTGATTTTGTAAATTGCATTATGCTTTGAACTGTACTGTAGTTTTGCACTATAATAATAAATACGGCAATACTACATGTAGTCTAACACATTTGACTACTTCTGATACAACCAAATAATACATGGGCGAGTTCACGTTGCACAGATCTGACCAGCAATTCATTTTCAAAATCGTATGACAGTCTGAATAGTGACGCATCCACCGGTCTATTTAAACACACTGTATGCAGTTATACAGAACACATCAATAGGCTGCTTTATTTGTGAATATTATAAAATCAGCGTTGCGCTGCCAAATGGTGATTGTTTTGCCTATATAAAAATATACAATAACACGTGTGACGTCTGCTAATTATCCATCTCAGAGTATCTTACTGCTTCTGCCATATTTAAACGGGGAAATGATCGCACTTGTACAGACACGTCCAGAGTGTCGGTCCGGGTGTGCTCTCCGGATCCACATCTGTAGCATCTCCTCCCCATGGCCACAGCGCTCTTGCCGGCAATCTCCGTTTTCTGTCTGAATGCATCCTTGCCGGCAATTTGCCGGCATTTCTTTGTGAATGGGGCTATACATACACACATCTCTGCATGTGAACTTCTCCTGCATATCTGTTCTTATATGTTACTAAATATCTGAATTAAATGCATGCATTTGCACCTGATGCAGCTCTCATCTGATCGGCTCAGCAAGTTCCTAACTTTCCTTTGGAATTCAATCCTGACCACGTTGCAAACCCGGGTCTCTGGATCAATGGCTTGATCAGTCACCCGTTTGATCATGAATGCTAATTGTTCATTCCGTCCACGGAAAGCAAAGTACATTTAACTTTTTGTCCAAAATTGCCAAGCACGTAATACGTGGGCATTTCTTGGGATAAAATGTGAATTATGTTCACGAAAATGTGATTTATATTAACGAAATGTGCAGTTCGAGGGACAAAATACTCATTATGTGGACAAATGCGTTTCATGGATGAGGAAATGCATTTTAAATACTTTCGTATATCACCACATCATTTCTCTGATCTCCTGCAGCGCGTACAGACGGACATTGTACAGCAGTTACTCCAGCACTGAGCAATTGGCCCGAGGCTCTTACAATATCGCTGCTCAGCCAATCAGCGCTGGCTTGACACATAGGACACAGAGACGCGCTGTTGAGATTTCGGAGGAGCGCGCATCAGCGCCTCTGCAGGCTACGCTTACCCAGAACCCCCTACTCTGCGTCACTACGCAGAGACGCATACGTGTACCTATGCATAAGAATAAATCAGTCTTAACATACATGCTACAATGTTGTGGCAACATTGTGTGTTAGCAGGGTTAGCTTGAATACCACTGCGCGAAACCGTGTGTATATATGTATCCGCATTTGCTTCTGTTTTTAGTATAATTCAAACATTTAATAACTTATTTTGTTTATTCACTTGCTTAAAATAAAACCTTAATATAGCGAGTGTAATATTGATCGTAATTCCACAAACATGTCCGTTTGTAAAATAAAAATGCAACTTTATAAGCAGACCTCAAAACTACTTATTTAATAAACTACATATGTAAGACATTATAAATCTATGCAAATATAATGCATTAAAACATAAAACATGAATGTGACTATTGACTGTCAGCACAACATGCCAGATTATACTAGTGACGAAATGCTGTGGTGTTATGTTGGCCAAAGAAATTACCAAAATATACATGAGTGTCATTAGCTACCTGCACTCTATTGTTCTGAAGAAAATGTTTGAATGGTTACTGAATTCTGGAAAAAAAAAGTTATCTTAATACTATGATACTTGTGTTTACTGCTCCGGCACATTTGATCTGGAGTGAAGATCGTGCATTTTTATGAAAGGAATGCTAATGTATGTTTTGTGTACAGATTTTGTGTGGTATTGAGTATCGTGAAATTGAACTGGTATCATATCGAAGTTCAAAATTCTAGGATCGTGAAAACCCTAGTCTGGAGTGCTTGTGGATTGGGTTTAGCCATGGCGAACGAGAGCAGAGGGCGAAGCATGTGTGATCATGCTTTAAAGCCATTATTTTTTGTTCAGGCATACGTTTGGCTGCAGGAAACCCTCGAGATTGCTTAACAGTTACAGGCAGGTAAATGGACAGAAAATAATTAAGAGGCCTTACAGTAGCAGTTTTGCATAAAATCCTGATTCGTCTAGCTCTGAATAGGATTGGTTTGATGTAAAACAAAATGCACTGGAAAGATCATTAAGCTAGACTGAGGGGTGAAATAGGGAAAGTAAAGAGTAAAGGTAGAGTAAATTAACTAGGTAGACTTTAATTATCTTTGTTTAGTAACAAGTCACAACAATAACAAACCAAAAAAAAAAAAAAAGTCTAAAGTGGACTCTACAGAAATTAAACTATGGAATACCAGTACTAACAAATGCTTAGGCCTCAAGCGTACTGTCCCAGAATATTGGATAAAAACTCATCCACCAAAATCCAGTTGAGATATGAGAAAATGGGAAGATTAAAGGCTGGCGACACTTCAGCAAAACACTATGCTGTGCTTAACTGAGAAAAGGAAAACGCTTCAATGAAACCCACAAAAGAAAGAAAAAGGTAGCAAATCCTTTGAAATTAACGTTGTCCCATTATCCAGGGAATGATAAAAAAATGTGTCTGGGACGGTTCAACACAGACTTTGGGGCGATAGGCCATACAAATATAAAATGCATACACCAGTGGTTCCATACTAATGCCTCGGTTCCACTGGCTTAAGCGTCCGTGTCATGCCATGCCGGAGTCCCAGAGCTTTTTCTGCAAAACCAGGCCGTTGTGAAGTCGATCCCTCTGATGGGAGGAGCAGCGAATGTGGGTTTGGTTTGTGTTATGTTTTAAAAACAGAGAGAGAACAACACTACAAGCGGTACTGCCTGACGTGGAGAGGACTTTTGTGTGCGTTTTATTCTTTGTGCTTTACATGATTGTAAACAGTGTAATAAATACACATTTCTGTTAAGAGATATTAGGAAGAGCTACACGTGTATACACAACATTATATTCAGGCATGCATTACGTTACTGTAAGAAAACTTTTCCATGTGCAACAATAATACTAAATCGCAAATGTTTTGTTATTATTGTCATCATTTGTGCTAGTATATATGTATTTTAAACGACACAGGGTGACTCCCTTAACTTATTACTCTTTCTGCAGATTTGTAACTGCAAATAATACTTTTTGACGTATTTATAATTGACTTAACATACGTTCTTAACCAGGGTAAGTTACAGTTGAAACAAAATACACGTTTCACGATTAATCATCCATATACAATATACAATGGACTTATGGACCATTTATTAAACCAGTCCTTAATGTTTTAGAGGGAAACCCAGATCTGCTGTATTTATTTATTCATTCATTAATTAAACTTGTAAATGGGCACACGTTAACTGAATCGTGTTAGTCTCTGCGGATTGTCCTGCACACCATTCACAAAACACAGCCTGAAACACCGTCCAGCTGCTCATAAAATATTAATAACATCAGCTGCTACGATCCGATTATTATCCTTCAGTTTATTTTTAGTCATGGCACTGCACCGTTCCCGTGAAATCCAAGTTTTTAATACTCTCGGATATTAACTGTAAGCAGTCACTGTTTCTGTACGTGGATTTCACTCCATGTTGCTAATAAAACTGCAATTTCTTCGTGATCACACACGGCACTTGAGATTGTATCTTCCGACACAATGTATCTGATCTCTTCCCTGTGTCTACAAGTCCAGCGCACACCTCTGCTCCTGCATGCGAATCATGTCCTCAGTGGGTGGGACGGATGCTTACGGACATGTCCAGCACCAGACAATTAACCTCCACAAAACACGGACGCGTCCGGACGCTTAGCCACTAGAAACACCCGTTCAAGCGTCCGCCAGTGGAAACGGTGCATAACATGTTTAAACACAAGGCTGATCATCACATTTAGCTTAAAAGGTCATAAACTATGAACAATTACTTCACATTACAAGAGCTACAGTGTGTTCGTCGCGTGGATGGCAGCGCATCGGGAGAACACCATTCTCAAATGCACACTGGATGGAGCGGGTCGTAATGTGATGTGACAGATGGATAGGCCTAGGCTACTGTAGCTAACAGTAAAAACATTTGAAAGAGGAAAGATCTGAAAATACAACTATAGGATTGTGCCTTACTGCTTTTGGACAGTCCAATAAACATGTTGTAAACCGAATACGAAAGAAATGCAGGTTTCAATGGTAAATCGGGAAGTCTTAAAAATAATCAGCATTTTTTCTATGGTCAGATTATGGCTATGGGCTATTAAAACCAAGCTAAGGTAGGTTATGTAAAACGTCCAGGCTTCAAACGATGATGTCTGGCTAGACATCGTTAGGTAATGATTTAAGTTATGTAAATGTTTAATAATTTCTAAAAAAGAAAGTCATTATAATGTCGGACATAGGCATATTAGATGCGAATTTCACTCTCTCTCTCCCTGCCTGTCTACAGGCTAAGGTTGCATTTTCCGGGAGTTGTTGTGGCATTTGAATTGTCTGTATAGTATCAAGAGAATATGGTTGTGTAATCTACCTGGCCTGAAAGGACTACAAATACGCAACATTAGTTTTTTTTAGTGGCATACGACATACAATTTTGACTTCTTCCTCACTGTCCAAATATGTGGATTGCGTCATTCAGGCTAGTGGAATCTGGGGCGGGTTGTACTAACAGGATCAGAAAGCAGGATCGGATCCGGGCTCACTGGATCTGGATCATGAAAAGCCGTTGTACGAAGCAGATCAAGATCCAGCTCTGCTGATCCGAGTGTTTGATCCCATTATTAAGCAGTGCGGGCGGTGACAAAGCAGTTTCCTATGGACATGAACCGGCTCGTCGGTCTCTGTGCGGCTGTTTTAACTTCTACCGCTCTAATGACTCAATACAAATCATAAACCTTTCAGAAAACTATACTGTGCTGTATTGTTGACAAGTTCATTAATTAAACATTCAATTAATTAGTCCGTAATCTGAAAAGCTTTCCATCAAGGACATTGCCCATTGGATCCGTTAAAACCTCACTAACTACACAACCTTTCCCGTTTCTTGCACTGGTGTGAGTCTCACAAGCTACGCCACTGTTTCTTTAACTCCACAACTACAAAAATAATATTATAATAATTTGCCAATAATCATTTGTATTTATAACGCACTTTTCTTATAGACAATATTGCTACAATTCAGACAGCCAAAACAGACAAGATCAAACAGGCAACATCGCAGCAGCAACCCAAGAGTATTTAAAAATGTCTTGCAACTAAGAGAGATTCTTAACAGCTTTTAAAAAAAATTGAGTTTTAAGAAATGTCTTAAAGTGAAAGGGAACACATTGAAACATTATTTTTAGTATATTGTTGTGCTGTGTTGTTTAACGGGGCAGAATATCTCCATGGAATTTTGTTGTTTAAGTTAAGAGTTCAATTAATAAATTAAATGATTAATAATGTAATGGAGGTCTGTTTTTATTAAGATGCATGGTCTTTTTCTAAAAATATTTAGTTTATGTAATGTCAGCTGTCAGTGTCAGAAATACACAAGTTACTTAAATAGTGTTGCAAATAACCTAGACCCATGTCAGCATGTCAAAATTCAAAAATAAATATTTTAATTTTGGGACAGGTCAAGTTCAGTTTGGGACAGTACCGGGACAATGAGGAAAAAAGTTAGTTGTGAGCCCTGCACGCCACTTTAAGTGAAGCTGACAGGAGAGGCTGTGGCTGGAAGTCACAGGGAATACTCAATTTATTCCAGAATTTTCATCTATCCAGAGACTGACAATATGAAGAATTATTGCTGATGCAATCTGCTTGCTTTATCTTCTCAAAATGCTGGAAATCCTGTCAGTGTTCATTATTGCTTCCTCACACCTATTGATGATACACCACTGTTGTTTCAGCTGTTGGAGATATTACAGAAAACAAATGCTAGGGTTCTTACACCAGTGTACAGTGTGTAACCGATTAAACAAATACAAAAAAGCAAAGGAAAGTGGGAGATTATAGTGATTATTCTGTAATGGAATATTACATGCAATGCAGGACAACAATATAGCTCAAGGGTAAAGGTGGGGGGTAAAGACAACACACACAGAAAACCCCCAAAACAAGTCAACTAGTTATTGTTGTGCATGTGTTGGTTTCATTTAGACTACACTGCAGTCAAACTCTGTTTGAGGAAGTATGAGGAAGTGTGGTAGTGATGTTTACCAGACCAAGACTGCACAGCAGAATTTACATTTGTAACTGGCTTTAGAGCCCTGGGGGGAGGAGGGGTTGTACTCCTAATCACAACACTTAACATGCAAGACTTCAAATATGGAACAAGTGTGATGCACCCAATAGGTGTAAAGTATAGCACGTCACAACCCCACACCTTTGAAGAACTGGTAACCTCTTCAATTGGGTTTTCCACTGAAGCGCTCCGTGGAGCTGGACTTAGTGAAGATCCAAGAAGACAAGGATAAGCAGCATATTTTGAAATGCCATAAGAGTACAGAGAATCTATTTTCAGCCTTGGCAGAAAATTAAATCAATTAATCAATACAGACTAGGAACCACTGATAATGCAGAAGGAGAGCATTCAGTACTCTTTCAGGAAGCATCAACTTAGTGCTCTAAAGAACACACACTACTGTTCAAATAGATGGGCTTTGAAGGCTGTGAGGGTCACAACACTTGCAGATAGTGGGGCTGAGCAGATACCAGCCTGTTATTGGCTCAAAGCAGGAAAAACAGAAAAGACTGTCAACCAATAATATTACAGATAAAACTTGTTTTTCTAGCAGTTCCAGGACTGTAAGAAATCATAACTTGTCCAAAGAAACAGAAGTTGTGCAGTTGTATTTTCAATTTTAGAAGATATATTTTATTCAATGTCCAAGAATTACTTCCTTTACAGTGTTTCCCCCAGAAATTTGCATAGGTAGGGTGGTCAGTTATGGAATTGTTACCTAGCAGACTGTCAAACGGGGGGGGGGGGGGGACGACGGGACAATAGCAGGTGAATGAGAGCAGGGGGCGGAGCATGTGCGCTTGCATTGTGGTCCCTTTTTTTATTTTTTATTATTTTGGTCATTCAAGGTGGGTGGCTTGTGAGCTTTGGAAAGCACTGCTTACAAAATCAGGGCTCTACAGTGCGAGCATTTGCGAGTAAAAATAATGTGCGAATGATAAATAGTATTTGGGCACACAGTGTGAATACAATTTTTGAACTCTATAATGAAATACTACATTGAAATTATTATAACTATGTTTTATACAAATTATTATTATGGGAGCAAAAGTGGGAAATGTAGTTCTGTTGTGGATTGTCCCAATTAACCGAGAACTACAAGTCTCGTGAATTAAATTTATGACCAATAATGTTGCAGCGGTTCATTTGGCTCGATATCCAATCACGTACTAGCTGGGGTTAGCCATTTCTTTGTTAAAACAAACTCAGTTACAGTAGTACTCAGCAACAGCAACATTTTTTTTAGATTTTACCGTTGATTCATTGTTTCTACCTGGGGCACAGCTACAAAAAAATATATATATAATCAAACAAAAAAACTCTTGAAAGATGGCGGAGGCTACACCTGTGGAAAGTCTTGCAAGTCTTCTAAAGTACAGGAGCACTTTACATTGAATTTACACTGAAGACATTTTGCTGCAACATGTGCAAAGTTGACCTCACATAGCACGAGCATGACAATGATGCACCTGAAGAGAAAACACATTGGAGCCGTGATGACGGGAGCAAGACGCTCAGCTGGTACAGACTGGTACTCTGGATCCAATGCGTCATTTGCAGTACGTCATCCAAAAAGTTGTCCGTCAAGGACGGCACATTGGATCTGTTAAACCCGCACAAAGTACTCAGCCTTGCCTGTTTCTTGAACTGTTGTGCGTCTCGCAATTAAGCTACATCAGTTTCTTTACCTCCTCAACTACATTATTATTATACATTGTATTTATAATGCACTCTTATTATACCAATGCGCTACACTGAAGCAAGAGTCAAACCAGACACAGCAGTACAGTACATACAGACAAAACAAAACAAGCAAGAAACAGTACTGTGGAGTAGTGGTTAGGGGACTCGAAGGTTGTGGGTTCTAATCCTGGGTGGGGCAGTGCTGTTGTACCCTTGAGCAAGGTACTTCACTTAGATTGATCCTGTGTATAAAATGCCCAGCTGTATAAATGGGTACAAATGTAAGTCGGCCTGGATAAGAGCATCAGCTAAATGACAAAAATAATAATAATAAAAGAAACAAACCGCTACATTGTGTGTTAGCAGCGTAGGTTAGCCAATAAAGGGGAGCAAGCAATAAAAGGGCTAAGAGGATTTAAGAACTTGTAACTAACAGATCCTTAAAAACTTTTTTCAAAAAGGTGATTTTAAAGACATTTCTTTTGTACATTGTTGCATTTGCTTTTCATTTGAGCATTAAATATGAACTATTTATGAGTCCATTTTGGACTGTGCTCCTAAATTAAAAATGTAGGGGCACAGTGCTCCTAAGAAAAAAAAAAGTAAGTGTAGAGCCCGGAACATGAATACACAAGTCAAAATACACCGATCAGCCATAACATTATGACCACCTGCCTAATATTGTGTAGGTCCCCCTTAAACGCCAAAGCAGCCCTGAACTGTCAAGGCATGGACTTGACTAGACCTCTGAAGACATGCTTTGGTATCTGGCACCAAGACGTTAGCAGCAGATCCTTTACGTCCTGTAAGTTGCGAGGTGGGGCCTCCATGGATCGGACTTGTTTGGCCAGCACATCCCACAGATGCTCTATTGGATTGAGATCTGGGGAATTTGGAGGCCAAGTCAACACTTTGAACTGGTGATTCATCAGACCAGGCCACCTTCCTCCAATGCTCCGTGGTCCAGTTCAGATGCTCACGTGCCCATTGTAAGCGCAGTGGACAGGGGTCAGCATGGGCACCCTGACTGGTCTGCAACTACGCAGCCCCATATGCAACAAACTGTGATGCACTGTGTGTTCTGGCACCTTTCTATCAGAACCAGCATTAACTTTTTCAGCAATTTGAGCTACAGTAGCTCATCTATTGGATCAGACCACAAGGGCCAAACTTGGCTCCACACGTTCATCAATGAGCCTTGGCCGCCCATGACCCTGTTCACAATTTTTCCTTCATTGAACCACTTTTGATAGGTACTGACCACAAGAGCTGCAGTTTTGGAAATGCTCTGACCCAGTCATCTAGCCATCAGGAAAACAGTAACAGGGAAAACCAAATCATACATTTCCATTTGAGAAATTCCAAAACTTCCAGTAAACTTGCCTGGATTATACATTCAGGAACAATCTACAAAACTGCTTTTAAAAAATAAAGTAAACAGGAGTACAGACTTCTGTTTTTCAGCTATGATTAACAGTCTTAATTATAGATCCAAATTACTGTTAAACCCCATTCCAGGGGTGCGAGATCTTGCTGATCCTTCAAAGAGTACAGGTAGCATAAGATAGAAGTAATAATACAATTCTCTCCTGCAGAACTCCACTAAGCCTAAATCGATGGTTGTTGAAATGTTTCAAACGTGGCTCTGGTAATGAGGTCTGAATTTGCTAAGTGAGGCACAAAGACTAAGCTTGATTTTGGATCTGGACATTTTCTAAACCAGGACTTCCTATGGTCAGGACCACCCTTTTCATATAAACAAAAGAAAAACTAAAGGAAAACCGTACTGGCCCTATAATAGTTTCCATTTAGATACAGGGACATAAATGGAACACAAATGTGATGCACTTTAATTCAAGTCAATTTACCAAGAAGTACGTGTGGTGCTCAATCAAAATAACATGCATTGCCTTTCTCCTTCATTAATTCAATGTGTACAAAAGCATGAAGTCTGTTAGATCCTATATAAACTCCCATTGCATATCAGGAGGAAGTGGAAGAAAAAACTATTATAGAATAACCATTTGTAAAATCACCAGTGGCCTATGTTTATACATTGACCATTATACAACGACGAAATCTGAGGGTGCAGGCAGGGATTTTCATTAAACTGTTCCTATCCAATACCAAAGACAGCATGTTATATTGTAAAGCAATGCCATACTGATGACTCAATACAATGAAAGAAATCTACTGTGCATAGGAATCAACATTCTTTAGCTAAACATCAATGGCTTTTATGCTTTACTAGGGAGCCAAGAGAAAAACAAAACAACAACAAAAAAAACAAGATAGCTCTTAAATACCTGCAAATTTACACTGCTATTGTGCAACCTGGCTATAAATACTCAGTGATCAAAAAAAGCAAGTAGCAGTGCAAATTAAATGGCACCCTTCACTGGGTGCTTGCTTCAGTTGGACTTGATCAATGTAAAGAATTGCTACTTCAGCTTGGGTAGAATGGGAAATGTTTCAAATGCATTTATTAGAATTAAAATTAGAAACCATAATTAATATTTCGCACAAGCAGTTCACTAATACATGTGCACAAATTACTCTCATGTTGCCTTATTCTTCAATCATCTCCTGGGCTCCAAATCTGTGTAAAACTCCCAGTTACTGAAATGATTTTTACAATCTACAATCAGTAATATGTACATAAAGAAGTTTGTTAAGAAGGCTGATGAGCGTAAAAACAAGCATGTTTAAATACAAAAGCCATCTGACACTGACAGCGTTTCCCATTTTAGCTCTCTATAATCAAACTCCTTTATTTATGTAAGCATTACCGAGCTGAAGTGATCAAAGCAGGAGTTTTCCTTTATAAAAATGCATTATCTGTCTAGCAATAACATTTCTTAATTCGATACACTGTAGTTCATTGCTACATTTTCAATTTTGTAGCCTAAACATTTTCTCTTCACAGATGTCATACACAGTATTTCATTGATGGGTGGGGTATTCATGAGGTGCTGATCCATTAAAAGTCCCTAGTAGGAGTGCTGTACACAATCTTAGCCTTTTCTCCCATTCAAATCCTGGCCCTGGCTTTCACTGCTGTTGTGGATTGCAATCACATTAGCGCTGGCATCCTCAGAATTACTGGGCTCCGGCAGGACTAATACAATTATCAGCAAGAGCTTTAAACCCATCCTCCCAGCACAGCAAACAGACAGCATTGAGATTGAGAGAGAGTGGCTTGGGGACAAACACACCTCAGATGACTCAACTGATCTTGTGACTCAACTCTGAATGTGGTGCACAATTGCAGCACCAAGTCCAGAATTTTTATGCGAGAGACGTTGGGAGCGGTTTAAAAGACATAACTTAAGTGTAAATTTATATATGTATGCACCAAAAAAAAAAAAAAGCAACCGTTATCAAAGAGTATCATTGATGGGAACCAGGTATGGGGTATGGGGTTTGTACGGCACATACCTCCAGGAACCTGACCTTGCAAAACATATATGCCTGGCATGTATTTCAGCACTGGGAGAGAATCCAGAACAAACTTTCATTGGAAGATGCACAATCCACTCCATTTACATTGTCTGCTGCTTTAGGCTGAGAGAAAGTTGCACTGTGGATTAGCCCCTACCTGTTAATTCCCTGAAATGTGGACACTGCTTTTCTCCAATCATTCAGGGAGAAAAAAGGGAACAAGATAATCCTTAATAATGGGAGGACTTAGAGCAGCTGCAGATGCTTTGGCAGATCTGACAATTCATGGTTACAGGAGATACTCATCGATGCAAGGGCGCCACTGCTAAATATTGTAATACTACCCCCAGGTTTGCTTCACGGAACTATCTTGTAGATTCGCACTGCAATGAACATCTGCTTTTGGCATGTGTGTCTAATTTATGAACTGACAGTCATATTATGCAGGATTTCAATTATTTCTAAGCATTTTAAATCTGAAAGTCATGCCATGGATTTAATCCAACACTAAGTAGGAGAGAGCAATACTTGGGGCGAGAGCTGCATTAAACTATTAAGGTGATTTGGATTGGATCTTACTAGGATAAAATAGATACAATTTACTATAGAGTTTATGCATTGCTGTTTCTGTGGATTAGCAGTCAGGTTATTCCAATTATGCAGTCAGGTGGACATTTTATTGGAGGCTTTAATACCAGGAACTAGTGTGTAGGCAAAACAACAATTAAGAGTTTGGCAATATCATTAAAACAAACAAAATCCTGTAAAGAGAGATGTATTTTCTAGGACAGAAAAACTCAGGTGCAAATATCCATACTACAATTAATTTGCATCGGTCAAACAACTCAAAACTGTTCTTGTATATTTAAAAAGTTAAAGGTTTCCCTTTACTTCAGAATGTATTTTTCTCCCCAATTCCAGCTGCTGCATAAATGGTCAATGGCCAGTTGAATAATTCACTCCAACCTTGTCAACAAAGCAACAGTAGGAGCTGTTTTTTAAGCAACTTTTTTTTTCCCTTTTTTCCCCGATTTTGTCAGTCTCGGTAAACACTGAACCAAAGACAAATTTGGCAGATGAACCATTTTGAAAGGAATGCATCTAGAAAAAGTCAGGCTTCTTGTTGAATCACCGATACTGTGAATTGATTACAGTAGGAAAGGTATGTGCAGTTCTATGTAGGGAAGCTGTGGCAAATAGTTCAACTACACACACCACTGATATGTCTGCAGGGCAGTTCCTCCTATTCATTGTTGAGAAATCTTTTGAGAAGCCTTTTTTTATTAATAGTAAGACTACACATCAGAAAGGGAAATCATGTAGAAAATTAGGACATGAAATAAATTAATGCTGGCTTAGCTGCTACTTCTTCAAGGTTCACCAAATCTCTTACCATTTTCAACACCAGGGATAAAAAAATAATAATTAAAAATATAAAGATATTGAAGCCTTTAGCTGGAACACTGATAGGATGAACACCTAATTAGAAAGCATGCGACCTACTTCACTCCTTCCTATTAACCGGTTTTAAGACTATATTGATCAGCTATGAAATTACTGGTATTGTGAGAACTGTTGATATTTGGTATTATTCTTTATAGCCATATCTGCTAAACTATGGCTGGTCAGTGTGAACAAAACCAAAGGAGGTCAACTGATCCTCAAATTGGAAGCTGTAGGTATTCAGGGTAATGTAAGCAGATGGATAATGAACTGGTTGATGTATAGGAAACAGAGGGTGTCAATTAGAGGAGTTGCTTCTAACTGGACTGAGGTTGTTCGTGGAGTTCCACAGGGATCAGTACTAGGGCCTTTGCTTTTTCTAATCTATATTAATGATCTGGACTCTGGGATAGTTAGCAAACTTGTCAAATTTGCAGATACTAAAATAGGTGGCTCAGAAGATACAATCTCGGCAGCACAGGTTATTCAAAGGGATTTGGATCATATTCAGTTGTGTGATGACTCCTGGCAGATGAAATTCAATGTGGACAAGTGCAAGGCAAGCAGGTAACAAAAATGTCCACTATAATTACTATATGGGAGGAACAGAACTAGATTAAGTAATGCACGAGAAAGACCTAGGAGTCTCCATGGACTCCTCACTTTCCCCATCCAAACAATGTGGGGAAGCAATAAAAAAGGCAAACAATGTTAGTGTACATTGTCAAAAGTGTAGAATTTAAAACAAGGGAAGTAATGTTCAGACTGTACAATGCACTAGTTATAGATCTGGAATACTGTGTACAGTACTGATCACCACACTTCAAGAAAGATATTGCTGCTCTAGAGGCAGTTCCAAGGCGAGCAACTTTCCAGGTCTGAAGGAAATGTCCATCTCGGAGAGACTGAGGGAACTGAACCTTTTCACCCTGGAACAGAGGAGACTATGTGGGGACTTGATTCAAGTCTTCAAAATCATGAAAGGCATCAACCACATCAAACCAAAGCTTTTCCAGATCAGCAGGGACACACAGACCGGGGACACAAATGGAAATTGGGCTTCAAGGCATTCAAAATGGAAAACAGGAGACACTTCTTCACACAGAGAGTTGTCACTATCTGGAACAAACTCCCCAGTGATGTGGTGGAAGCTGAACATTTGGGAACATTTAAAGTCAGACTAGATCGGATCCTTGGATCACTCGGTTATTAATGGACCACATGAGCACGATGGGTCGAATGGCCTCCTCTCATTTGTAAACTTTCTTATGTTCTAATTGTTGGGACTAGGGCCCGACAGATATATCAGAGCACCAATATCATCGGCTGATATTGGGCTTCTACAGAAATATCTGCATCGGCATGCACACTACTGAGCACCGTGTGAAACAAACGCTCAACTACCTGAGAAACACAGGGCCCATAAACCAATAAACGTGTTTCACTAAAACCCTCATAACCAATAGAACGTATTTTTGAAAGCTGTGCTGCATCTGAGTATCCATTGTTTTGATTGATTATTTTCATCATGACTGAAGATTACCATATACTATGGCATAGATTCAAAATTCACAATAGCAATTAAAATAAAGAAAACCAGTAAATGTTCACTGAAGATGTTGACTAGATACACGCAAACAAAAACAGTCTACAAATGACAAGCATGCTCAGATCACAGTAAAACATGTAAAGAAAATTGGTGAAAAACACTTCTCGGACAATGTTGGATAAAACTGAAAATATAGATATTTATAAAACTCTCTCAAATCCTACATCTTGTTTTGGCTGTATTGCAAAACTTTAATCATAGGTATTAAATAAGTTACACTTTTGAGGGCATTTTTAAATACTTGTCACGGTGTTGGATTGGCAGTATTGAGCACTGAGCAGGATGTGTGAACCTGAGAGAACCTGATGGGTGTAAAATGCTAATATAAGCTAGACCAGCACTTAACACTAATTTATTATTCAATCTAATGTACAGAACATGCACATTTTTGTGAGAGAAATTGTTCATATACCTTGGTCTTTGTTCTAATGTAAATATAATATTTTTATATTTTTCCCTTATTCTCATGAATTAATTTTTTACAATGTTTGATTTGTGGTTATTTATGATGAAAATTTATGTAAAGTTTATTATGTAAAAATGTGAAAATCCTGCCTTCAGTGCATATTTGACCATTTCTCTCTGACCGAGACAGATCTGAGGGATCCATGCTAGAAAATGTCTGTTGTGCTTGTTAACAAAAAAGTAAATATCAGCAGATATATCGGTAATCGGGAATTTTTGCTTCCCAGTTATCGGTATCAGACCCAAAAAAAACATCGGTCGGGCTCTAGTTGGGACCCATTGTTCAATGGAAAATTTGCATAATTTGTCTAAGATCTTGTATCTTTTAGGGATGAGACCGAAAATTCGACAATTCGTTAACGATGGACACTATCGACAAGTGAATTCGAGTATATTGATTTTATTTTAAAGCCTGTACTGTTGATTTGCCATCTATGTAGCTGTAATTAAGATTAGCGTGGGATTTGTTATTTCTTGTCTGTGATTGGCTAAACTAGAATGTACCTTGGCTAACAATGGTCCTGTTCGTGTAGTGTGGATCTGAAATCTGAGCTACAAGAACGCAACCAATGGCTTCCTCACAGAGAAGTTCACTGTTAAGTGTATAATAAGTGCAGTGCAATTAAAGTACCACAAATCTACAGCTGTTACGTTAACACACCTAAATAAGGAGGGTAATCCCTGCCAAAATTAAAATCTAAATATAATAGGAAATATAAATATATGCAGTTAAAAAGGAAATCAAAATGTTATTTATTCTCTCAATTTTTTTCATTATTTATTTCCTATTTTACTTTTGGCACCATTTTTTCATCCTTGTATTACCCCCTAGCGTCAATCATTCTCAGAGGGCGGGACAAGAAATCAATTCGCCCAGCGACAACCCACCCATCATACGCACAGAGCATTTGTAACCCAGAGTACATTTCCATAATAGAGCCACAGAACACATTATCATCTTGTCCATCTATCTAAAGACCGATTTATACTTCTGCGTAGTGACGCAGAGCAGGGGTTTCTGGGTAAGTGTAGCCTGCAGAGGCTCGCAGAGGAGTCGACGCGCACTCCTTCAAAATCTCAACAGCACGTCGCACATCTCTGCATTCTGCGCATCAGGCCAGCACTGACTGGTTGAGTAGGAGATTCCGAGAGTCTCGGCCAATCGCGCAGTGCTGGGGCGGCTGGTATACGATGTCTGTAGGTGCTGCAAGGTCAGAGAAACGATGTGGTGACATACGAAACGGTTTAAAATGCATCTCCTCATCCACGAAACGCATTTGTCCATATATGGAGTATTCTGTCCCTCAAACTGCACATTTCGTGAATATAATTTATATTTTGTGAACATAATTCACATTTTATCCCACGAAATGCCCACCTATTTGGCAATTTTGGACGAAAGGTAAAATGTACTTTGCTTTCCGTGGACAGAATGAACAATTAGCATTCATGATCAAACAGGTGACTGATCAAGGCACTGATCCAGAGATTTAATTCCAAACGAAAGCTAGAAACTTGCTGAGCCGATCAGACAAGAGCCGTATCAGGTGCAAATCTAATACAATAATTATGATAATTAATATAGAATGTGTAGAAAAATCACGTTTCACCCATTAAAATGAGTATAAATCTTTCACAATTACTAATTTGATTACAAAGCCCATATTGCCACTATATTTATTATATTCAGCAGGCTATAGCCTATCACATAAGTTGTGGGTCTGGCGATTGGAGAAGAATGTATTTATAGCTCATTAACTTTGAGGAGTTTAACAGCTGAAACGGCATGTATGCATTTAATTCAAATATTATAGGGATAAGCAGAATAAATATGCATGTATGTATGTTCTAGTGTTAAGTCTCTAGCCAACTATAGCAAGACAATATAGATATGCACATACAGGATGCAATTTGTATGTGTGTGTGTAGTTTCTGTAATAATAAAATGTCATTAACAGTATGTGTTGATTTACATCCATACAATCGTTGGTGCACCATAGAAAACGGGTTTCGTTTTCTGTAGATTGCGATGTGTTAATGCGACACTGCCCCCTATGGACATGTGCAAGTATGTTGGCAGACAGCTATGCAACGCCCGTGCATGTACACAGAGACGCAGACACAGATGTATAAATCAGCCCTTAGACTACTTGTATGTTACTGAACTTCTGTATTTAATCAGGACAGTTGTTTGTGTGCACAGGCTATTTAAAGCAGACTGTACATTATACCTCCTCCAGTGGTGCAGTGGTAAAGTGCAGCACTGTGAGCCGGGTTTTGTGGATTGGAATCCAGACGTTTGGTGTTGAGTTTTTTTTTTTTTCATATATATATATCTCAACAAGTCAATAATAATGGACGCATTATGGGGGGGTCGGACTGGCAACTATATGACAACAGCTGTGGAATTATCAATAGTCAAAATAGTTGTCATGCATATCTCTCGTATTTATATTCTCAAACCTCTGGATGAGAATTTCTGGATTTCTTGAAATGTAAGGCTGCTTTGCAGTGGATGGAATCTACTTGCCTCCCGTTTTATGTATTGATTGTTTGTTAAAGTTTATAAAATACACTTCTGCGTTTAAAGGTGCCGCTTTTGCGGCCAACTGACAGATCAATGTATGAGAATGCAAAAGGACTTTTTGGTGTTCCTGGGTTCAAAACCTCAGTTAATATGAAGAGGGAAACACAAGGAAAAGGATCTTCATGAAAAGGGACAAAGTGCTCAACACCTCCTTCAATCGAGGTCATATTACACTCCAAAAGCATTCAAGCCACTATGCAGAAAATATTTTTCTGTAATTTGCAACCATTGTGAAGCATTTTAGGTCATCGGCAAATCTACTTTGATCCTAATAGGGCTGCAGTCTGATTTGAGCTATAGCCCTCCCCCCCCCCCCCTTATCAGCTTGAAGTGCAGAGGACAATAGCATGTTTGGTGTGTCCAATTACTGTGCTCGATTTAAAACAATGTATGACTGAACTGGCCAGTAAATTGCATTGCCTGCACCAGGAGAAGGACACCAAGCTTTACGATGTGCTTCTGATTAACTGGATGGGCAGAGGGAGAAGTCCGATGGGGGCAAATCTCAGCAGTGTACAACTAGGTGGCTGCTGCACATAGTTAGGTCTTAAATACATTATTTCTTACTTTTTGCCATGAATAATCCCTACAATAATTCAATACAATAGCCTACAATCTCAGGTAACTGATTCACTCCTTGCCCATAATTTTCAAGTAAAGATAAAGATTGATAAGATGAAAATGTATCCTATGTGCAAATCAGACAGTTAATGCTTTAACTGTAGTATATGGTGACAGTCACTCTTAGCTGCAGATAGTTAGATTTCAGACTAGACTAGGGCTAGATATAGATTTAAAAATGTTGAACTTCTCACAAAGTACAAGTCTGTTCCCTATTGCGGTTTAACTCGTTGTTAGAAGCCACTTCATACTACTTATAAATCAAAATGTGATAGGGTACATCTTTGCAATTTGTGATCTGTGGACGGATCAATGCTTGGATCTAAGGTCAAGGCTAAGTCAACAAAATTATTATTGTAACAATCTATATACAGTTTGTCAGCTTAAGTTTTGATTATGTTTAGTTTGAATGCACTTGGCACTTTTTATTTAGAATACAAGTGCAGGTCCTTTGACCTACTTTAAATGCAAAATGTAAGCTACTGGCTATCACTTTCTCCTCCACACATTACCTATTTAGGGGCATTGACATAAGACAAATAACTCAAATTACAAATGTTTTGCTTCAGGGAAGGAAAATAATTGCAATTAAATTTACAATAATTAACTTCAGATGGGAGGAGGAAACAACATTTAACATATTGCTTCCATACAACAGCAACATTAAATTTGAAAGCATTTATTTAGCGATCTATTATATCAATGGCTGAACCCTACACTGAAATTTACAAAACTTGCGGAGGAATGCAGTTGGTAGGATGGCCGGAGGTATACTACAAGATGTGCAAACCAAAGGCATAATTAACAAGACCTGTTAATTAATGCAACATCTCAAATGAGACCTATAATCACACAGTCGAGCTAACCACATTACTTTACTCATATTTCAGGAACTAGTGCTCAAGACTCGCAAGTGCACTGTGCAGTCTAAAGTGTGTTCAGGGTTTTCCTCAGGGGCCTGGGAACAATGTCTAGGCCTACATGATTAACATTTGCAATTGTTCTCGTAATCTACAGACATACAAACGTTCCACCGACATCCTCCCCAAAAACATGACAGGTCTAATAAGAATACAGTTCAGCAAGTGTTCTTGGGGCAGGCTTCCAAAGGGGCACCAGCGATGTAGTTTAACTATTCGAGGCAAATTCAGCCCGTCATATTGGTCCTATACAAAAGATCAAGCACCAACTAAAATCTGTAATGAAAAATCAAACCATAAATTCAACAAATACAAAACACAATGATCCCTCATTTTCATTATGCAATAATCAGATGCACACAGTCCGCAATCAATTTTCATTATGCAATAATCAGATGCACACAGTCCGCAATCAATAACTTGGGATATTAATTGACTATGCATAATTATATTTTTTTATATAGCCTACAAGTTTAATTGTGTTTTGAGAAGTTTAATAGTTTAATTATTTTAACATATAAATCGCTTTGCCTTTGTGAATCTAGTTGTTCTTTGACAAAATGATCACATTTGCAAAAAGCAAAATTAAATGTAAAATATTAACAAGTTCAAATCTGAAACAAGATGTCAAAAATCACTTACTATAAAAGATATTCTCACACACACACAAATTCAAATGAACAAAACAATTAAGAACAACTTAAATGTGTATGACTGAAAGAGTATCAGGAATATATACTTAAAGGTAATCTAGACTAGTCTTAATGTACACGTTCAGAAAGAGAAAATGTATTCGCTTCTTTGATAAATAGTTTCCAGTGACAACTAGGCCTATACTTATTTATTGTCACGCAAATATCGATATTTTCACTCATTACAAAACATGAAACGGTTAACATGTGTCTACAGGCTTTAACAAAATGTCAGGGCCTGCCTTTATCAAAACGGTCAACTAAATGATCTGCATCCTGGCAAAATGGGATATTTTCAGACTATGCCTTTGGCAAACTCGTATAAAAAATATTGCTTATCGACTCACACCAATATGGAGATGTTATTTTACTGAGAAATTGTATTTCAAATGTAAGACACCTTGTAAAAATGCTTTAAAATATTTAGCTGGAAAAATCGAAGGACAAACTGCTATAGTTTTGTCTGTTTGCCTCTTCGTGTTGGAGACACGTCCCAATTAAAACATTTAACCGAGGAATACTCAATCAACCTTAACGCTGATCGTATACCCTTAAGACTGTCACCATTATACTTTTCAAAGATTAATTAGCCACTGAAATGAATTGTCAAGCAAAACCCCACCGCTCCCTAAAAAAAAGGTTAGAAATCCTTCCTGTTGGAAACTATATATACATACCGACTGTACTACTACTACAAACAAAATAATTAACATGTCAGTAACCTCGTTTTTCTTCCCCTGGCCTATATATATATATATATATATATATATACACACACACATATCTTAAAGGCAATCATTATACACAGTTGGGGTCGTCGACGCAGAAACAGACATAAATGCTTCCGGCCTCAAACAGAAACTCAATATTGTGGAGGTTAGATTTCTTTTTAGGTGAACTTCTGTTCCACTCAACTTTTAACACGATGCGATAGTATGGCCTAGTAGTAGACTGGGGGTGGGACGTTCATAAACATTTACCGTACTTGAGCATGTAGCCAACTATCGTTACAGGTAGTGCAAAATAAAACATCTGTATAAAAATAATATTCGTATATAAGACTTAAAAAACTAATCACCTCTGCTTACACTTTAGGATGTACCACTCCATTTGATATTTACACGACAAACATGTTTAACATCAGGTGTTTAGTATATACTGAACGATGTAAACCATCAGTACAAAAAAAAGCTATTTTAAAAGTATACGTCTTATCCTTGAAGCGATTGGGCCTACACCTACAAACTAGAAGTCGAATTTAACATAGCAGTCCATCTCAAATGACACAAATGTTGTTTAAACAGTAAACTTTAGAACTGAAAATCTAAGACAACTTTAACACGAATTATTCTAGGTTTTAACGTCCTGAGGTTTTAATAGTTTGTGGGGCCTACTACAGCTGTCGAATAAAACAAGTTTAAACTGGAAATATACCATCAAATATGTATGAATTTAATCCTGCGTTTAAATTAATGAGGTATTTAATTACACCACTAAAAGTCTGAGTATACAATATCCTTAAAAAAATAAACGTTCGAGATGTATTTCAAATTGAAGTCTACGTTTGTTTTCCCCCGCACAAAACATCAACAGGGCAACTCCTTAATCCTAAAACCGAAATCCCTTTAATTTCTTTCATTACGAGTCCCTGTACGAAAAACACGTGTTAACGTCGAGGTGAGGGACAAATGAAAAGCTTTTACCTGTCCGGGGCGTTTTTTTAATGTGAGTTAATCTCCATTTTGTCGGTTTTTAATGGTATTTTGTTAATTTCATCTCCTTCTCCTCTCTCTCCTGCTGTTGTCTCTTTAAGCTTCCACAGTCAGCGACCAAGCACTCTGCGTTCCCACCACATCCCATCGCTGCTCCTACGCTGTCAAAAAGTCGTATCTGGGTTGAAGAATACGTAGTCATAAAACCCGAGCGCCTCTGGGAAAAAAAAGTCGTGCGCAGCTACACGAGTGGTTCCATGGGAGCAGCCGCACAAAGCTCACGTTACGTTACTTGGGAAATACCGGTGGAGGACTGACAGTAACGTATGTACTTGATGCAAAGCAGGGAGACAGAGGCTGATGTTTATTAGATTTTCTGCGCAGAGAAAATTTAAAATTTTTCGAGTCAGTGTTTGAAAACAGTGGAGCGGAATTAAGCTTGGGTCGTGTTCGTGTAGCGCAGATTTACGCAGTTCTGCGCGGATCTGCGCAGCTCCACCAATGGGATCGGTGGGATTCTGGAAATCTGTGCAGAACTGCGGAAAGCTGCGCTACAAGAACGCGCTATGCTTACCTGTATGATGAACGAACCTTGAGCACACAATGTCCAGAGTCAGAACCTCGCACAGAATCATTATTTGCATTGGAGAAAGATCTACGTCAGTGTTGCAGACCTTTGGTCACATTTTAAGCTCGTTGATTGTAAAGAAAAGAAGCTTTGAATGTGGTGCTTCATTACCATGCACTTCCCCGAGTACTACTTTCATGTAGCTATTGTCTTTCATTTTTATTATATGCATTAAAATACGCTTTCATTTGTGTGAAATTTATTTTTCTGTTATGCTGGATTCTGTTTACTACCGTACTGTGCCATTGTGACATATACACCGATCAGCCATAACATTATGACCACTGACAGGTGAAGTGAATAAAACTGATAATCTCGTTATCATGGCACCTGTCAGTGGGTGGGATATATTAGGCAGCAAGTGAACATTATGTCCTCAAAGTTGATGTGTTAGAAGCAGGAAAAATGGGCAAGCGTAAGGATCTGAGCGACTTTGACAAGGTCCAAATTGTGATGGCTAGACGACTGGGTCAGAGCATCTCCAAAACTGCAGCTCTTGTGGGGTGTTCCCGGTCTGCAGGGGTGAACCGGCGACAGGGTCATGGGCGGCCAAGACTCACTGATGCACGTGGGGAGCGAAGGCTGGCCCGTGTGGTCCGATCCAACAGACGAGCTACTGTAGCTCAAATTGCTGAAAAAGTGAATGCTGGTTCTGATAGAAAGGTGTCAGAACACACAGTGCAACTCAGTTTGTTGCGTATGGGGCTGCGTAGCCGCAGACCAGTCAGGGTGCCCATGCTGACCCCTGTCCACTGCCGAAAGTGCATACAATGGGTATGTGAGCATCAGAACTGGACCACGGATCAATGGAGGAAGGTGGCCTGGTCTGAATCACCAGTTCAAGGTGTTGACTTTGGTTGGCCTCCAAATTCCCCAGATCTCAATCCAGTCGAGCATCTGTGGGATGTTCTGGCCAAACAAGTCTGATTCATGGAGGTGTGACGCACACGAAATGTATGGTCACGTTGTGTAGTTATGGGTGCTGTATTTATTAAAATAACTTTTATTTTTGGGAAAACATGTAACTGTGTAATACTCAGGTTGTGTAGGACCGGCGATCGCCACTGGAGGGGGTTAGCTTGTTGTGCGGGAGGTTTGCTTTGGGTGACAAGGTTTCCGGTTCCTTATTCTGGTGCAGGGCTATCTGCACATTATAACAATCGTCTCTAGTCTCTGATTATTTATTTACAGGTTAGTAATGGTATTGAACTGTATATGTTTAGCTACTGTAACACAACAAAAGGTTGTCAGGCTATGAAGAGATGAAGAGCCCATGTGTTAGAATGTGGAAGGGAAGTATATTATATTTGTAAACACGACTCGGAACAATGTGGAAATGGTTACGAGACGCCGTAGACCCGCGTCTTTGTCTACAACTTTTATAATTTGTATTTATTTGTTTTATGGCTTGCTGACATCAGGGTTTGAAAATATATATATATAATCATTGTGTTATTTAAGTTAAATAGATAGACATTGTTCAGGTTAGATTTGTTATATTAGGCTTTGCAGTGCGGTCTGATGCCCGTGGCGCAGGCGGCATTAGCTTGTTGTTTTATCAGATGCTGTTTGTACACAAAGGGCTAACCCGCCATTTTGCGTGAGTGACCTAAAACTTATTACTTATCTCAATGGTAAACCTGGGAACAGATGTATTAAGCTGTTATGTAGGAGAGATTGTATGTTCTTTCTCTGTTACTGCTAGGTCTATTTTCCTATCTTTAGATGAGGTTTATAAATAGTGTGTTTGGATGTGTAAAGAATATGTAAAATTGAATGTAAGTGTAAAATAATTACATAGGGAAAGGTATAGAGATGAATACAGTTGTGCTGATTAACTGAATAGGTGAAATACATTGAATGTAATTGTGAATGGTTATTTTGTGAGTATACAAAAGAAAGAAAAAAAAAAAGAAAACAAATACATTTGTGATGATGAATAAATTCTGGAGCAGGGCTATCTCCACACTACAACAATCGTCTCCAGTCTCTGATTATTTATCCTGTTTTACAGGTATTATTATCTGTTATGTGGCCCTCTGGCTGGGGTCTGTTACAGAGGCCCCACCTCGCAACTTACAGGACTTAAAGGATGTGCTGCTAAAGTCTTGGTGCCAGATACCACAGCACACCTTCAGAGGTCTAGTGGAGTCCATGCCTCGACGGGTCAGGGCTGTTTTGGGACCTACACAATATTAGGCAGGAGGTCATAATGTTATGGCTGATTGGTGTATTTGACATATAAAATAACTTTTATTTCTGTTTTTATTTGTACAGTTTGTGAATGAAGACCACATCTAACTGTTTGTTTTCACATTTTACGCTTACGTTTTCTCAAACACCATAATCGTCTTGTGTTCGAAACCAAAACCATATGAACATATGACCAGCCTGTTAGACACTTATTAACCATTTCTGTACTAATCTGGGTCACACTGTATTGTTTGTATTGGGGGGTAAGAGGAATCAATGGGTTATACAAGATTAATATACAATAGCACTGCTCACTCCTACTGTCTGAGAGGCAAGCTAACTGAATCTTATTGGCCATATTGAGTTAATTATCAACTTGGAAAGTCCCTAGAGGTTATGTAGTGGCTTCTAACCTTAATATGTACTTAAAACTGACCCTCCCTGTTACACCCCCTAATGAGCTGGCTATCATAATCAGTCCTTCAATCAGCTGACAACAATATTTCTCATCTGCTTTTCCTGTTAGAGATAATCTTCACAGTATTTCAGAACAAAACCTATTGGCCACTTACAGGTTCATAGCTGCCATCATTTCCTAATGTTACACAGCGCTAGTCATATCCTCCGTCAAAAGCCTGATAGCCTGGTCCAGTTGAAGAACGTTGCTTGAAGTGGATTTCTAGCAGTACGCAAAATGAAGGTTTGGAGTGTAATCTTGTGGATCCTCTGGCTTGCATCTCTTTCAATCCATGCAGCCGGTGAGTATTGATGGGGGGTTGCGGTGAAATATGGGCTCCTGTAGGATTGGAAGTCGAATTGCTGGGAGCTGGATGTGGTTCTCCACTTAGCTATACAGCTCCAATATAAATATGCACACCAAACAAAACAACAACCACACAAAATAGCTTGCTGGACTGCTTATAAGTCTGGTTGTATGGCACACAGTGATGGATCCAGTTCAAGAGCAATCTGTTAAAACTCAAATCATAAAGGTGAACCAAGGCTGTGGGGGATGGAGCTTGACAAGAGTACAATTTGGTGATAATTTGTAGTGTTTCAAGATGATCACAGGAAGGCGGGGGTGAGAGACCTGGATCGGGGGAAGTAGTAAGATTAAAATTTTATTTTTTGATTGATTTGAAAGGAATCTCTGTAGTGCCATCCCTGAAGGAATTCATTTTGTGCAGTAAGGAATTTTTGCTCCTCAAATTGTGTTTTTGTTGTGGAATGATGGGATCTTAGCTGCCCTTCTTTGGCAAGGGTGGGCTAGCAAAGACAATCCACACACTTGACTAGGACTTGGAAAACTGTACACTGCATACACAGCAATTTGGAATTAAGGGGGGGAAAGTGATTCAGAAGTAGAAATGTTCATTGCAAGTTGTAAGGAGAACTTTTACGATGGTGTGAAAGGGGCTTAATACAGATTCAGTCTCCGCATCGAAGAACTCAGACTATTGTTGTATATCACGCCAGTCATGGAAATAAATCAGCAGGGTGAAAACAAAAAACCCACACAACTGAGAAATGGTTTCTGGTAAGACAGGGAAAGGCTTAAGTTGGGTGCATGCTTATTAGAATGTCTGTCTGCTTCATTGCAGACTCTGGGGTTGTCTTTTTAAATATTTCTTCTATCAGTGAAAGATTCCTTTACTAATCATCTATTTACTTCTTTATTCTGGGTGTCCTGCCAGAGAACTGCATGCCAGCCATCACAATGCGACGCGAGAGTCGGATAGTCGCCGAGGGCCAGAGCATGAACTTGAGCTGCAGCTTCTTTTGCATCATTGAGTCCCACTCCCTCCAGTGGTGCAAAGCCAGGGGCGAAAATTGTGACAACCAGTCCCTTATAAATTTCACACAGATCAATTACACCTTCTCCCTGCTTGTGGAAAAAGCCACAGAGACTCACAGTGGGCAATACTTCTGTCAAACCGTGCCAACCAACACCAAGAGCAACATGGTGACTGTGATAGTTACAGGTAAGAAGTAGGCCACAATACCTGAAACCAGCCCAATGATCTTATTGTATGGGTCCTGAATTGGCTGTCAAGCAGTCTAGTCTGGCTTGGTTTCTCACTCGAACATCTTGCTTTTGTCGTTTGTTAATTGCAGTTCGTGTTCACTTTACTGGAAGCTGATTTGAAAACAAAAAACAAGAGAAAAACAGCCAACCAATTATACATTTCATACAGACTCCTCTCTCTCCCTTTCTTTTTCTGCCCGGCTCAACCAGAATTCCACATCAACGTGTCCAGTGCGGCGGTCACCGTGTGCGAGGGGGTGGACATCGTCGTGAACTGCACCGCCAGCTTCCATCATGACATCAAAAGCATGGTGATATTCTGGGCGAAAGGAAAGTGTTTGGATGGGGACTTTGCCAATAACAGCCGTCAGGTCAATGAGCCTGGCCTGGCTTTCACCTCTCTCACCCTCTCCCCCAGCACCCCACTGCACTCTGGAGAGTACCACTGCTGTGCCTCCCTCCCCACCTACACACCACTTAGAAAGAATAGTACGGTGCAGATCATTGTTGTGGGTGAGTCCATTAGAGTGCTTATCTTCCATTTTCCAGACAAAGAACAACCATTCTGTTCTTATAGGTGAACGGAATAGTATTTGATTTAAAACAATTAAATAAACAATGTCAATACTATGTCTTTATGAGCGCTAGGATTGTAGTTTGATTGGCTATTGTTTTCTGGAGCTCAGGTGTTAATGATTAAAGATTATAACACGTCTAACATCTGAAGCAGGGCTCATTCAGCTTGCTTTTAGTAGTCTATGCAAGGAAATTGTGTGATGTTGCTCTCACCAGGCACCCTATGCCCATTTTAACCATTGTATCCACAGGAGGGAGGTGAGCAAAGACCGAAGGCCTATTACAGATGGACGCTTACTATATCAGTCCACTGTGTCCACCAACCCATACTTATTTTCAGCTCAAGTTTGCACTCTATTTCCCTTCTCTGTATTCATAACCCTCAAGCCTTTGCATATTGAAATAGAAGAGAGTCATATAGTGTTAAATTACTGGTTTAAATCAGAGTCTGTAAGTGAAGAACTTGTCTTTAAGGAAGCGGAGAAGTAAAGCAATAGCACAAGCTAGCACGGAAGGGTAATATAGGAAAAATCCAAGTGTGAGTCTTAAAAGCATACACGTTTTTCACAGGTTTTATACAGTTTTCATGGGCTGGGCAACTCCCATCACATTTGTATTTACAGTGCATCCGGAAAGTATTCACACTTTTTCCACATGTTATGTTACAGCCTTATTCCAAAATGGATTAAATTCATTATTTTCCTCAAAATTCTACAAACAATACCCCAATACAACGTGAAAGAAGTTGGTTTGAAATCTTTGCAAATGTATTAAAAATAAAAAACAAAAAAAGCACATGTACATAAGTATTCACAGCCTTTGCTCAATACTTTGTTGAAGCACCTTTGGCACCAATTACAGCCTCGTCTTTTTGAGTATGATGCTACAAGCTTGGCATACCTATTTTTGGGCAGTTTCTCCCATTCTTCTTTGCAGGACCTCTCAAGCTCCATCAGGTTGAATGGGGAGCATCGGTGCACAGCCATTTTCAGATCTCTCCAGAGATGTTCAATCGAGTTCAAGTCTGGGCTCTGGCTAGGCCACTCAAGGACATTCACAGAGTTGTCCTGTAGCCACTCCTTTGTTATCTTGGCTGTGTGCTTAGGGTCATTGTCCTGTTGGAAGATGAACCTTTGCCCCAGTCTGAGGTCCAGAGCGCTCTGGAGCAGGTTTTCATCAAGGATGTCTCTGTACATTGCTGCATTCATCTTTCCCTCGATCCTGACTAGTCTCCCAGTTCCTGCCACTGAAAAACATCCCCACAGCATGATGCTGCCACCACCATGCTTCACTGTAGGGATGGTATTGGCCAGATGATGAGTAGTGCCTGGTTTCCTCCAGACATGACGCTTGCCATTCAGGTCAAAGAGTTCAATCTTTGTTTCATCATGCCAGAGAATTTTGTTTCTCATGGTCCGAGAGTTTCCTTTTGGCAAACTCCAGGCGGGCTGTCATGTGCCTTTTACCGAGGAGTGGCTTCTGTCTGGCCACTCTACCATACAGGCCTGATTGGTGGAGTGCTGCAGAGATGGTTGTTCTTCTGGAAGGTTCTCCTCTCTCCACAGAGACACGCTGGAGCTCTGTCAGAGTGACCATAGGGTTCTTGGTCACCTCCCTGATGAAGGCCCTTCTCCCCCCGATCGCTCAGTTTGGCCGGGGTGGCCAGCTCTAGGAAGAGTCCTGGTGGTTCCAAACTTCTTCCATTTACAGATGATGGAGGCCACTGTGCTCATTGGGAACTTCAATGCTGCAGACATTTTTCTGTACCCTTCCCCAGATCTGTGCCTCGATACAATCCCCCATCCCGGAGGTCTACAAACAATTCCTTGGACTTCATGGCTTGGTTTGTGCTCTGACATGCACTGTTAACTGTGGGACCTTATATAGACAGGTGTGTGCGTTTCCAAATCATGTCCAATCAACTGAATTTAACACAGGTGGACTCCAATCAAGTTGTAGAAACATCTCAAGGATGATCAGTGGAAACAGGATGCACCTGAGCTCAATTTTGAGTGTCATGGTAACGGCTGTGAATACTTATGTACATGTGCTTTTTTTGTTTTTTATTTTTAATACATTTGCAAAGATTTCAAACAAACTTATTTCACGTTGTCATTATGGTGTATTGTTTGTAGAATTTTGAGGAAAATAATGAATTTAATCCATTTTGGAATAAGGCTGTAACATAATGTGGAAAAAGTGAAGCGCTGTGAATACTTTCCGGATGCACTGTACAGATGTATTATCTTCGGTACATGTCCAGGTCTTAAGATAGAAACAAACCACAAACAAACGCAAATAGAGGAAGTCAGCCAAACTTTATCTTGCTGACCTAGTTTAACTTGTTGACCTAGTTTAATTTGCTGACCTTTAACATACCAGTATTTTTAATGCTAATGTTAAGACAAATAATTTCAGTTAATATTAATCATTTACACTGGTTTCTTCACTTTGCATATATATGCATTTTAGAAGCAGTTCCCTGAACAGATCTGAAAATAAATCAGTTCTTAAGAGTTCCTTAACACGCAATGCAGCACATATGTATTTTTCCACTCACATATGCATGGAAAATTATGTTCATCGTTATCGTGCAAACCTAGGAGCAGGACAAACTGCTGTTATTGGTGCACAATTAATGCATGCATTAATCTTGACAACCTGAGACTTCAATAACAAAATGAAATATAAATGACACAGGTACAGCATCTGTTGATAGTTAGATCATAATCTCATTGTTGTTTTGTGCTTCTACCTTCTCCGGGCAGGTAGAAGAGAGATACTGGACAACACAATTTTGATGTACCTGCAGTGTAAAGCTGGGACTTTCTGCCTGCTCTTCATCATTGTTGGTGTCATTCAGTCCTGCAGGAGGGGCTACTGAGCTGCTTGGCCCCCGACAGTTTGCTCCCCCAGGCTGGCAGACTGGTTTCTCCTGGCTTCAAGAGCAGCAAATTACTTTAAATGAAAATAACACACTGCAGTTACTGTGGTTAAAAACATCAATAACGATCTGTGTTTATGTGAGATCAGTAAAAAGAAACTGCTATTTAAAATTCTAAAATATATTCTAACTATATAATCAGAAATAGACTGGATAGGATCCTTGGTTCACTTAGTTATTAATGGACACCAAACAAGCATGATGGGTCGAATGGCCCCCTCTCGATTGTAAACTTTTTTATGTTATTAATATTTTTTACACACAAACAAATATAGATATAGACAGGATCTTTGATATAGATATACAGCTCTGGAACAAATTAACAGACCACTGCAATTTTTTCTTAAATTAGCATCTCTACATGTATGGCAGCCATTCCATTCCATTCATATTTTTATTTGGAATTTGGGATAAATGTTGTCAGTAGTTTATAGAATGAAACAAAAATGTTCATTTTACCCAAACACATACCTATAAATAATAAAACCAGAGAAACTGATAATTTTGCAGTGGTCTCTTAATCTTTTCCAGAGCTGTATGTCATCAACCCTGAAAACCCTTTCTATAATATCCAGTACAATGTTGCTCTGATTTGATTTAATTGTTTAGAAAGATAAACAGCCAGATTATTCAAAGCTGACCAAGACATGCTGCACACTGTCCGATCAGGAGACACTTTGATGCTCCCTGTACATTTAAGAGGATTAATGGTTTTTCTGCTTCTCTTTCACCATCAGTACAATAATACAAATATCAATATTGTACAGCAACAAACACCGTTTTAGCAATTTGGTTCCTTCACATTAAAATCGCTGCCAATGTTGTACCCCTTTCTTTATCCAAAATGTCAATCAAGAACAGCACCACAAAACCCCACTCTACTGCACCGAGATAGAGGTTTACAGAAAACACCCCTTTTTAATTTGGAATCAACTGAAATAACCTCTAGTGTTATGATGCATGTGGTAGGGGAGAAAGGAAAATAAGGTTATATGAAGCCAGTGGTGACCCCACCTCGATGTATGTAGATTCCCACTGTGATCGAAAAAAACTCCAACCACATAAAAAACACAAGCAAATCATGAGCTACAAAGAACAGGTACTCTAGAGGCAGTATCCATCTGCTTAGAGCAGTGCTTCTCAAATGGTTTTGGCCTGCAGACCACTCAGCTGGTGCAAACATTTCCACAGACCACACATCTCTAAATACCACTAATTCAAAATGATTACTGGAACATAAACGTTTTGTAGCTGTAAAGTTGTTTTGTAGGGGGACATTTAGATCTTATCCCCATTTAATAAAATGCTAAAACTGCTGCTGCACTTACCTCGTCCTCTCTCATTTGCCATCCTAATGGGACAAATGGTGCTGCATTGTGAATAGGCTTTCTCAGTGGGAAGAGGTCACTCCAGACAGTTAAAAATGTTATATTGTTAATGAAAATATTGCTTTTATTTAATCGGGGTAGTTTACCTAACTTCATTTTAAAATTAACTTTCATAAGTCAAATATGTTTGAAACAAAAGGTATAAACATTGCCATTATTTCTGGATCCACCTGCATTTGTATCAGACCTGGAGGACCGTCTTTGACTACTGCTGGTCTGGGGACCACACTTTGAGAACCACTTGCTCAGAGCCATTTCCGTTCATCAGACTTTTGAAAGGGCTGCTGGTAGAAAAGCAGAAAGAAATCAGGATATTCTACAATCAGTCATCAAGTTGTGGGGTCATGTCATCATAAATGTTATTCATTATAATGTATGTGTTACATTTTAAAGAAAGTTATCTTTCCTTTAAGTAATGAACATATAACTTTTTCATACTGTGTTTTCAGCTCATTCACAGTCCTCCTATACAGGTTCAAGTTTAGTCAGTCAGCACAGAAGTCTCCTGGTCATCCTGCCTTATTTATTTCCAAGGTTTTCTGATGAGGCTAGGTTTAAAGGTCTCAGATACCAGAGGCTGTTGACTAGATAACGCTGTCTGGCTGGCATGAAGCTGGGCCACTGGAGACTCTCTGGTTGTGGAAGAGTGTTAACTTTTTGTCTGAACACCTCAAGACTCTTCAGGAGGGCTGTCTGAAGCAACAAAACCAGTGTTTAGGGAGGTGACAGTGCCCCTCAAACCAACTTAGCGTGACATTTGGCTTGGCCAGGTACTAGACACAAACTTACTCAACACACATGGGATATCCAGGACTCCATAATTCCATCCATGAATTTGTGAAATCAGTCACTGCCTATCAGGCAAAGGGCGCCTTCATATTTGAATCCCACTGGTAGTTTATCAGTGCAATATATGATCCCACAATAATAGGTGCTCTTTGACACTCTGCTATCTATTTAACTGTCTCTTTGAGAGTACATATACACACACACAGAGGTATGTATCTGTGTGTATGTGTGGGTGTGTTTAGGAGTTAGCATTTGGTTCCTTAGTTTCTCATTCTTCCACATTACTCACTCTCCTTAGGCTGAGAGGAGAACAAATATAAAAAGATTGGGATTATTTTAATCCCTAAGAATGAAAAAGCCAGTGCAATTAAAGCAAGAGTGGATTGATAAAATCAAACAAATCACCTGGGCCAGATGCTATATTTCCTACAGTACTTAAAGAAATGAGGGAAATTATATATAGGCTGCTAACTCAAATTACTTAATTGACCCTTAAATTGAAGTAATTTGTTTACATTTGACTTTAAATTGTGTAAGTGATAAAAAGTTGGTTCCTTAATAAGATGATTTCCTTACACAATGTTATACTTAACTTAAAACCCCTACTGTTAAAAATAATTAAAAGGCTCTGATTTAGGAAATGATTAGTTCAATTAAGGGTTCAATTAAATAATTGAGAGCTAGGTTGGAACAAAAAACAGCAGGGTAGGTGGTACTTCAGGACAGGATTGAGAACCACTGATCTACAGGAATGGCATTGTATTGAGTGAGAAGACACTGGTTGCTGCAACTTTTAACTAATTTACCTCCCAGGAAACATCAAACACTGTTAAATTGAGAAGGACATTAACAGTCAAAGATTAAAAAAATCATCAAGACCATTACCATGAAGAAAAAATATATACTTCAATCTATCTGGTCTAAGCATGATAAGAATTTACGTTAGGTATAATATTTTAAAAATATATAGATCATGTATCTATAGTTTGATGTCAACTTTGCTACACTGGAAAACAAAGTTAACCTGAACAGCTCTGTACCGTTAGTGCAGTAGGTTTTTAAATGTAATAGATTAATAGTGGGTGCATTTGTTACTTAAATGGTCTCAATCAATTATCTTATCACTGGGATGATGCAGTCAGAATGCTGCCGATTGGGGAAATGGCTGCCCTTTTAAAGTGAACAGCTGCTTTTATTTACACAATTGACTCCCTTGTGTTCAGGACGACACACAAGTTCTAGAGAGCCAAATGGATTCATATTGACAGAATTTGCTCATGTTACTGCACAGAAATTTCAAGGATGGAACTAGGATTCCTTTTTAAGTCATTTGAGAATAATCATGGATTTCTCTTAAGTTTCACTGGTACAGTTTCTCTAAAGGCCTTAAAATAATCAACCCAGAAATGGATCCAATGCTTAATTCCAGCTAATATTTTATCAAAAGCCTTATTTTTGGACAAAAAGTGGAAAAAACTTCAGAAAGTATTTTAATGCCTGGATGGTGTAATCTTGGCCTGGGCCACCTGAATAGGCGGGGAGCCCCCAGTTATTGTGCAAAATCACCCCAAGCTTGCTGAGCAACAGACACAGAGTAATCAGGGGTTCTGTGAAGCTTTCATTCGTTTCAGTGCAGATTCTCTGTGAGCTGCTGTAGATAAAGGTACAACTAGCAAATCCCAAACTGGCTTTATAAAATGAGAAACACAAATCAATATTCTACATGTATTTATTAGAAAAACAAAAGTGCCAAGAACCAACAGTGCAAATTACACACACTCACATTCACACACTCCCATACACACACACATTCACATATACATACACTTGAGTTCCCTCAACTTCCATTGGATGAAATGGCTCCTCCTGTAATCTTCTACACATGGTGATCAATACATCTCAAGGCAGCTGCTCTGTAACCGAAGAGCTCGCTCAGCTTTGTCCAGCACCTTCCCAGAAATATCAATGTGAGACGTTTTGATAGCCTGTTCATGAGGCCCTGCACCTGGAGGAGGAATCAGTGTTCTGTATAAGGCTGTTGTCATTTCACAGCCACTTGGATCCCATGGGGCTGCCTGTACACAGCTGCTCAATTATTTACAGTCTGATGAGGAAGTCTCAGATTACCCAGGAGGGCTACAGCTTGGCACCGTTGCTATGGCACACCTTGAGGTCGAAGTGTGTCTCTAGGCTCAGGCTGTGGGTTTTCCCTTGTGAGTGGATGCCGGGAATTGTGCAGGGCTGCTGAAAGGCCGGCCAAAAAGCAGGGCTCAAATGTAGACCTGTCGAGAGGAGACTCATGTGATCGCTGGCCACGCCCCCCCCCAGAAAGCGGGAGGTGGGAGAACTGTGCATGCCCATGTGTAGCTGGGGCCCTGGCTCCCTGTGCCTGGAAAGCTGACTACTCCCACAGAGGCTCCTGGAGGAAGCAACCCCCTTAGAGATTTTGGAGTCTGTCACATTGGTCCCGGCGTTCCCTTCCCCTGCCGGCCTCCTCTCCGCCTCCTCATCCTCTTGCTCCCTGAGCGGGGCAGACCGCTGGCCCTTGCGAAACTTGGCTCGCCTGTTCTTGAACCAGACCTGGAATACAAAACAAGACACTAGGACTAGGTGGCACAGGGAAATTTTCACTGGTATCACAAACATCCTTTTAATAAGCGGATCCCTGTGTGATTTCAGAGGGTGCAATTACCAGTACACACATTCACACCTGTTCGTTAGCCTCTCGATTATAACAAGCAGCAGAAATCAAGTGTTCCCAAATACGGAGGTATACTTTTTGTCTGCACAGATTTTCAGAGGAGGGGTTTCTTCATATCCACAGATCAGAGGGTTTCGGTCCAAGCCCAAGGACCGATCAGGCTTGGCTACTTAGAAAAGGCCTTGAATCCGTCCCAGCTTGAGCGACGCCGGCCCAGCTCACCTGTATGCGGGCCTCAGGGAGGTTGATGCAGACGGCCAGCCTCTCCCTCATGCCCACGTCGGGGTAGTGCGTCTGCTGGAAGGCCTTCTCCAGGGCCTGGAGCTGCGGCACTGTGAAGGCCGTGCGGCTCCTGCGCTGCTTCTGCTGGTTACCGTAGCGTGCCTCCAGAATAAGCTCTGTTGGGGGGGAGGGGGGCGGTGGACAATCTGTGTCACCATCACTTATTTTATTATCCCTATCCCCTTATCCCCTATCCACGTTTGCTTATCGCACACTCGCCTGTTGCCATTTCTGCACGTATCACTGTTGTAACTACTTCGGATCAAACCTTCCCCCAGAAAACACACTAAATGGGAAGTAATTAAGGTACATTATTTTACAACCGGCACCCAACACCATAAGCTTATTCACTTCTTTTTTTTTTAAGAAGATAATATTTAACTAGATTACTCTTCATTGTGTAGGAGAGGATCTTTCAATTAACTAATTAGCTGCAGCATGTTATAGACACGCCTTGTACTTTCAACCCTTAATTACCACTACAATAATCTATACAACACCGATTGTGGTTCACGGTTTAACATTTCCAAAAGTGTGTATAGTTTAGTTATTTCAAGTTTACCTGCTAGTCTCTCAGCCACGGAGAATGCATGAAGAGTGGAGGGCGGGCCGCTGGTCGGGCTAATCGGATACTGTTCCGCCACCTGCTGGTGAAGATCGTAAATCACAGCCATCGAGTTAATGTTGTGTAGCGGGTATCCGCCGCTGCCGCCACAGTAATAAAGGGAATTCATGACCGGGCCACAGCAAACTGCTAAAACAAACAAAAAAACAAGCAGTGAGTGCATCCACAAACTGAATTTTCTAAACTAGTCATTTTCAATAAAAGCAATTTAACTTGCATTTACTAAGTGGACTGCGTTCGGAATTGATCATTTACAATATATTTAAATATGGATGATGAATTGTATACCTGTATACGTAAGTTAAATACGATAATTTATTAGTCAAATCAAAACTTTCTCTCCCCCTACAGCTGATGGGATACTTTCCAGCCATATCAGGTTTAAACACTATGCACTAAACAAACAAATCACTGTAATAACCAAACAGACCAAAGGGGAAAACAAATAGTTCACATAAATATAGCTTAGTAACAGTATTGTCGAGTTGAATAACAAATTTAAATGCTTTATTGAGGCTCCTTTTCCATTGCGTACTGATGCATTGCGATGGAAGTGAATCAGTTCAGAAAGTAAATCATATCTCAGTGTAGTTTTATCTGATTTATACTCATTTTAAACAGCATTTAACAACATCCTGTCTAAACTGCGCAAACGATGGCGCAATAGTGATGCGCTAGTAAGTTCAATGCAGGTTGGCATTTCATACCCCCGGATTCATGCACTTTTCTTCTAAATCAGTTTCAACAAACATGATGCCGTTATTTAGGAGACGTTTAATGACGTCTCACTGCAGCTTGAATTGCATTAAACAACCACAGGTCATAGCCTATTGTTGGGTTAATTATATCCGCTACTCAACCTTATCTTTGTTCCAAGTAAATCGACCCCAACATTTAACAAGATATTATAGATCTTTATTTACCTGTTCCAATGTAACAAATGATTAATGACTCGTTTACATTACAACACCTAAACAGATTTGCCAAAAAAGGAAATAATGACTTTTTAAAAGTAGGCTGAGAAATAAAGGTATCATATAAGAACGAATGAATTTCAAAGCAGTTATTGAAATGCAACAGAAAAACCGCTAATAATAATAATAATAATAATAATAATAATAATAATAATAATAATAATGATAATAATAATAATAATAAAAAGTTCCTTAACATTTAAAATCTATTTCGTTATCTTACAACTGTTTTAATAGGAATGCTATGTACAGAAATGCATACAACATTATTATTATTATTATTATTATTATTATTATTATTATTATTATTATTATTAACAACAAGAATAAACAATCTTACTTTTTTTGTGACACTTGCGGGTCTAGAGCAGACTTCCCAGATAAAGCATGCGCGGTTTGAAAGAGCTTCCTATATTGTTCAAGTTAGTCCTTGAAATCAGGCCTCCTCCAGCACCCCCTTCCCTCTCTGCTAGTCAGTCTGGGATTAAAGCTCTCTCTCGCCCATTCTCACCCTCGGCTATTTAAGAAGCATTAACTCCAGCTTCCCCCGGCCATTAGCCAATAGAAAGAAAGGTATTAGCCTGGATTAGGAAGGATAAGGGAGCGGGGGGGGGCTCAAATTTTTGAAACTATTGAACTTGAGAGATTTGCGCCAGGGATTCCCCTCTCAATGAGGGAGCCATTTCATTCCGCGTTAAAACAATTAAAACAATGTGGTCCGGCTAATCTCCCGGCCCCTGAAGATTAGAATAACAGACTTGCTTGTTCCTCGTTCAACAGCCCCCACCGCCTACCCCCTCCCTCCCCAGCCCTCTTCTCTTTTGCACTGGGAGCTTGCGGTTTGTTTTGCTAAAAGGGCCCGTATTTTGCCCATAAACTGTCAGACGCAAGATACTAACCAAACACCTCCTATTCAGCCCTGCTTCCCAGACCCAAGCCGTGCCAACGACACTGAGCCAGTCAACCAGTCAATGGCAGCTGAACTCTTCTGTTTTGCAATGTTACGTACCAAAGTAGAAATTCGTATTCATGCGTGAATCAATCAATTAACAGATTGTCAATATTATTATTATTATTATTATTATTATTATTATTATTATAGAAGAACACAAATAACAATCCATTCTAGATTAAATGCAACTGCAGTTTTCATACCTCCTTTCAGTATAAGTGTGTTAAGGTGTGTTAGTGTTGCACACTTGTGTCTCATACCACAAATCCGTAGATACTACTTTGTATTTTAGCCTTTGTTCTGGTTTGTAAGATCATAAATGCCACAGAAGATTATTGTACAGACCTACAAAAACGTGAAAGGTAGATGTAAATCCTGTTTTAAAAAGGAAGAACTGACTAGAGGCCTTGCATTTAAGATTAGTCAATCTTGTTTTATTATGCAAAAACGTACTGTTCTCAATATGGCTATTTATCAATAAAGCTATTATGAGTGTGAAGTCGTGTGTGGTCTCCTTTAGAATAAACACATACAGTCGCCCTGGCTAAGAGCGTCAGCTAAATGACAAAATAATAATAATAATATGGACATATGTTAAATGGCTCAGTAAAAATGGCCTCCACCTGACTTCTCTGTGCCAATCGGCACATCTCATTCCCCTTTCCTGCTGTCAAGTATTAGAGGATCACGAGATAAGTCACAGTTGTTTGACTCACAGAGGTTCATTGGAGCAACAAAATAATAAACACCCTAATCTAATTTGATGTGTACCTTTATAATATTACACTGTATGCATTCCAATATAGCCAGTTCCTCCCCCCTTGCCCAGAAAAAGGATGTCAAACAAACTGACACAGATTTTGGCTAGTAGAGAGGAATCCACACAAACTGAAGAGCTACCTGTTACCAACAGCAGGCCAGTTCCACTCTCCTCCAACACTGGTCTAACGGTGGCCACGTTATTTGGATCAGAGCTCTTGGCACTGAGCCAATGCATAGAAGATCCAGTCAAATATTAGATCCTTCCTTGATAAACCTGTATAGCTTTTGGCTTAAGGGTTTAGTGATGTAAATTTGAGATCTGCCAGATCTGTGCTTAGAAAAGCTGGCAGTAGAAGATTAAGTTTCCCACGAGCATTAGCTGTCACTAGGAGTCCCAGGGTGTTTCTGTGAGCACTGGAGGCACCCAGCACACAAGCCAAGGCCTGGGGAAGAGGAGGAGGAGGAGGAGGAGAAGGAGGAGGGAGGGAAGGGAGTCTACCACCACCATTCAAATAAAATGACATCTGCCCCTGCTTCCCATACCACAGAACCCGCACATACACATTACTGCAGAGAATCATGTTTTTTGGCCTCTGGTGGTCTTAAAAATAATAAGAACATTAGAAGAACATAAGAAAGTTTACAAATGAGAGGAGGCCATTTGATCCATTGTGCTCGTTTGGTGTCCATTAATATCCAAGGATGCTATCCAGTCTATTTTTAAATGTTCCCAAATTTTCAGCTTCAACCACATTGCTGGGGAGTTTGTTCCAGATTGTGACGCCTCTCTGTGTGAAGAAGTGTCTCCTGTTTTCTGTCTTTAATGCCTTGAAGCCCAATTTCCATTTGTGTCCCACAGGTCCATGTGTCCCTGCTGATCTGGAAAAGCTCCTCTGGTTTGATGTGGTCAATGCCTTTCATGATTTTGAAGACTTGAATCAAGTCCCCACATAGTCTCCTCTTTTCCAGAGAGGTTCAGATCCCTCAGTTTCTCCCCTGGCACTGCTCAAATGTTTCAAAGATTCCACCAGAGGTGTGCGAACAAGAGAAAAACAATCCATGGTGTTGAAACCCACTGAAATGAGTCTTATATGGGTACGTGTGAACCCGGTGACTGTGTGCATTAAACTGCTGGGGGCCCATTGTGGTTTTGACCTTTACATGGCTCTCATTGAATTGACTATCCTTATATACAGGACAAAAGTAGATTTTCTTGATATTCAAAATAAATACACTTTGTGTCCCTAGCATAATCCTGCTGAGCTGCAGTTTTGACATAGGCTTGTCCATAATGGAGCCCATAAATAAATATGGAATACATACCCTTCAGTGTAACAATTTAAACAATTCTGTAGTTACTTGAAATGTGCCGTTTTAAAACAGACCATTTCCTCTTTCACTCGGCTGAGAGGCCTACCGGGTTTGAGCACCTTCAGTGGTTGCTAAGTGACACTTAAGGGCAGATACCCTGGATGCCAGTTTGGATTGGGGCACATGGGAACATGAGGTTAGAGCAGCACCAACAGAACCCTCTATTTACATTGTAGATCCCCTGCTACTGAAGCCATGTTGGGCTAATGGGGGTTCAACATCAACAACAAAAAAGAGGAACACAAGGACCGTTCCCCCACTGGCCCAATACTACAAAGGGATGATTACCTGCTTTTCTCTCTTATTTCTCTCTCCCTTAACTTTAACTCTAATGTGAAAAGTTCTATATTTTATTGGGAGACAATGAATAAGGGTTATAAAGGCATTAACCAAAGGCAATTAACATGCATCCAAAAGCACACCTGACTCCTAAAACTGTCAGTTAATCATATCTTCTTACTCTACTACACAGGTTGTAGGCCAACAAGAGCTGTGAAGAAGCTTGAGCCAGCCATGTAACACAAAGCACTTTAACACAGAATTCACTTTTTTTTTAAATAAAAAATGCATATAAAATACAAATGAAGAGCTTATAGTAATCCATTAAAATATAACAAGTTTAGTTCAAAACAAACATATATGAAACCATCCTCACATTAAACAACTAGAGAGATAAACCACAAGAATTCCATAACCTCTGTGCAATGAAACCAAATGCAGCTTCTGCTTTTCCTTTAATTGTATTTCACTTTTGGGATAAAGAGATAACAGGTGACCTCAGTGGATGTGCAGGCTGCAGAGATGCTAGCACATCTGTTAAACACACTGGGGCCTCCATTATAGAGAAGAGCAGACCCTGTAAACGTTTTTGTGAAGAACCTTGGCAGAATTTAAAAACAAATCTCGTGAAGCGACTTCAAAGAGCCTGCTTTTTCTGTAGGTGACATATGTTGTGTATGCATGCATGTTGCATGTATACTTGTTTATATGAATGTATCTATGACCTAGTCAAAACAAAGACAAACCTATTGTATAATTCTGACAATAACTTAAACTACTATCAGGCTTGTAATGTGCTATTCGTGGGCAGGTAAAAGTTTTGATTTGGTACAGGTTTATAAATCCATGAGCATACAGCTCTGGAAAAGATTAAGAGGCCACTGCAAAATTATCAGTTTCTCTGGTTTCACTATTTATAGGTATGTGTTTGGGTAAAATGAACATTTTGTTTTATTCTATAAACTACTCACAACATTTCTCCCAAATTCCAAATAAAAATATGAATGGAATGGAATGGCTGCCATACATGTAGAGATGCTGATCTGAGAAAAAATTGCAGTGGTCTCTTAATTTTTTTCAGAGCTGTATATTATAGTATTTAGTAGTTGGTAATTATAAAGTTGTTTTGTTATTATTATTATTTCTCTTTGCCTCTTTTTTTCTATCTTCTTCTTCTTTTTCTTGTTTGGCTGTCAAACTACATTAGTGTCCAACAAAAATAAGTCATTTAGATGAGGCCCTTTGCGCAGGCCCTGAGCCCATTAAAAGCAGTGGGATTAGTGTGGAGAGGCCTTTGTCTCCCCACCTAGCTAGATTAGAAGAGATTTACTGGTAAAAAAGTAGTCATTTCATCGCACTTTCATCCTGAGACTTGGCTAAAGCTGTGTTGGCCAGGGGGATTAAGGCAAAACAAAGGCAGTGGTTGTGCGTGAGCCCAACCCCCTCTGAACCCCCCTCCCTTATTCAGAACTGCTTTGCTTTTGCTCTAAATGAGAGATGTCTTAGCTGCTACTTCCCACTGTGATAGGCCATCTTACGTTTCAGCACCAAACCCCACACCAGCTTTCTTTACTTTATTTTGTTTGTTTTTTGTGTTGTTGTATTGGCCTCCTTTTCATTGAGAGAGGGATGGGGTGGGTGGGGGTGACAAATAGAAAGTAACAGGAGCCCATGGGGAAAGGGTCTTCATTAGGCAGTGGGAAGACAGAGATAGAAGTGTTTGCAGATCCCCCTGTTAGCAAAATTCTCTCTCACGAGACAGAGCAGACAAATCTTTGCAATTTGCCAGGATTAATTAAATTGTATAGCTTGGAGATGTTTTGATCCACTTTCTAGGTGTTATTCTATCAAAGCTTCTGATCTGATCATCCCATCTTCTCTTTCCTCTTCTTAGTGGTTGATTTCCTTCTCTTGGGATGCATCCTACAGCTTCTATAGCCCAGCACTGAGCTGTTTTTCTTGCACTGTGTTTGACCCATTGTTATTTTAAAATCCCCACCCACACACATTTGTCTGTGTTTGGATCCATTTATGTTTTCTTTTCATCGTTTACTTGTTGTTCCAAGAATTCCATATGTGTATACAAGCAAAATTACAAAGCAAATGATTCCCTGTCAGACCATCACAAATCCTACAGCATAAACCGCAGAGATACTGGACAGAAGACTCCCAACTCTCAGTTGTACACTGCATATTAACAAGTACACAGTCACGGGGGGCACTGTGGTGTGGCAGGCCAAGGAAGCCACCCTTACCAACCCAGACACAGTTTTCTCTTTATGAGCAATTACTGACAGATTTCAGGGCTAGATCCCACTACATTCTTAACTCTCAAATCTGCAGTTGTACAGAAGCTCACTAGAAACAGCTCCGCCCTTGCTGTTACAGTTTCCTGTAAGCAGTCCTAATCCCTGTTGTGAAGATATTGGGCTGATGGGTTTGCTAGCTAAACCTTCTGGAAAGGCAAATAAATGCTGGTCTGAGCCCAAGGGAGGAAAAGTCAGTTTCACTATTTATCTATATTTTGGGCCATTGTTAGTTAAATAACATATAGTCGAATGCCTCGGGCTCTCTCTCAAGGCCAAAAGAGCTATGCCAAATTGGGGAGCTAAAGACAACAGAAATAATCGATGGGATTTCCCAGAGACACATCTGTTAAAAGAAGCCACCCCTGGATTGCAGGATGTGTCTCCATTACCTGGAATATAACTGCCTGTAAACTGTAGACTATTGTGTTTGGCTCTAATTGAAGCCATTATGTTAAATGTGCTTTAGACTTGCAATTTGCTGCTGAAACAAGTGATTAATAAATCACACACAGCTCACAGTGACATACAGCAGCAACAGCACTCATTTGTAACTCTGGGAGAAATAACTGTACAACGATTTTGCTCACAGACACCCATTTGCAATTAATCTTCAATTTCCAAACCTTTTTTCAGAAACAAATTATTCCTATTTTTCCACACATTGCTAAACTGAGTCAAACTGTTAAGGATTACTTTCAGTAAGTTCCATAATATAATGTGTATTGTTCTCTAACCTTGTAATATATATATATATATATATATATATATATATATATATACACATATATATATAAACACAGTACTGTGCAAACATTTTAGGCAGGTGTGAAAAAATGCTGTAAAGTAAGAATGATTTTAAAATAGACATGTTAATAGATTATATTTATCAATTAACTAAATGCAAAGTAAGTGAACAGAAGAAAAATCTAAATCAAATCCATATTTGGTGTGACCATCCTTCACAGCATCAATTCTTCTAGGTACACTTGCACAAAGTCAGGGATTTTGTAGGCATATAGTCAGGTATATGATTAAACAATTATACCAAACAGGTGCTAATGATCATCAATTCAATATGTAGGTTGAAACACAATCATTAATTGAAACAGAAACAGCTGTGTAGGAGTAATAAAACTGGGTGAGGAAAACCAAACTCGGCTAACAAGGTGAGGTTGCTGAAGACAGTTTACGGTCAAAAGTCATACACCATGGCAAGACTGAGCACAGCAACAAGACACAAGGTAGTTATACTGCATCAGCAAGGTCTCTCCCAGGCAGACATTTCAAGGCAGACAGGGGTTTCCAGATGTGCTGTCCAAGCTCTTTTGAAGAAGCACAAAGAAACGGGCAACGTTGAGGATCGTAGACGCAGTGGTCGGCCAAGGAAACTTACTGCAGCAGCTGAAAGACACATCATGCTTACTTCTATTCGCAATCGGAATATGTCCAGCAGTGCCATCAGCTCAGAACTGGCAGAAAACAGTGGGACCCTGGTACACCCATGTACTGTGCGGAGAAGTCTGGTCAGAAGTGGCCTTCATGGAAGACTTGCGGCCAAAAAGCCATACCTCCGATGTGGCAACAAGGCCAAGCGACTCAACTATGCATGAAAACACAGGAACTGGGGTGCAGAAAAATGGCAGCAGGTGCGCTGGACTGATGAGTCAAAACTTGAAATGGGGCAGTTTGTTCGCCGAAGGGCTGGAGAGCAGTACATGATGGTGGTGTTTGCAGGCAACAGTGAAGCATGGTGGAGGTTCCTTGCAAGTTTGGGGCTGCATTACTGCAAATGGAGTTGGGGATTTGGTCAGAATGAATGGTCTCCTCAATGCTGAGAAGTACAGGCAGATACTTATCCATCATGCAATACCATCAGGGAGGCATCAGCATTTTTTCACACCTGCCTAAAACTTTTGCACAGTACTATATATTTACACACACTGTGTGTGTAATATATAAATAGCCTATTTCATCCCTAGACTTTCTCAAATTGCTTATTTTTTTTAACTTTTTTATTGTTTGGTTATTCTTCAGCTCAGTAAAAACGGGAGTGGGAGATGAGTGTGTGTGTGTGTAAAGAGGATGGGTGTGGGCCTTTTGAAAGTAACCATTTGTTTATCCGCTCCATAACAGATGTTTAAGTGAGGAGTAGGCCTTTTCTAATTGCTTATCAATAGTGGAAATTTGTATTGACATGCACCTGCCAAGAAGGGAGCTTTGTTGATGTCAGTTATCTCCAAAGAGCCGCTTAAAAGAGGCCTCTTCGGCGAGGCTGATCGATAGCACACACAATTGGCTGCCCTTTCAGGAGCAGTATGTGGGGGGGCGAGAGAAGGGGGGGGGGGGGGGGGGAGGGGGGAGGGGGGAGGGGGGCGGGTGTCACGAGCTGCAGCTAAAGACTTCTTCATTTGGGGAGGAATCGATCAGATGGGCTCACCTCTGACCTCCCAGAGTCTAAGAGATTGTCCTGGAGGTCAGCAGTACCAGGCGCCCCATTAAGCATCCACAGCCGAGACCCTGCATCATGCTGAGAGCATTCAGACTGCCAGGCCTGAGCAGACCGAAGCTGACAGGCCAAAACCAAAGGGGGGACACAGATGAGACACACACCACACACACACTTAAACACACAATGTACTCAGATAGCCTCCACTCACACTGTGAAAGCAGAGAGGCAAAGATTGTACTGACAATAAGGAAAAAAAAAAAAAAAAAAAAAATCCTTTTTTTTTTTTTAAACTTAAAAAAAAGGTTTTAGTAAGGCTAATTAAGGTTTTGGTAGCTGACTCATTCACTATTTGGTCCTACTGCACCTAAAGACGGGATTTAAACAATAAAATGGAAATCTGCAAACATGAAAAACGAATTTAAGAACCTTTTTTCTAACCTTAAGTGTTAATATTGGATGAAAAGCATCCATAGCTAAAGTGCAAAAAATGTATGTTACAATAAGTGAGGGGAATGATTCCCATTAACATCAAGTTTGACAGGAGGAAGAGTTGGAATTGTGAAAAATTATATTTTTAAGTAGTCCAATTGGATTACTTGTATTTACATTCCTCATTGTATTCGTGCAGTTAATGCTTTAAAAACAACTTATCAGGAGTAACATTAGAAGACTATGAGAATAGATATATAGGTATACAGTTGTACTTTACTACAATCCCACTTTTACCACCACGCAGCAAGTAACTAGACTATATTATCATTACTTATTGTAGTGTGCCACAACACGTTTAAATATTTACTAAAAAGTAAATATGTCTATGATTAAGTGCCCACTTGACCATGGTCCACTTCCTAAACACTGCAAATTACTGTTCTTACCCTTCTAGCAGTGAGTTATGGCAGTCCGGCTGCACTGTCAGTACAGGCCTCTGATCAATTGTCCTGAACAGTTAACCAGATAAAAGGAAGGTTAATTGGAGACAAAGTTCCACCACAGTTTTGAACACATCAGACAGGGAGTTAATGATTGTATAATGAGATAACCAGTGTTCTGCCCATGCCACCTCTGACACGGCAGGCCAGGGGCATTGTGTTGGGGTCAATTGGATGGGCAGTCAATAAAATAAGACATTGAGGAAGACTGGGGCCTGGCTGACATTGCCAAGCTTGATCACCCCACTGATAGATTGGGACACAAACCGAGTAGTTGGGGGGGTTGCACTTGGTACTTGGTCAGCAGACTCAACTGATACCATTATGACATGATTATATTCATTCAAAACTTAATTTCAAGTGGATAGCCTCACAGACACACAGTAACCAGCCTGGCAGTTTAGGATTGTTGGGGTCCAGATCGTTCTGTAGCAATGTAAACATGGCACATATTGCATGGGAGCACATAGAGTCCACAAATAAATGATTTCTGGGAGTATCAATCAAATCCACAAAAACTCTACCATGGAAATTCACTTATATCTTACAGCATAACACATGGAACAAATTCCAAAATCCACAGTGAGCACTACTGATCCACCTAGAGAGAGAGAAAAATACAAAATCAGTCAGCATGAAAACAGGACACTGACTCTGACCTACAAATCCTGGCAGAAGACAATGTGGTTCTCTCCCAGCATGGGGTCCCAGTCCTTTCTCCGCTCATTCGTGTCGGAACGACCCTCTGCGACCTCCGGGAGTCAAGGGTGATCAGAGCTGATCGAAGTTGGTAATGAAGAAGTCTTTACACTTTTGTCTTGTAATAATAAAATATATTTTTGATAAAAGACCACATGCTCGATCCCTTAAACCCCTGACATGGAACCTCCCCCTCCCCCACCTCCCCACATTGTGTCGGTATTGATCTTCACTCAAGAGGCTCTTTAATACCTGGGGTCTCTGGCTTGCCTTCTGAAAACACATCCTGACAAGTGATGAGACGGCCTCAATGGCCCAACAAGGAAGAGACGATGGTGGAATAATGGAGTTTGGTTAATGAAACATCTGTTAAAAAAAATAAAAAGATGTGAACCATTAGCTTCAACACCTGCCACAAGGGGCTTGAGAAAAAGGAGGTGCACCAATCCACAGCCTAGTTAGCGGCCTACAGCAGCAGTGTCTGAACCTGAAGGCTGCCTGCCTCCAATGACACCACTGGGACTGGCAGCACAACCCCTGCAAACATACATGCAGGGTACTCCGACCGTCCCGTGGCACACACTACACTTTTCCAAGTCCTTGATACCGGGCCATTGGAGGATTTGGTGTAGTCCAGTTCATTACAGATGCACTCATCCGTCTGCGCAGACCACATTCAGCCTGTTCAGTAGCAGCTATGACAGAACTCAGGAGTGGCACCCCTAACCGATGGGAACAGAAAGACCAACATATTCTGGGCTGAGCTAACCAATTTTATATTGAGGATTCACAAAGGGTTCAACTTGAGATATAGTATGTTTTACTACTGGGAACCTTACCATGAAGGTTTTATTTTATGTTTTTTCTATAGGCCCTCTGATAATTAATGTTTTTTGTCCTCATGGACATCATGGAGAAATTCTAATTCAAAAGAACTGTATTTGCCAACATAATTATGATTCAATCCTTCTCTCTCATATTACACATTAATAATGTGTATAGTATTAATAATCCAATTATTACTCAAGATAAATCTGTTCTGACCGTACTTTTAAAACCGCACCTTATTCTGCTGAGCTATTCAGCACTCCTGTAAACTGATCTCGCCTATGCCCTCTGGCTTATCTCTTTTAAACGAGTTCACTGCATCATGTCTGCACTTGTCACCTCTTTATTTTTCAGTAATCACACTTCTGCACTTTTGTATTTCTTAAATTGTAATTTGAATTAATGCTTAATTTGAATGTTGTACTGAATTGTATCGCTGTACTTTTGTATTGCATCTGCCAAGAAATAACACACACACACACAGTTAGGTCCATAAATATTTGGACAGTGACACAATTGTCATCATTTTGGCTCTGTATGCCACCACAATGGATTTTAAAGGAAAAATTTAATTTGAGGGTAGAGTTACATCCAAATTGGATAAACGGTGTAGGAATTACACCCATTTGTATATGTGGTCCCCCGAATATTAGGGGCTGAAAAGTATTTGGACAAACTAACATAATCATGAATTAAATTGTGAGATTCAATTGAGGCTCCCACCCCACCCCCCCCCCCCCCCCCACACACACACAGTGAAAATCAGGCATTAAGACTCAAGAAATAAAACATTAGTCAGGTTAACCAGTCACTTTTTTTAGGTTTAATAGAAAAAACAAAAACTATTACAAAAAGAAAATTAAAACATTACATAATATTTACAGCTGAAGCAGTATTATTGAACTTTACACAAGGTCATATAGGATAATTGTTTCCTTTATTACTTGTTATTGCATTTCTTAAGTAGAAGGAGTATACAGGTAATCCGTGAGAAGCTACCACTAGTGAGTTTATAACCAGGTTTCAACAATCCATGTAATTTATAGGACAGTGACAGAAGTTCTTAGTGATATTGTGAAAGGGTATGGCTTGGGGTGGTTCATCTGTGCCACCCGACTCTACTTTATCAGTGCTTTACAAATATCTGCTGAGAACCAAGGAATCCAGGAGAGTCTGGGTTCATTTTTACTAATGATCAAAACAACTATTTAGATACAGTCTATAACGAACATTTGCGGATATCTTTTAGATTTTTGGCATGGATACATCTGTTCCCTGGTCTTATGTAAATGCCAATACAAATTCCTTTTTCACCCCTTGACCTCGAGGTCTTAAGGCTACTGCACGTGCCAATGCATTCCTCTTACCCATCAGTTACCATGTGTGCCAACCAATCCCATGTCCCTTCAGGGAAGGGCTGTGTTCTGTGGTGCCACTGGACATCGATTTATAGATATGAATGCATGTTTCACAACCTACAACAATCCCTATTGCTACTGAGAGGCAATCGTATTTACACAAAGTAAATATTATTCATTCAAATGTGTGCACCCAGATCACAATATTTTTCAAAAGTGACAGGGAGTAAAACTCACAGGGTAACCAGTGGTGTAAGACAAATTTTTTTTGCGGGTTTTCTCAAGCCAAGTGGGCATGTGCACATTGATTACAACAATTATTATTGCCAGTTTAGAAATGTGTGAAGATGTTAAAATTAGAAAATCAGGATTTCCCTTTTTCTACTGAAAGTACACCGACTAACTTCAGCCCCTTTCAGTCTAGCATCCTAAAAGCCAGGTTGGCCCTAGTCAAGTCAAAACATGGTCTCGAGGATCAGACCCGGGAGAATCCACTTTCACAAGACAATCAGAACCCGGTTTGCTCAAAAGTGGGTCATAACCTGGGTTGATGTGCTTGTGTGCAAGGGACTTCAGTCACATGATTTCCATCCTGCATTAGTCTCAGACAGGATCAGAACACTTTCACTTTAGTTCTTAGCTGTTCCGTTTGGGTTTCCATATAGTTCACTGAACACATGGAGGACTATTCCTCCACCAGGCCTCTAATCACACCCTTTCTTTCTAAATCAGCTGTGAATTGTCTGGAACAGTGGGCTCCATCATTTTTAGGAACTGTAACGTAGCATTGATCACCATGTGCAGCACAATAAAGAATGGGAGTGGCAGTATCTCTCTCAAAAAACAAAAACATGAAATTAAATGATTTCAGATAAACCAGACTAGTCTCAATGATAGGGCCCTGGCTCTTATGGCAGGTAAAACAACTAACCATTTTCATCCAAAAGGTATTTTCAGGAATATATAGGTTTTATGGCTTATTGGTTAAATATTTTTATATTCTGCTTGTTACATGGACTGCACCCCCCTACCCTACTTAGTCTCTCAGATTTTCAGTCACACCAGCAGTGTTTAGCATCCCAAACCCAAGACATGTGATCAAGCTCCACTGAGAGCACCAGATACAACCATTAAAGCACAGCATAGACTGGGAGAGTGAAACTGAAACTCACCGACAGGCCAAAATTAAAGGACTGGCCTGGGCCTCAATTAATGTTAATCTTTGGTATGTCAAAGTAAGTCATAGGCAGAGAAATGCAATTCTGAAGTGATATATATTTAAGTGCATGCTGCATCAAGAAATAAAAGGAACCAACAAAAAACAGGCAGTTGGAATTATGCAGCTGTCCAAGACTGTATACATGAAGTTCCTCTCGGTAGAAAGGACATTAGATTTTCTACCTTCATTTTAGAAAACAATGCTTTCGCAAATCAACAACTGAAAACAAAATTCCCCCCCCCTTTGTTTGTCATAAATGGAATGGTTTTGCACTAAAAGGTGATCAACTTGTGGACTGGCGTCCCGTCCTGGGTGTATTCCTGCATTGCGCCCTATGCCTGCCGGGATGGGCTCTGGGTTTCCCGCGACCGAAGAAGGATGGATGGGTGAACAACTTGATGTATTCTGTGGCCTATTGAAAGAATGTAGATTTGGAGTTGGCCTGTAAAATTTCCTATAGGTTTTTAGGCCGGATTGAATGTCTTTTTAATTGATAAACCGTTCTTATTACTTTGTAAAGGGAATAACTTTTTTTTTTTTTAAACATTACTTCCTTTAATCTTTCTTCCTCATAAAAAAAACATCTAGAAACAAACAGGCTCATAAAATGAAAAACAGTGCGAGTTATTGTGTTAAAACCCTTTAATAGAGTAACATTGTATCAGTAACAAACAAGGAAGTAAATTAATAGCCTGGAGTTTGGCATTTCCTGATTTTCTTTACGAAACCTTTATAAAACAATTTGTTTTAACACTGTGTGGAAGTTTCTTAGCACTGCTCTATTCATTAGTGCTAGGAGAAAAATATTGGTTAGGATTCCATATTGGTTTGGCTTTGGAGTGAAAAGTGTTTTGATAGTTTTTTTCCTACTCTTAATTGCCTGTCCTCTTGGTCAAGTCTCTCTAACAGGCCAAAGATATGCCAATTTGACTCAACCGTTTGATTTGGGAGAACGGACTGCCTTAAAAAAAAAGGATGTACACCATCGAGAAGAAAATCATTTCTTTCACGTCAAAATGCAGCTGTTTGCATCAGATTTTTCAGCAATAAAGCATGGCAGTGCTGTTACGCAAAACTAATATAATAACTTGCAGTATTTGCAGTATATCAGGCTACATTTTCAGTTGCTTCTAGACTATGAACTGACATTGATATTTCTCCAACAGAAAAAAATAAATAAGTGTGTGTGTATATATATACACATCATATACAAAAAATAAGACCACTACACTGTCTGCAGAATTGACAGTTCAATAGTAAAAATAATAGTTAACGAGAGCAGCATATTCATCTTTTCCGCATCTGCTTTAACACCACGTAAGGCTTATTTTTAGCGTAAAGGCAGCACCTTACCATAGACCTGATTGCCAGAAGTCAATGTTAAAGATTCACAGCAGTACTTGGACAGGACATGGAGTGTGACTTGATCCCCAGTATCAGTAACCATGAATTTTTTTTTTTTGTTCCAATTTTGCACACTTCGAAAACCAGCAAATACTAAGGAAAGGATTCCAGTTTTTCCATCATGCAAAAAATAATAATTAAAAATGCCATGAGCAGGGCAGTTCCATCTACATACGCACCGGAAAAACAACAAAAACAAGGCAACTTTTGATTCTTCAGGAAAGCGACTGACATTTAAAAGTTTGCTAAACGGGAAGTTCAGTGTGAATGAATGGACTTGTTTGCAGTATCAGTGCTTGCAGAGACCTGCATGAATACAAAAGGTCCAGCTTTCGAAAAAACAGCGGCAATGTCTCCAGCAACCTTGTTAAACACCACCTACATGGCGGAACATAGGAATTTGCACCCTGCATAATCACCATGGCTGCAACATTGTCATAAGATGCAGTTGCATTTGTGAGATTGTTATTCTTCCTGGTGCCCTGTGACAAGATTAATGTGTTACCAACACTGCAGCATTTTCAATTTCGGGCAAGACAATCACAACGACAACAACAACAACAACATTGTCACTGTAAAAGGTATCATTCCCCACAGGGTGCTCTATTTGCAATAATGTAAATTGACCAAAATCGTCAGTTGTTACAGACACATTGAATATATAGGTCTTTTAAATATGCCCCTGTAAATTAGTGTCATGCGTGCGCACGCACGCACACAGATTAACCTCTCAAGTGCTTGATATGTGAACATGTGTAGCACACTACTGGAATGCACTAAGCAATAGCAGTTTTTCAGGCTGTGGCTGAACTGCATTACAATATTTAAACACTTATTTTCAAGCACTTTCCCCACAAATCCTTTTTGAGAAACCAGTACATGAGGAAACGGCTCAGCGTTTAATTGGGATCCTACTGCTGCAAAAACTAATTCTCTGGTGGATGTCTGGAGAAAACAGGCATACTACCGAGGTAAAGAGGTTCAGTGCGGTCAACTCGTATCAGGGCTGTCGCTCTGGCCCATTCAGCCCCATCTAGCACCCTTGAAACACTAAAAAGGAAGGCTGGTCTGTGTCATGAGAACAGACGGATACAAGAAACCCGTGCAACAGCAAGAGGCCTGGAACACAAAAAAATGTTTAATGCCAGGTTTGTTTTTGTAACATCCCCCATCCAGGGCCCCTCCACTCACTCTACTAGAACTAGGTGCTCTAGATGAAGATACTGGGTCATGTCTATCCAAACAGAGAGCACCTCCAACTGAAAGATGAAATATTATGCTTGAGCTGCTGTGGATTGGCTGAGAAAAACAAACAAATAACCACAATAAAAATAAAAAAAATTCTAATAAAGGAAAACACTGTTTCTAACCCTTTCGTTCAGGATGCCAGCTCAGAGGCGGCTCTTAAACCAGCTTCTGCGCTCTGTAAATGGGCGCGTCTGCCTCGGCTTGGTTGCGGCCCATGTTTCTACGTGCCCCGGGCTGGGGGTTCTCACCTTCATGGTCCATCTCTTTTAAGTGCATCTCCAGCAGCAGCAGCTATAGAGTCCCTCTGCATGTCTGCATCGGAGGGCTTCCTTGTTACACTGTCATGCCCCCCCACCGGGCTCCGGGGTCATCTTTTGACTTTTGCGTCTTCTTTAATTTTCCAGATCATCAGTTCCATGCAGGCGCAGGCGTCCTCGCTGGAGTCGTGTCCCTCCACTAGTCAATGACAAGCAAGGTAACACGGTCAGGAATTGACAGCATACACACAGATGTGTACAGACACAGACGCAACATCTCTGCATGCCTCTAATCTGCTTTTTTCAAAATGTTTCAAATCAATAACTGTTAGCCATCTCCGCTCAAAACAACATCCTCTTACCAGCACCGCAGAGACAAAGACGTTAAACACAAGTCCCCTATGATGCACATGTAGTCCCTGTCACCATTGCAAGCTGACAGCATGAGATTCAGTGAGAATCGTAATGCTACTTTTTTTCATTTCATTTTAGTTCTTCTGATCTAAAGTTTATACCACCTCTAATAGAAAAGGAACAATTCTTCATTTTAAAATCCCAGTTCAGACATGCCATTGCAATGGTTTTTTTTTTCCCCCTCACACACACCCTAAGGCATCACATTGCGTTTCTTCCTGCAAAATTGGAAATTCCTGTAATCCAGAAATGTAATACTAATCTCATTTTTTGTGATTTTGAATGCAGCTCTCAGCTTCTGCATTTGCAGTTTAGGTTTATGCTGTCATTTTGTTCTCTTTTTGGTGCTAATACTGAATGACAGACATTTGTATAATCTAAAACGCATCTCTGCAATCTATGAAGTCCGCACCACAGCAGAAAAACAATAAAAGATGGTTATAACTCAAGCTTGGAATGCGACTCCCATTTCATTGGCAAATTAGCTGGGTACCAGCCTTGAATCAAATGTTCCCCATATTACCCAAATGAACAGGACAGTGCATTTTAGAAAACTAATGAATTGTGTGTGTGTTTATTTTGTAAAAAAATAAGAAGAGACATGCATCTCGGATTTCAGTTCCTGACATTATGCACAAATTAAAACAAAAATCAGGCCTGTTACTGTTAATACCCCTCCTTGTCATGTTATAACTTCGCAATCTTGCCACCCTTACCATTGTCCTGAATGATGCGTTTGAGGTAGTCGGCCATGAGGGTGCGCAGGGCCCGTTTGTAGGGCAGTCCCAGCCGGTGGGGGAAGACAATGGCGGTGTCCACAACTGTGCTGTGAATCAGCTGAGGAGAAACAGAACACAATAGGGTCCCTGTTAGGGCTGGGTATTGCCTACAACCTCATGATACGATACATATCACGATACAGCAGCCATGATACGATGTGCATCACGATACATGTTGATTTTGAATAAGGCTAAGGCTTAACATGTTTTCAGATTTTTGTGCAGAAGCAACAGTTGATCAACATGCTGAGGTTTCAGAGCACTACTCTGAGCTGTAACTATGTCTCCAGCGGTGGAGAACACCCTCTCTGTGGCTACACTTGTACCTGGGATGCAGAGGGTATTTCTAGCTAAGTTAGACAGTAAGGGGAAAGCAGCCTGGTGCTCTGTTTCTGTATGTCACGCCCCTTACGCCAGCGCAGCTGGTCAGGTTCGTTTTGAATACGTGTGCTGCTCCACCAATAGGATTGGTGGGATTCTGCAGATCTGCGTCACAATAACTGGACCACTTTGCTTTCAAGGTTTCAAGTAACACACATTATATATTTATAATATGTATTATATAAAACAATACGCAAACATGTATCAGCAATTCATCAGCTTTGTATTTTAGTTTTAAATCATTTTATCGTGTGGAATTGGTGTTGTTTTGGCTTAATCTGAATTCATTTTCGTTGTTTCTTCTCAGATCGGAAAGATTATGTTTTCGATTATTATTGTATTGTACACGTGCGTTTTGAATAAAACCGCAGTATATTAAACTCTCTACATGTACACTACTCTGAATTGAAACTAGTTATGACACTTTTGACTCGCAGCAGTGCTGTGTGGGGGATGGGTTCAGCCGTGTGGCGCCAGCGTCTCTGCACTGGAATCCCTGTGTAAACAGACTGACTCAAAAATACTCACAAATTTACTGGCACGCCTCTTATTTTCACGCTTATAACTGCCAAGTTCCAATCGATTTGCTAAAAACAACTACAGATATGTAATATAGACAAGCACTTGAATATAGCCGTCACTTACATGATATACGCTGATTTATTTACATTTTTTAAACATGAGGTAAAGGGAATAAATGTGTTTATTTATTTATATTGGGCCGTTTCTATAGCGCATTCAGACTCATATTGGTGAAACCGTCTACTTTAAATTGATATGCAGTTTATTTGTCAAATCATACTTCTAGTAGTGGGACTTTTCCCTTAAAGGAGGGGTGCGACCGAAATTTTCGGTGCTGCCTGGTGGAAAAAATGGCTACTGCAGACACGTTTCAAATGTTATATTAAACCTGTGCAGTAGTAATTTTATTGATACAGACATTGAGTATATTGTTGTATCAGTCATGTTCGATTGAGAACATGAGCAAGTTATGATAATCAGAGAGAGTAATATACATGTTTAATTCTCCCATTGAGGAAGAAATGTGCATAGGTGATGTTTCTTTTTCAAAACTGCCGTCACAGCATTTGCTGCCGTATCGATACAGTAGCATCTGCATCGATGCGCACATCAGCAAGGAGTACATCACGATACATTGCCATATCGATTTTTTGAGCACAGCCCTAGTCCCTGTCTCAGTCACACAGTGTGGTGCATCTCAGCCCCGGCCCTGGAGTTTCCCAGCATTTTCAGAGTTTGTTTTGTTCCAAAAGAGCTCTTTATTTTTAGACTAAATGGTTTAATTGAAGCTTTTGCCTTTGTTGCCATCTGTTGAACAGTTGAAACCGTTCCATTAATGAGTAGCTATTTAAGTAGCTGGGACAAAATCTCAGAGACACAGGTGAACTCCAAGAACAGAATTAACATCCACTGACAGTAATATAGACCTGTATGTATTTGTGTTTAGTGCAGAAATGGCTTACATAACAGACACCGAGACATTATGGGCTTTCAAAGCTACCTCGACCTAAACTGAAAGAAATTTAAAAATGAACTGGGGCATCCAAACTAGTACCAACTACTATTGTTAATAACGGGAAGGTCACATTTATTATGCAATATTCTTTCTTGAACTGATTCTTTAATTCGATTCCTTTAATGTCAAAAAAATCATTCCAGCTGCATTTTTTTTTAACCTTGCTCTTTGTTTAGTAATTCTAACATAAAAACAACAGCAGAGCTTTGAACATTGTGCTTGAATGACAGAAAACAGCGACAGCTTCTAATATCTAACGGGAGAGAGAGGTTGTAGTGCTCTGAAGGCAGTCGCTTGTGAAGGAGTTTCAGTGAGACACTCAATGTCTTGATGACACGGCAACAACTGCGAGAATGCAAGGAGTCATCTGACAGTTAAGCTAAGCAGCAAAGCAGCTTAATTTCTCATTCTTAGACTTTGTCATTGCTGTCTCTTTCACACAACAATGTAGGATTACAGCCACACAGTCCTCCCCAAAGTAATATGTCAGGTGAAGGTAAGACATAAAACACTAACCAACCCCCTCCACACTCACTAACAGAGATTCATTAAAATGTATATCCATTGTCATTATTCACAATTCAATTTTGTCATAATTTAAAGGGGTCATTTTAGTGAGCAAAAAAAAAAAAATGCAGTTGCAACACCTGTTAAACTAACATTGTAGCACTTCCTGGTCAAGAAAGGCTGGGACTTTTAAAGACAGGTTTTGTCATGCAGTGTCGTTTTGTGACCAGGAAGAATTTATTGTGTGAAGAGCTTGCCAGAAGGGAACAACAACAAAAAAGTTAAAAGACACACAGCCATTTGATGGAGAAAATAGTGTAAGGATGTCAACTATGGACAGCTGTACTCTGAACAGTTTAATTTTGCACTTTAAACCTGGTTTTACCAGTTTTGTAGTGGTTTCCTCACTTGCTTTCACTGTTATTTACAATAATCTACCCTGAGATACCCATGTAGAACTATAGTAAACATCCCATGGAAAAACAATAGTAGGGTAGCAACAAGTGGGGAAGCATCAGACTATGTAGCCCAGCATGCCACTGCTTGGCCTGATATCCCCAGGTTCACATTCTCATGCCTCCATCAGTGCTAGGCTTACCTTCAGTGCTAGCAGATCACTCTCCAGACTGTGGCCAATGAGGATGGACTCAGCACTGAACATACTGAGCAGCACCGCCTGCACATCCCTAATGGTGATGGTGGTGTTCTGCAGGTCCTCTTCCGTAACCCCTGAAAATCTACACAGATACACACCCAACACCAGGATTTAAAGTGACACTGAATTCACAAGACTGCTGATCATTTTAAACTTACTTTACTTAAAGTTAAGTAAACCCCCAAACCACCCCCACCCCACCAGTGTTGGTGGTAACGCGTTACTAAGTAATGCGTTATAGTAATGTAATTACTTTTTGTAGTAACGAGTAATGTAACACTGTATGGTTCAAAAAGGAGTAATAATAATATAGTTACTGATTAAAAAAAAAAAATCTTGTTACTGCATTACATATTGTAACGATATGGCCTTTTCGTTTGCCTTTTGTTATTGGAATTTATCACTAACTACACGAATAATGGAGAGGACGCAGGGTTCAACACGAACAATATGAACTTTACTGAGCACAGTGTTACTTCAGGCTCCTCAAACACGCTACCCTCCCACACTCTCCACTCTAATACCCCGTTTCCACCGGCGGACACGTCCAGACGCAACCGCCCCGGATACTTTGACGAGTATTTTCACTGGCTTAAGCGTGTCCAGGTTTTGTGGACGGTTAACTATCTGCTGCCAGACATGGCCATAAGTGTCCATCACGCCCACTAATGAAATGCTTCGCTTTCAGAAGCAGAGATGTGTGCTTGACTTGTAGACAGACAGGGAAGAGATCAGCTACATTATGTCGGAAGATATAATCTCAAGTACCGTGTGGGATCATGAAGAAATTACAGTATTATTAGCAGCATGGAGTGAAATCCACGCACAGAAACAATGACTGCTTACAGTTAATATTCAAGTGTATTAAAAATTTGCCGAACACAGATTTCACAAGACCCCAGTGCAGTGCTGTGACTCGTTATAAATAAACTGAAGGATAATAAATCGGAGCGGTAGCAGCCGATATTATGAACAACTGGACTGTGTTTCAGGCTGTTGTATAACAGCCCCGCAAAGACAATCAGTATGAAGGCGAACACGATTTAGTTAATGTGTGCCGATTTACAAGTTAAATGAATGCATAAATAAATCCAGCGGATCTGGGTTTCCATCTAAAACATTAAAGACTGGTTTAATAAATGCATCCTTATGCAAGTCCATAAACGCCTGAAATGTGCACACTTTAGTTGTAACCTGCTGTATTGTAGCTGCTGTACTTTATGATCATGAAATGTGTGTATTATGTTTCAACTGTAACTTGCCCTGGTTAAAGACGTCTGCTAAGTACATTTAAAATATTACGGCAAAAACTGCTGTATGCAGTTACAAATCTGTAGTAAGAGTAATAAGTTAAGGGAGTCAAGTTGTGCCATTTAAAATACATATCTACGAGCACATATCTTGATGATGATTACAATAATAATAGTAAATAGCAAATATTTATTTTTATTGTTGCACACGGAAACGGTTTCTTACGGTAACGTAATGCTTGTCTGAATATAATGTCTGTACACATTTAGCTCTTCCTAATATCTCTTAACAGAAACTTATTTATAACGCAGTCTCCAATCATGTAAAGCAGAAAGAATAAAATAGACACAAAAGTCCTTTCCACATCAGGCTCTATCGCTCGTAGTGTTGCTTTCTGTCTTGTTTTTAAAACGAAACACAAACCAAACCCAATCAGTCTGCTCCTCCCACAACAGGGGACAGACTTCCGACAATGGCCTGGTTTTCCTGTGGCACTTTATAAAAACAACGAAAGATAACAGTATATTTCTGTCATTATTCGACTGCTTGTATTGGTGTAACTTTGTAATTGTTTTGTTAGGTCGTGCAACGTTTGGGGGTGTAATGCAAAGTCATCTAAAAGTAAAGTAACTAATTACTTTCCCCAGCGAGTAATAAATATTGAGTTTTATATGAGTAAAGAGTACAATGTAATATATTACTTTTTGTAACGACCCCAACACTGCCGCCCACAGAGAAGAGCTTGGTTTTCGTTAATCGATTCAGGAAAACATCATCAAGAAACAAAGAGTGCAGTGTATCACCCAGACACTGCCTAGATTAGGCCGTCCCTCCAAACTGAGCAGGAGAGAAAGGAGAAAACTGCTTAGGGATGCCACTGTGAGGCCAACGACAACTTTGAAACAGCTACAGAGTTCATCGGCAGTAGAAGCATGCGGCCGTAGCAATCCTTGATCTTTTAAAGGTGGTAACGGTAAGGTATCATCTGCTGCTGTCTGTACTTAGTATGAAATGATACACTACTTAAATATGTATTGATTAAAAATGGTGGGGCAATACCCTAATGTCCCTTACATCCTTATTACAGGCTATTCACAGCTTTCCCCACAGAAATAACACCAAGCTCAGAGGAGCTCACAATGCATTTTGGGGGGGCTTTACCGTGTGTTGTAGTCCACGACTTTGCTGTCTGGTTTGACAAAGGTGTCATAGATGACCCTCAGATCAGAGTTGATCACCGTCACCCTGGTCAGCTCCAAGCCCTGCTTCGTATAGCACTGTAATAAAAGGAACAGTGAGTGCTAGTTGGAATGCAGTGTTGGTCAGCAATGGGAGTTTCCTAAACAGATCAAAAACATAAAAGCCAACAGCTGAGTGATTGAGAGCAACAGACTTGGTTTGTTTTTTGAAATTCAAGGGACTTGAAGAAAGTCTACTTCACTCTATCATGCCAGGTAATTACTTCTGACTATTCTGAGCACGTTAACCCCTCCTCTCCCACAGGGGAAAAAAATAAATAGCGATGAGAGGCCCGACTCACACTGATCTACCCTGACATGAAGAGAGCTGTGCTATGGGATGGGCTGACAAATGTTAATAAAGTTTCAGGTACGATAGCTGCAGTAGGCAGTGGAGCCCACGGGACTGGCTCCTCACCATTTCGCAGTCCAGGGCATACACCCCCGGGTTGCCATCTGCAGGGGTGGACTTGCTAAACGTTGTCATGAAGCCGTCCAGGTTTTCTTTCCTTCCATCCTGCACGTGTTGCTGAAAGAGAAAAAGTTCCTGCTTCAAAAACTATTTCCGTCCCATCCAATCAGCTCCATCGGAACTATAAAGCACTCTTGTACTGTGTGGTTTCATGTCGGGGTGTACAAAAACTTTCTGGAGGCTTTTATCTCACTCTTTGTGGTAGGTGACAAAGAGGAACCAAACACTACATGAAGAGGAAGGCTATGATAAAGGCCTACACTGCCCTCTTGTGTTCCTTCATGAAATTATCGAGTTAACGCCACATAGGACAGTGGTCTCCAGTCCAGGTCCTACAGAGCTCCAGGCCTTTAGGTTTTATACGGTGCCTGTCAATCAAAGGTTAATGCTTACCAGAATCCTATTTAATTCCACAACTCATTTGTTCATTTCAGTATTACAAGCTTAACTTGTAACTTGGAAAATCAGATTATCTCCAGGAATCTCTCCAAGAAAATCCTGCAGCAGGCAGAGAAGTTATCGCTGCAGTGAGTTATGTGAAGCTTTGAATTGCTGCCCCATACTAGGTTCAGCTGCAGACATCTCAAATTAGTCTTGGATCTCGACAATAGTTACCTATAATTGGTGATTGGATAAATAGTATTTTATACACAAAGTGCCTCCGCAACTCTGGATTTTTTTTAATGCATTTATGTAGTCTAATTATTAATATGTTTGCAGTGCATTAGGGCCATCAGAATGATTTAGAGGTAAATATACTGTAGGAAGTCTAGGAGTCCTAAGCTCCTGGTTCTAGTCATTCTATCCATTATGTAGTACTTGGGCCTCTTGAGATACAGTCTGGCCTTTGAGGAGAAGAAAATGCTCTGATGAGATGTTATTTTCAAGTAGAAATGGAAAAAATAGAAATGTGTGCTACTGGTACACAGAGTCATATTTCACTGTAGCCTTTGCTATTCCTAAGTTCTTGGTGAGAGATCAGACTCCTACCTTGCACACTTGGCATCCCGGAGAGCCCACGGCACCAGAGCAACAGCTGTACTGCATCTCCCACCCGCCTGGTGCTGCAAAACAGACAGAAGAGTCAGTAGAGCAGCACTAAACTCTACAACTCCCACACAACACACCAATCACAACCTAGGGCCAAGACCTCCTCTCAATAAGAATGCCGAAGTGGATTTCAAACCTGATTTTGAACTCCTCTCCTGTTAAATCTGTTAAAGGTGAGCTTTTGTCATCTATTTACCTGTATTCCTATTTTGGTAAGTAAATGTGAAAATTGTGTCAGAAGATAAACAGCAAGGTTTTTTTTGGCATTATTTGTAAACCCAAGAAGCAGCCTCCCACACTTCACGTGTAAATGTTCCTGCTACACTTATTTCGGGTTATGTGCAATAAAATACAAAAATGAATTGGAATTCTACACAGTGCATGCCAGAACCATAGCCAACAACCTACAAACCTTAATGTGCCATTCCTTCTACAGGCAATATCTCACTATCCAATAAGTCACCACACAAAAATTTAGAAATCATTTGGCATACCCAATAACATCAATATAATATACAATGTCTCTTGCAATATCTACCATCAGTTTAAAATGATGATTTATTTTGTATTACTTTATTTTGTTAATTTAGTTAATTCTTTCATCTGCTAAGACATCTAATTATTATTAATAATATTAATAATTACTGGAAACCCTTTCACTGCAAAATAAGAAGCAACTACACTCAATAACAAAATTTACATTTTCACTAAAGAAGCTATGTGGAGAAATTAACTAGGATATTCAAAGTTACCCATGAGAAGTACATATAGTAACGGGATTACGTAATAAGACCAAACAAACCTCTATGTCTGCGCAGTCTCCCCCAGTGGTGGTTACACTCCTCCCTACGGACACAGTTCCCAGTTGGGGTGATCATGTACTCGGCCCCACAGCGGCAGCACACCTTGGTGAAGGCTAGGGAGAAGGAAAGAGAAAGTGTGAGCAAATATTATTTTGTACCTTGTATGGGAGGCCTTCTAAGCCTGTATTTTGTATTAGTAACTAGTAGTAGACACTAATGATGACCTGAGGCTGTGATGTTGAATTTGAGTGCTTTAAAAAATATTTTTAAACAATTGCCAAATAACCTTTATCTTGTCTATAGAAATTAAAGTTGCTCAGGACTGAAAGAAAATGTTTTTCTTTTGGTTATCACACTTGAACAATAAAAATAAAGCTTCCTTCATTGTGAGCCCATAGTCAAAACCTTTTGAATCTGATTAAATCGCCGTTTTACAAAACACTAACGCCAAGGACAACATCAGATTTTAAAGACTCTGAAGAGATTGGCAAAAGCAGGGTGAGGAAAAGGCACTGGTGATCATTCAGTCTCAAATACATGGAATTGAATGGCAACACTGCACATTTAAAATCACACACATCCATTTGCGAGGTGGGGACTGAAGAGACTCACAAAAGGTGTGTGTAATGAAAGCAGGTATGATCTTACGGTCTGTGGTCTTCTTCTCGGTGGTATTGTAGAGCAGGGCCCGACTTGGCTTGTCTGGGTTGGGGCGGGGGTACCCGTGCTCTTGCAGCTGCTCCTCTGTCATGAGGTACTCCGTCATTTTCCTGTACAGTGTCAGACCTGCACAGCAATTCAAAAGTTATTAATGTACTGTACAGATCAGCAGGGATACACGGACTCAGGGACACAAATGAAAATTGGGCTTCAAGGCATTCAAGACGGGAGACATTTCTTCACACATAGAGTTGTTAAATCTGGAACAAACTCCCCAGCGATGTGGATGAAGCTGAAAATTCGGGAACATTTACAATCAGACTGTATAGGATCCTTGGACCACTTTGTTATTAATGGACAACAAAGGAGCATGATGGGACAAATGGCCTCCTCTAATTTGTAAACTATGTTCTTATTGCTGCTGGGGGTGAGGACTCTGTACATTTGATTTTTCCATATTGTAATTACTATAGATTTTCCCTGGAATACTTTCACATTTACCTCACTCTTTCTGGGTATTCCAATTATCTTTCCTTTCACTCCTCATTAGTAAAAGGTGACAGGGAGCAGTGTGGAATATGATCGCATAAGGCACTTTACCCTCCATTCAAACCAGATAGAGAATTCCCTGAGGGAGATAAATATCAAAGTACTAGATTTTTGAAATGCTACACAAGCTCCGTTCATATAAAGCCCATGAGGCTTGTAGAGGACAGAGAGATAGTCACCAGTCAGTTCCTCCTCCTGCGGTCTCCCTGATCTTTTGATGGTGAAACTAGTCTTAGCTGCCATTTTGCCCCCCAGCATCTCTTCATGCGAGAGTGTCTTCTTGTTACTACCCACTCTGGGGCTCTCTGGAGGAAAGAGGACAGAGATCACACAGTTTAATAGTCAGCCATCAAATTACACACAGAGCAAAGCTGATCACACCATCCAAAGACATATGCGCTTCAAATAGTAATTATCAACATTTCTACTTAGGAAAGAGGGTCTGCGACACTCTTTCAGTGAGAATCTAACTTGAAGCGAGAGGACAAAGTTAACACTGAACTATCTTTAAAAGACCTAAGGTAGGTTCTTTCCATTGGAAGCACTGTAGCAATCTGATGCGTTTATAATACAAAAGCAAAAAACATTTAATGGCTGCCTTTGCTTTATCTGAGGAAGCGGTTTAGAAAGGTCACATGGGACGCACTGTTTGCAGGCGACACGGGGGAATTGCTTTGACTCCTAAGCTTCTTCAACACATTGACGGCCACGTTCAAATAGATATTGCGACTGCTGCTCCTGTTATACACCACTTTCTCCTCTTCCAGAGCCTGTAGGAGGGGAAGACAGAAGGAAACAGGTTAGTAAAGAAAACCAGACACCGATAACCCCCATCCCCCATTCCCCCCCGATCTTCCACCCAACCATGTGGCAAGAAAGACTTTTTAAAGACCTTCTCAAAAGCCTCCTCCTCGGACGCGCAGAACTTGAGGCATTCGTCTATGAAGATGTTGAGGTATCTCTGGCGGACGTTGGTGGGGACTTTCGCACCAAACTCTGTCGGAATGACCGGCCGCTTTAAACTCGAACTCTGAGAACCAACAGAAGACGCGTGTTATACCGCCTTCACCTGGCGCAAATGTAGTAAACATGAAACAAGACTGATTACATTTAGTTTCACTTTTCACATAGGAAAATTCAAACTGGAGGTATAACAACAGTTTACAGTAGTAAAACAAATGGTGCCTGGGTGGACCTGGGTGCCCCTTCCAGATTGTACCTCACCTTGCACCCTGTGTCTTCCTGGTAAGGATCTGGCTCACTGTGATAGAGCAGTTACTGAAAATACATGGTAGCCAGGTGCAGTGATTTCTGATTACCTTTAAAGTGGGGGTGTGTGCCACCCTCCTATGCACTGTAGTGTTGGAGGTCTTGGAAGGCATGGCAGCAGAAGTGTGTGCCTTTACTGACAGGGAGCTTGATCCAGACCTGCTGGGGGAGGCCACAGAGCTGCCTGCCTTCTTTCCTTCTACTGGACCTGTATTGAGGGGGGGGGGCAGGGGGGGACGACATAGAAAGTGAAAATAGCAGCCCTAATTCACTGGAGGAAAAACTAAACGTACAGAGGTCTACATTCACAGCTACATTAGATGCTGCCCTTATAGAAACAGTATTGGTGGATCACGCCTTTGTTACAGAAAAAAACATAGCACCACTGACCATATCAGGTGGTGGTGTGCGGTATGTGAAAGAGCTATTGACTAGCAGGTTAGTTTTGTGCCACCTCTAAAAAGCAGCATAGTTTACAGCTACCCAAATTCAGCAATGGCAGAGTTTGATGGGTCGTGTGGTGCCAACACAGAAGGGCAGATGCCTACCCGTTCTGGCAGCCGGGGCGGAGGGGCCGGGCCGGTGCGCGACCCTCTTCTTCTCTCCTGGGTAGGCGGGCATAGCAGCAGCTGTTTTGACAGCTGCGGCCAGCTGTACCGCCTGCTGCTGTGCTATCTGCATGCGCTTGTAGCAAATCTCCTGGGCAGTGGGCCTCCTGTAGGGTCTGATCACTGATTTGGGAGCAACCTCAGTCTGAAAGGCAAGAGTTTCTTTTCAGATCAATATATTCTCACAAGAAATAAAAATAAAAAACAACAACATTGGGTTGACTAGAAGTATTTAACATTTGCTTTTGTTAAGAAACTCACAAGCTGCACTATTGATTCTGTAAGACTCTAACCACATACATCTGTGTACTGTATAAAGGCTGGTTGTCACACACACCAGGAACCCGTTCACAGACCTCACTTACATCTCCTTTGGTCACAAAATGGGAAACTCTCTTCTTCTGGCCTGGGAAGAGGGTGGTTAAAGTGCTGTCTGTGCTTGTGTCCTCCACTGGCTCTTTAGGGGCCTAAGGCACAGAAAGAGAAAGAGAGACGCACACAGCAGGGGGTCAGCAACAGGGTGATTTCTGTCAAGGTCAATAATGCCTCGGTTCCATTGGCTTAAGCGTCCGTACCGTGCCGGACGCGTCCATTCTCAGACGCGTCCCAGAGCTTTTTTTGCAAAACCAGGCCGTTGTGAAGTCCGTCCCTCTTATGGGAGGAGCAGCGACTGTGGGTTTGGTTTGTGTTTAGTTTTAAAAACAGAGACAGAGTATAACACTACAAGCGATACAGCCTGATGTGGAGAGGACTTTTGTGTGCATTTTATTCTTTGTGCTTTACATGATTTTAAACAGCATAATAAATACACGTTTCTGTTAAGAGATATCGGGAAGAGCTAAACGTGTATAGAGAACATTATATTCAGACATGCACGTACCCATAAGAATAGGTTTCCATGCGCAACAATAATACTAAATCGCAAATATGTATTGTTATTATTATCGTCATAATTTGTGCTAGTATACATGCATTTTAAACGGCACAGCATGACTCCCTTAATTTATTACTCTTTCTGCAGATTTGTAACTGCAAACAATACTATTGGCCATATTATTTATAATTTACTTATCAGATGTCCTTAACCAGGGCAAGTTAGTTAAAACAAAATACACACATTTAACGATTAAGTATCCAGCTACAATATAGCAGGTTTAATTTAACTAAAGTGTGAGGGTCTCAGTCATGGAGTTAATGGTCGCATTTATTAAACCAGTCCTAATGTTTTAGAGGGAAACCCAGATCTGCTGTATTTATTTATTCATTAATGTATCTTGTAAATGGGCACACATTAACTGAATCCTGTTCACCTTCATACTGATTGTCTGCGGATTGTCCTGCACACCATTCACAAAACACAGCCTGAAACACTGGCCAGCTGATCATATTAATAACATCGGCTGCTACGATCCGATTATTATCCTTCAGTTTATTTTAACTAGTCACGGCACTGTACCGGTCCTGTGAAATCCAAGTTTTTATTGCACTCGGATATTAACTGTAAGCAGTCATTGTTTCTGTACGTGGATTTCACTCCATGCTGCTAATAAAACTGCCATTTCTTCGTAAATGCACACGGCACTTTTCCGACACAATGTATCTGATCTCTTCCCTGTGTCTGCAAGTCAAACACACACCTCCAATTCTGAAAGCGAATCATGTCCTCAGTGGGCGGGATGGACGCTTACGGACTCGTCTAGCACCAGCAAGTTAACCGTCCACAAAACACGGACGCGTCCAGATGCTTAGCCAGTGGAAACACCAGTTTAAGTGTCCGGGGCCGGACGCATCCAGTGGAAACGGGGCATTATAGATCAAACTGAGCCACACTAAAGCTGTTATATAAAATAATAAGTCAGGAAATGGAAAGACAAAATAAAAATCAGTCAGGCAGCATAGGAAGTTATGATTGCTGAAAGAGTGCTTACTACAGGTAAAAGGACAGCATATGCATTATTGTAAGAATCCAGCTATCCCATTTTGGAAGGGACACCACAACACCAATTCAAAGGCTAAACGGAAGCAGCATTTTTTTTTTTTACTTTAAAGAGAGCCTTGAGACTTGACTGTGGTACTCCAAGCATCCTAAGGTTAACCACTTGGAACATGCATGTGTAAGTAAATGGGACTACCTTTTATTTTGTTTTTCTGGCAAAAGAGACCATTGTACCAAGTTTCATAATAAAGCTTTTATCTGGGCTCAGTTTAACATGATGCATGACTGCAAGTGTTGTACCTGCTTGGTTTGTCTGCCCTTGTCCTCAGTTTTCACATCCTTGGATTCGTTGAATATCCTCAGACACTCCTCCATGGGATCCGAGTCATAGTCCAAATCCAGCTGTAGGCCAGAGTAGTCCGCCTCGTTCTCTGGCTCCTCGTTCTCCGATGAAGAGGAGGAGAACTCTGAAGCCTTCCGCTTGCTGCTGCTCTTTGTCACTTCCTTAACATGTTGGCAAGGGCGGCGGCAGCTGCTGCTGCTGCTGCTCGAGTCCCCCTCCTCCTCTTCGTCCTGATCCTCTTCTGCACTCTCATCTCCAAATAGATCGGCGTGACTCAGGGTGCGTTTTTTCACCTTGGCCACGTGGGGTGCTTTCTCCTCCAGGGAACGGCTTTTCTTCACGTGGTCTTTGCTCCCCGTTTTCTTATCCTTGACGCCTCCGCTGCTGCTGCTGCTGCTGCTGCGCTGCAGTTTCCCGTTGTTCAGCTCTTTGTGTTTGGAGAAGTCCCTCGAGTCCTTTCTGTTCTTGTCTCCCCTCTCCAGGGCCTTACCCGTCCTGTTGCCCTTTTTGGCATGGATGTCCCCTGCTCCTTTATCCATCTTCTTCCCCTCTGCTTTGTGCTTCCCTACTTTCCCACTGCCTCCCTCACTTTTCTTGAACTCCTTCAAACTCCTCTCTTTGATCTTCTCCTGTGCTTTATCTCTCTCCTCTAATTTCTTTCCCTCATGTCTGCCCTTCTTGCAAGCTTCCTTGTTTGGGATCTTGGCCTGCTCTGCTTTCCTTTCGATTTTGTCCTTCAAATCAGTCTTTTTGGAAGGCTTCTCCCCATTCCGAGCTCTATCAGTTTTTATGCTTTTCTTCTCAGGCACTTCACAGGAGAGCTTTTTCTCTACACCCCTGTCCTCTAGCCCCCCCTGATCTGGGCCCTCAGTATCCTCAGAGTCATACTGTGCTGAGGCCACCTCTTTCCTGTCCCCGCCTGACCATTTGATCCCAGGCCAACACTTGCCCACGTCATCCGGGACGCTACTTCGCCGCAGTCTGCTGATGGGACTGGGGCGATACTCTGTTCCATTTTCATCGTCTGATTCTGAAAAGCTGAGGGCTGCACTGTACTTCTGGGAGTCAACTTGCTGCCGGGGTTTCTTAAAGGTTGGGATGTAACCCTCTTCTGGTGTTCCTGTCTCGTGGTGCCGCTTGCCTATTTTTTGGTCCTTGGCACCCTTTTTACTCAAAGGTCGTGCCGAATAGTTGGACAGTGGGTCGTACTCCAGGTCAGTGGAGGGTTTGGAGTTGTCCAGTGTGTATTTGTGATGGGCGGCAGGAGGAGGGGCAGGCTTTTTGATGGCTTTTTTGGGGACAACAGTGGGGATGTATTCCATAGAGTTTCCTTGGCTCTTGCTGTCGGAGTCCAGGGTGTACTTGATGGAGCGTGGGGTGGGGTTATAGTCTCCCGTGGAGGCAATCTGGTAGCTACCAGGGTCATACTCAAGAGAGCCAAATGGTTCCTTTGAAGCAGCCTTGTGCCCTTTGACCCCTGCAGTGGGGTCATACTCTTGGTCCCCAATGCGTGAGAGCCTCTTCTGCTCGCGTTCCACCTCGCTCTTGACTGCCTCGATGGCCTTATTGACCAGCTCCAGCTCCAGAAAGCCAGGGTCCAGAGGTCCCAAGGGCTTCTCTGGATCTCCATTTTCCTTGGATGGTCTCACCACTTCAGGGTTGTATGGGTCATAGCCTTGTTCTGCAAAGAGTAAAGAGAAAAGCACATTATTTCAACTTTAAATGAAAAAAGAAAACCGAATACATTTCTTCTCACTGAAACCAATCTTAGAACAGCAAATTATTCTTCAATACAAAGTGCCACATACCCCACTCTAGCTGTCTTCACTGACTGAGGAACACAAGCTCAAATGTTTGTAACATTCTAAATCCCATTCTAAGGTGATGGGATAGTAACAGGGACTGCTGTTGTTGCAACACAGCAAGTTGAGAACCTTCAGTTTATATCTACCCATCACTAACTATTCTTGCATCCTTGGGATATCCCGTGAGAAGGCATATCAGTGGTGAACTTGATGCAGGACACTCTGGGATGCCAATTTGATGGTCTGCCACACTTCCCAAAAAAATATACTCTGTATTAAAGAGTTGCTGCTTGTGTAAGGTTCTCCCTCACAATTTCACGAGAATATGTAGCGTTCTACTTTTTTCTAAGTTCTATCTATAAACGAATAAGTCATAGATAATAGGATTATGTAAGCATAACAAAATGTCTAGAGAGATAAGAGCTGTTTAAGTTTAACAAGGCTCAGCACAGCCACTTGTATTTGATACATCTAGGATATTGGCAAACATTTATAACTGGCTTCACTGATGTGTATGCTCAAAAAGAACTCTCTCATTCATAGCTGCGGTATAATTCTGAACCTCACAATCATTTGGCTGTTTCAGCGGATTTTATTTGTCTCTCAAAGACAACATATAGGAATACCTTGTTTCTTAAAAGCATAATTTTCCTGTCATGCATTAAAAGAACTAGAACATCACTAAATTAAAATAAATACATTGGAGATGTTCATCAGCCTATATTGCATAATTTGAATACCTGAAAAAGAGCCTTTTGGAAACTTAAGCTCATCAACAAACAATACAGTATGACTATTTTACAGCAGACCTGTAGATTTGTAATAACATGATTATGAAAAGGTACAACATAAGTCATTGTTATACAAGTTTTAAAGCCTGATTTCTGTAAACTCACCACACAAAGTGGACTTCCAATACACATTTTAACATTCCCGTTGGAAAGAATTGAGTAAGTGACACAAATGGGGTTTTCAAAATGACTTTGCCACAGTTTCACACAGAGTCATCACAATCTGGAACAAACTCCCCAGCGATGTGGTTGAAGCTCAAAATTTGGGAACATTCAAAATTAGACTGGATAGGATCCTGGATCACTTAGTTATTAGCCAAACGAGCACGATGGGTCAAGTGGCCTCCTCTCGTTTGTAAACTTTTTTATGTTTTAAGTTCTTATTTTGTCAAGTTATTTTAGTATCGAGTCATCACACAAGCTGCTTTAGACATAGTATGACATGGGTATTCTCGTATGCAATGTTTTAAAGTTCATCCTTTTAAATAAGATGAGTTCCAATGCCAGTGACACAGATGGGGGGGAGCGCAACAGCAAGAGTGTGTGGATGAAACAGCAACAGCTTCTCTGTAGCATTACAGCTCATTCTCAGAATCAGTACTAAAATATTGGGAAACTTTCGGCAAGGGTGAGAAAAGTGACCCTCATTCTTGAAATATTAACAGTAAAATGTGCAATACTGACAGTGTCAAAAGACAAAGGACACGCTATTACCACCAACAACACTCTATGCATGAATAAACACGCGTCACCCCCCCCCCCCCCAAAAAAAAAAAAAAAGAGTATTTAAGTCAAATGTGCATTTGAGTAAAAACTTTGTCTGCTGACCCACAAACCAGATTGTGAACAAACAGCAAAGGGCTATCCACACTAAACATTCAGCATGTATGGCCATTTGGTCGGCCATCAATGACTTGTTTAGATTTCGGTTTAGAAATCAGTGCTATCGCGACTGGCTGGGGATTGTACTGATAAGCAAAAGGGAATCTGAGAACAATGACTAGTAACTCATACGAGGAAGAACCGCTACGTTACGAGCAGCCTATATAATTTCGATTTATAAGACTTTTTCATCCCGTTTATCTCGATTAACAAACTGTGATTCCCAGTGCCTTCTTAAAAAAAAAAATGGGGGGGGCGGGGGTCCAGAAATTATTTGTAATGGTTCCCTTTCTTTAATAAACACACAAACGAATATCGTAATTGTTACACTTTTCATTTTGTACATCATGTCATCTCTTTCAGATAAGACATACCGGTAAATCCAATACAACAAATGCTTAAATAGATAAAAACATGCCCTTTTGTTTGACGGTGAAGTCCTTGGACTCTCTGTGGTTGGGGTTGTAAGACGCCCTTCTCGGCTTGCAGTGTCTGAAGTGACAGTAGGGTCTGTCGCACCGCTCTCCGCCGCTCTTCCCGTTACTGTTATTGTTAGCACTATCGGCGTTAAACGGGCAGTCAATCCCTCGGAAGAAGCCGGTGGATCTCAGCATCCTCCACCCCCCACCAGTCTCATAACCGCCTTGAGAAATGAACGTCAGCACGCCTCTAGCTTTACCACTTTTCCTTCTGCACAAACGACAACAATAACAGACTTCCCAGCGTCGCCATATTTAATTGGGAGGAAAAAAAAGGCCCTAAGTTGAGGCCTGTCGGCGCACCTTTTGACGTCACCGGGTACACTATACAGATGCCTGTCGACTCAATATACACTCATTATTAACTGAAGAAAGCAGGATGTTGCCCAAATTTCCAACAACCACTTCTTAACTTAAGTGTTTATAAGGAGTATTTTTTTTATTTTGTGCAATACCATGAACAACTGTTTTAAACACCCGATTCCACGTTATGGATTCGTAATCGTACAATTGAATATCAGTTGCTGTATAAGCTATTATTTCAAACTAAAGGACACTAAAATTACAGAATACAAAGTAATATGTTCAATGCACTTTATTAACAAAATACATTTAAACAGCGTATAATATTGTAAATATCAATATAATGCAATTAATTATGTGGTGACATATTGCATAAGTGGGCAGCTGATATTTATTTTTAAAATGGCATTTATATGAATATATTGATTATCTACAATTTAACATTTCTTCTGCTTGTACATTTTTTTTTTATCTTACACAACGCTTGCTAGCAGATTACAATCTATGTAAAAGGCATATGGTTACAAGACATGGACTTTTCTTAACGGATGATCTTGAGGTGACATGCCCTATAACTTCATAAGCAGCAAGAATAATGTGAATTCCTCCCTAGGCGGTGAAATGGTAAAATGTACATTGATCACACAAAGTAAAATAAAGCCTGACCTATCACTGACTGTAAAAAAATGATTGGTGTGATTCTTCAGGAATTTCTTTTGACAGAAAATAAAAAATGGATAAAAAGACAAATACATATTTATGAGCAACAATAGGTAAAAGAAAGAATGGCAGTAAATCAGACCATTCACAAACCTAGTCTTTTGTTCCATCTGTGGTCCAGCTACATTTAAGGCTTGAAAGGATATTCCCTTTTAAGGTTTGGAATATTTTAAGGTCCCAACAATGACAAATGTGTAGACCTTGCAGTATAGAAACTAGGTGTCTGGGCAGAACTGTGGTGCACTGGATTTAAAGAGCAAGAACTTGTAAACAACAAGAATGTTTGTGAGGAATGCATCTTATATCAAAGATGTCAGATTGACTTGGAGAAAATCCTGAGAATGGCATCGTCAGGTGAGGAGGACAAGACATGCTTTAATCAATCCCAACAACCAATGGGAGCAGCAGATAATGTCAGTAGTTTAGGGTTTTCAGAGATAATCACAAAGGAAATCAATAAAAAATGTGTGTAAGGTTTATTTCTTTATTTTACAACATTTATAACAAGTGTAACAAGCAATTTGTTGTATACAGTCTTGGGGTACAAGCCATTAGTTTCCAAGGTTCTCCCAAATCTTTGGTTAATGGATTCAGTTGATTGTTGGGGACATCAAACCACACTGTACATTTACAAAAGTTTCAAATAACTAAACAAATTATTCTAGGCAACTCTTGGAACACTATCACATTTTACCAAGAGGAATTTATTGCATGTTATTGGATCATTAATGCAATAGCTTAGCCCAACTTAATTCCTCAATGTTCTGGCAAAAACTGCCCAACTATAGATCTGAATCTAGTTTGATGTTCAAGTTGCTACAAACTCAAGCTAGTTGGTAACTACCACTTAATTTTTTTGTTTTATTTAGCGTTAGGTTTCACAGATAGTTCGACTGAAAACAAAGCTAGTTTGTTCAATATAACTGCTATTAATAATTGCAAATTCACCAGATTAACACTTCAGAAGTCAAATTGAGTTACGGTTTGTAGCAGACTAGGCCATTGGAGGTTAACTCCAAACTAACATTTAGATATTAGTTTGCTATTGCTCTCTTTCCCATAGACCTTGACTGTGACCTAACAACTTGACGGCACTTAGCTTTTACTTTCCAGGATGTATGACCTCACTTACTGTACTTACCTGTGTAAATTGGAAGTTGTAAAATGTATTATACTTTGAATTGCTTTGTATAAGGTAAATTTGAATTTGTAATGTTTGATGCCTTGTACTTAACTGTATTCTTGCACTTTGTATAGCCCTGGATAAGGGTGTCTGCCAAGAAATAAAAATAACAATATTATTATTATTATTATTATTATTAAGGAATGAGGCATGCAGATCCTTTTAATTTGGGGTTTCAAGCAGAGTCTTTCCATCATTACAAAACCAGAAAATTTTATTTTAAAATTATTTATTTTAAAATGAGTTTCAGAGGGAGTCATACATCAGGGTTGGGCAGTCCAACACCATAAAATGCTTAATACAAATAATGACACCAAGGGTAACCTGTAGTCTAAAGTGCTAATGCAGATTGAGTGGGTACAAACAACCAAAAATGAACAACAACAAAAACTCCAATAGTAAAAATCAACATCAAATCTTCACTCCAACATGCACATAGCCTAAATAATGCCTCAGATCAACCACGTGGCAATAGGATGTGAATAAACCACGAAATAGTCTGCAGTAGCACTAACAGAGGGTCCCACTAGCATGACAACGTATTCAAAACGTCCAGCAGCAATTGGACAGCAGTAGGCCTAAGCACCCAAGCGTATAATCAATAAAGATGATTGATCTCCAAAATTTTACCCCTTAATTATTCCCCTATTCTTTAAGTAAAAAAAACAAAAAACTTTATCCAAAGCTGGAGGCGCCGAGTGAAACGATTTCAGTTTTTTTTTTTTTACCAAATAACAGGTCCACACGCAGGGAAACTCATCACGCTCTTACCCCAACCACGACAGTGCCAGAACCGAGCTCAGCGTAACCACTTCTCAGCTCTTCTCTTTGCTCTCGCTTCTTTTACTTTCTTTTACAACCAGAAAAGCTTTAAACAAGTGTACAGCCGGCGCGTCCAGCCACAAAACAGCTTGTCAGTCGGTCCTGCAGGCAGCAAAGCTGAACAAATCAGCAAATAACAGGCAGGTGAGAGGGGATCAGCCCATGTGCGACCCTGTTAGATGAGTGGGACCCCCGTCACACAGCAACCGCTACCTATGTGTCGCCAAATGTGAAATATCGCACACTTTCACAGATTCACAGGTGTATTTATTTTGCAAACTTCAGATTTAACATTTAGAAATAGATGTAACATTTAGATTTAGATGTAACATTTAGATATGTCATTCAGATTTAAACTAAACATTTATTTATAAAATATTTATGTATATATATTTAATTTGTGACTCAGGGATTTAAGATTTCAGTGAAATATGTATTTAAAAGTTAAATGTTTAGTTTTGCAATGCCCATATTTAGGATTTTACGAAGTATTTTTTTTTAATGAAATATTTGTAAATGTGTGAAAAACGGCTCCATTATTTACTGAATCTGGAAAAACACACAAGTTAAATCTGTGGGAAAAAGAAACTTGAAAAAAAAAAAACTATTGGTGCCCCATAGCTACCAGGAGAGGGGTATACATAAACTATAATAAATCAGTCCTCTGAACTAATTATTACAAAAATAAATACAAACAAAACACATGTTACGCTGATATTAAAGTAAAAAGTAAAAGTAAATAAAGGGATAGTTATTATATCTCTGCCCTGGTTTGATCATTTCCCTGTGGTTTCAGTTACAGAGGTTTGAGCTCACATGCATAACAAATCAAAGACCCAGAGGCTCTAACACAATTGCACACTACTATATCCAACACAATACCCATAATTAAAGTTGACTATTCTTTGACATAATTTAACAGAGACATACATCATTCCTCACTAAATGTTAAAAGAAGTGACACTGCAAAATGTAAGGGTTTGTAGTTTTACAAACAAACTCAGCTTCTTGAAAAGGCTACATACAAGTTACTCCATAGTTAAAAAATAAATCCAATCCTAGTACTTAAAAAAATATGGACAGTCAGATATCTTATATATAATATGAGGGACAAACAACATTTTTAAAAGGAAGAAAGAAATCGTATTTGTAGAGAGGGATAGACTTTCCAAATTAACATCCTTGTAATATGCAAAGGTGCCCACAAATACTGTGCCAATGTACAGAGTGTAAAATCATGATTCATTAAAAATAAAATCTTCAAGAATATGGGTTGTAAACACCTGTGACTACACCTGCAAGGGAGGAATCTTCCCTGTATCTCCATCTGTGGTATGAGAAATAATCATTGAATCTTTGAATACAGAACATTTGCCAAAACAAATCTCTGAAAAATCCACAGCTCGGGCATCGGGGAAACATGCGGCCCTTGATGTGAGTCCCATTCCAGGATCCAACGAATTTAAATGCTACCTTCTCACGTCAGCAGATTTCAAATGCAGGTATGCGTTTCTCAGTAATGGGCAGTTAAGGAGGACTCAGAGTCTACACCATTCTGAGAGAATTGAGATTAAATCCAGCTCAAAGGCAGTTTCCCACAGTGATCGCAAATGACACGGCGGTCAGGACAAAGCCCAAGAACAGAAAGGACCATCCCAGGAGCAGCATTGCAGTTTTCTTGAGTCTGTGGCCTAGGATGCTGAACAGTAAACCCATTACGATCCCTATGAAGGCCAGGAAGGCAGTAGACCAGATCGTGACCACTATTTGCACTGGGTGGGTTGTGGTGTTGAAATACATTCTGAAAGAGTGCTGATCGCACATTACAAAACTGGGTCCTGCAGGGTAGCCATGATGACAGATCTGCAGCAGTTCTGCATCCAGTTGTGCTGCGGTCTCTCCTGTAGCCTGATTTCTGCAGTTCGGTAGGGCTCACATTCAGTTGACCCTGTGCCAAGTATCCTAGAGAACAAACATATATAGATATATCAACTTGTACATCAACCAGTTACTGAAGGAACAACTCTCCTTGCATTTCCTATGTATTACTCCAAGGCTCTGAAGACATCAAAGTAATTGTCTGGTGACTGAAGTCCCGCAGTCTTTCTGGCAGTGCAGACTCCAGGGTGGTTTGAAGCATTTTTATATGAAACCATTTCTGATCTCCACTCTGAAATGATCTGACAGATCCAGTTGCGAAATAGTCCTTTCCGAGTGATGGCAGGCTTGCTCTAGACCTCCGATTTATCCAAATCTGTGAAACCACAGAGGCTGGAAGAGGGAGGTGGCCTTGAGAAAGGAGATTCAGATAGTCAAATCAAGTGATGCAGTCAGATAGACAGTGTATATGTGCTCAGGGAAGGAAAATGTGACAAAGGACCACATTCATCACAATTTGATTAATTTAAACTTATTCTCCAATTGTAATAACATGATGAACCATCACAAAAAAATGTTAAATGTCACAGCGATCATTCAGAATGTGATTTGATCTATCACTATTAGCAGTGTAAACGTTCCCTCTTGAGTTTTGACATTTTCAAATGTGATCCTCATTTTTCAGCAGGAAGCTTACTAGATAATGAATACAGATAATAAAATGGTCAATTCATTCTAAAATGAAAAAGGGTGATGTGGTATTACTCTCCACCCTTTACAAAATACATGATTATGTATATATTATTGATAATATTAACAGTTTTATGGGATAAATAAAATACATTTGTCAACACATACAGTATGTAAATCATGTTCAGTAGTTCTATTGCAACAGTGTACAAAAGTATAACTATTAAAAGTGGATATCTTTAAAATGAAACTAAAATGTATTGCAGAACTGCAGAACTTCCTGACATGTTGTTCTTTGTCTGTTTGGATGGGGCATGCAAAATAAAATTGGGGGGGGGGGGACAAGTAGGTCAAATGAATTATTAGTTGGAAGTATTCAGACTACCCACATAACACACTACCAGTTATACTGCATAACATTTTAATATCTGGGTAGACTGCCTTCACTCGATCACTGAACAGAACTATATATTATATTCAGTTTTTTCAGTATATGTTGAAATGAGAAAACTGCTGTATAAAGGTGCAAAGCTAATATGACTAACAACAACTTATGCAGCATTTTGTGTGTGTGTGTGTGTGTGTGTGTGTGTGTGTGTTTGTGTGTCTAGACAATGTAACATATTTGATCCTTAACAAGGTTAGAAAAACAAAGGCATTGAAATAATTTTACCTTACAAATTCAAGTATTATTAGATTAAATTGCATTATTTTTGTCCTTCTTCTTAATTAGTAGAAGTACACTACTAGTAGTAGCTCTGTTGTTGTGGGCTATATAAGTATTTTCATTCAGCAATTGAAATATTGAAAAGTACTGCATTTGTATTTAAATGATTTACTAACACTGAATAGAGGGAAGACTCAGAAGATGCTGACACGAGTTTCTTTAATCTAAAGTCTATGTTGTAATAAGTTCAAAGAAGAAAAAAGTCAGCTATAATAATAATAATAATAATAATAATAATATGAATAATTGTCGTGGTAGTAATTTAATGGGCTATTTGCTGTCCATCTCTCAAGCATAAATTACTTGCTAATTTAAATACATATCAATGTGACAGTGATGTGTTCACCTGAGTAGAATAAGTAATACATTTTTTTGTTGTTGTACATGGAATGTAGTACATATGTGTGTCCATTCTCCATAGAGCCATCAGATTGTTTATGTTTTGATTTCGGTTGTATGAATTATGTTTCTGACACTAAATATTTTTTTATTCCTTGTTTATCCCCTTACTCATATTGTGTTAGCCCCGGTTATAGTTTATGACAATGTCTATCTTGTACATTGGCAATGCATTTAATTAGACACTACACATTTCCACTCTGCCTATTCATAAACTGGTCTACAGTCATTGCTGTCCCCCCTTCTGCAATTTCTGTCCCCAAATTACCCCCTGTGCTAGCTAACATTAAACATCAATCTTAAAATGAGCACAAAGAAATAGGAATGTATATCTTTCTGAAACAGACCGTTGAGTAATGTGTTGCATTTGTAATTGAAGACATGGATATGGCAGTCTGCAATTGTCCAGGAGGCACTGGCTGCATGCAATCCTCTGGCACAAGAGCTGACTCGTAGCTGAAGAAGAGGACCAGTCGTCAAGAACTGGAGTGTCATTGCTGTGGTAAACACAACGGAGAAGTTTGACCTTGTGCATGAGCTGGAGAGTGAAAGTGATGCACTTTGGAAATATCACTTGGAAAGCTTCAAATAATTGTGGATAGATCATATAAAATGACCTTCCTATCCAGATATGTTAATTTTATGGAAAGTAAACATATATGTATAAACTTAAGACATGGTGGGAGTTTATACTCCCGACAAAGAGTCTTTGGATCTGATGACTCCAGAAGATCCAACTCTCCCTCCAACTGTCATACCACATGGGGCTGCAGTGGTTCTTGAGGGAGTGGAGACAGCCCAGAGAGGCCAGAGAACATCTGGAGTGTCACGGGAGGGGTCTCCCGAAAAGGGTCCGGGAGTCACTGGAGTCATTCATGAGCCCAGCACCTGCACACAGGTGCTACCATAGACTCAACATGAGATTCCTGCTGAATGGAGTGTGCAGCCCTTCGTCACTGAGGAGCACAAGGCTGTTGAGTCTGATTGTCATGGTGGTTCAAAGTGAACACTAGAGGGAGCCATCGGTGCATTCATTAAATAAATGACAAAGCCTCTTGCTGTGCATTGATTCTTGTGCACAAAACATTTACTGCTCAATCAGCAGTAACAGCATCCTACTCTTAACAGTAGGAATCAGTCATTTGCAGTTGTGTTCAGCAGAGTTCTGGCACTGCCTTAACCACCCTTTTGTCATGATAGGAATCTACTATAGAAATACAGCAACCTAGACTAAGGATCATTTATATGTGTTTTTGGCTGCACAGCACATTCCAAAGCACAGTATTCTCAGTGCCAGATCAGCACAAGAGAGAGAACTTACAGTGGGTTACATCATCTTAGCCAAGGCTCCTCTCATCGATTTTCTGCCTCACTGCATTTTATTTAAGGAGAGGCCTTGTAACACCTCACTTCCTGGGCAATCTTTAACTGGGCCATTTGTTGAATCGGATTTTAGGATTGCCAGACTTTCAATTCATGGTTACACAAGAGATCCCTCCAAAGTGGAGTGCGGTTGTATTACATTAAAGAGGGTGAAAAACAGGACACAAGCTCAGGACAGAATGAGGGCAGTACTTTGCCCATTAGTGTAGAGAGGTCCAATAACGGGAACTAATCAGGAAGATTTCACCATGATATGCCAAATTAAAAAGAGCATTGAGCAGAGGACCCTTCCTTGCCACAGGCAGACATATTGGAAGGTGTTCATCTACACACCCAATGTTCAAGGCAACATGCTTGTGTTTGAGTGTAGGTCAAGCTAATCTGTTGCTTGTTATAAACTCTCTGACACAGGAATTTTAAAATATCACTTCTGCAGTATCTTAGCTTGCTCAAACTAACCCCCCCCCCCCACCTCTTTGACAATACTGGAAAGGTCCAGCTGTTCTGTAATGCACTTTATTCTCCTATTAATAAACACTACACAGTCACCTGTTACATTAGGACTTAGTCAATATTATCACATTACAGTATTAACCTTGAGCCATCTTCACACTAGATAGGGGTGGAGGGGTTATTTGCAGTTTGTCATAATACACAGGTGTATTCAAATTAGAACAGACATGGCACTAGGAGAATGAATGCATGCTTAGTGCATGCTTACCCAGAAACTATGAATCACTGAATGCAACAAGATGCAATGAAAGAGACAAGACATTGAATGTGGTTCAAAGCGTTTATTTAAATTCTTTTAAAAAATACAAAATTCTGGCAACAGTCTGTAAGAAATTTGCAACTCATGAACTGTCAGTCACATGGTACAGTAAAGTGCTTTTTTTTTTTTTTTTTTTTTTTTTTTTCTTCAGTTGATTTCCATTTCCAAATTCTGCCCTGCGGCTGCAGGCTGTTCTGGGGGAACAAACCAACTGTGCTACTTAATGAGGCATCACCTGTATGATCAGAGAGATTTGGCAGTCTTGGGACTAGTAGAACAGGCAGAATTCACATTTAATAAAAATAATTACCACTCCCTCCAGCCCAGTGGATAAAAGTTAAAACTTTACAAACTTTACAATCATATCTCTGTGATCATGTTCAGGCAGCATAGTTCGACTATTGTGTGTATCTATATACATATGCCACCATTAACATGTAGAAAAGAAAGACTTCAAAAAATATTTACCATCAGTATCTACCTTGAATAAATGTGTAGCTTTCTGGAGATGTAAGAAAAAAAAATTGAAACCCTGCTTCAGTTTTCTTCGTTTTTAAAACATTTCTTTGTATTTAGATTAGAGAACATGATCCTGTCCAGTGCTACTATATACATTAGAAAAATATGCTGTGGATTCCAAATAGACTTGATCAATCCCTATTCCCCTCATATATGTACAGGACCAAAAAAATAAAAAATAAAGCAATGGCGTATATAAGAGGTAGCACTGCTGTAGTTTCAAGACCCCAAGACAGATTTGATCAGTACGTCCTTTGTCTTTGTGCGATAAATAGACCGGTACGCCTTACATATTGAAGGAGTTATGCATAGCCAAGTACTGAGGAGAAGGGGTAGGGTGAAAATACTGAATCAAATACATATTCAACCAAAGACCACCAAACCAAACTTGTGCCTTTAGTTTTTTTCATTTTTTTTCTTTGCACAAGGTAGTTTCCAGAACAAAATAAAAGGAAACAACTGCATATACAATTCAAGTAAGTCTTAGTATAAGACATAAAACCCACGAAATATGTATCCGTAGAAAGATTACAAAAAAAGGTTACAATCAGCGTCCTATTATAGCCTTCAGCTTAAGAAAGGGCAAGGTGGTTTTAGTACCTTAGAAATGCTGGTAATGTTATATTGACATTCATTCAATTTATAACAGGAAAACAGACTTGGGCAACTTTGGAATCCTTGTCAACAAACAGTTACAAAATGTATTTGAATGGTGTAAGCTAAGGAAATGCAAAAAATTAAGCCCACAAGGAAGACAAGTCAACTTTTACAAGTGAGGGGAGCAGGCTCTTTTAAAAGCCATCCCAAAGCTTTCATTCACTAAAGGATTTACTTTTTGGCAGCAGTGATTAAAATATTTTAGTTCCAAAAAGTATCAGTTGCCACAATGAAGAGGGGGGAAAAACAATTTTTCCCCAAAACATTTTCCTCCAAAAGAGAACATTACCCAAATCTTTACAACTAAAAATAAAATAAAAATGCCTTTTACCTTTCATTTTTTACTTTTTCTTTTCTCTCAAAATATGTTAAAATACATACCCTGTTTTCTCCCTCACTCACATCCTTTTGCTTTCAACAACTTATGCATCATACAACCACTAGAACATATTCCATGACAGGAAAATAAAACCAGACAAACATATAAAACTAAAAGCATCCAACATCATACCACCTGCACAAATACATAACAGCACCTGCTTTCAAATAAAAACAAAAAATAAAAAGATAATACAACTTATAAAACTGTGGCACATTTTGAATCTTGGAGTTATCCACACATATATATATATATATATATATATATATATATATATATATATATATATATATATATATATATATATATATATATATATATATATATATATATATATATATATATATATATGTGTGTGTGTGTGTGTGTGTGTGTGTGTGTGTGTGTGTAAACATTAAAAATTAAAACATTTCTTTCATTTTCACAGACCTATTTTCTTGGAAGATCATTCTTAAATTATTTATATTTTTAATGCTTTTGGAATGTCTTTTTTTTTTTTTTTTTTTTTTTCTCCTAAAGATTTTGTTGTGTGCTTGAACATGCTTTTTCATATTTTTTTCCAAGCTTCCACAAAAAAAGCACTGTGATATTTATCTCGGAGATGGCCATAAACATGACTGACTTTCCAAAAGCCTGAACCAACCCTAACTGGCATCGTCTCCCAGTTCAGATGGTACAGTAGGCTTGCTAAGGCATGCAAGAGCCTGGAAGGAGGGAAGAGGCCCATTTTAAACAGTTACACTGTGGCGACAATAAGTGCAATAAACAAGTCAGCCATGCTGCTCAGAGATCATAGCAGACCCTAAGGAGGACTGGATTCATTTAGGTCTTACTACAAGAAAACCCCAGTTTCAGTGCATGGTTTTCTTTTATGGAAAGCCTTTTAAAAAATAAAACATCCAAGCAACCTTTTTAGCAGGTATACACCATCTTCTCCCCTTGACTGATTACAAGAAGTGAAAGAAGAATGATTCCAATGTAGGCTCTAAACTTTGGAACTCAAGCACACTAGGGTGTTTTTTTTTTTTTTTTTTTTTTGTATATACAAATATTCTAAATATTTATCAAGGACTGAGCAGATGCAAAACGTATCCTGCCAAGTGGAAGGCAAACCATGCGTTTTGGTAATGTGTGTTTTATTTTACGCCAGCAACCTTTCCATGTCCTGTCCAAGGCAGGTTTTCAATTAAATGGCTCACCCTAGATTTGCCATATTCCACCTGCCCAAAAAGACTATTGCTACAATGAAATTACACTGAAGTGTGTGACCTGCAGAAAATAATGTAACTTAGACTCAGAGAAATTACAGAAACCAAACTTCAGTTTCCTTTCATTCCATTAGGATTACGATACCTGATGTGCCCAGAATTCGGATTCTAATTTGTGCCAGGGCAAAACACTTGTGTTGCTGGGACAAGTATGACAATGCACCCACGTGGAAATGCTACAGTATTCAGGTCAGTTCAGATGTAAATGATCAGGACCTTGAATTTAGCCATTCTCAATTCTTGCCTCAAACCTCAGACTTGCGGAAATAAATTGGGCTCAATTTTGAAAGGGGAGGTGGGTCTCAATTGGAGATTCAACTGAATTTGTAAGTCTTTCAAGAGGTTTTTGGTCACCTCTAACAAGACATGGGAGACTGGAAATGGTTAAAGCTGTAAAGGGAGCATTGTGGAATTTCACTTGGGGTACACTGGGATGTTCCAGCAACACAATGGTGTGTGTTCAAGGCACCAGGCACTTTGACAGCACTGATTACCAGTGGGATTTGCTGAATCAATGCCAGAAAATCCTTCATTGCAATGATTGCATTAAACATGTACGTATCTGCAGATGCAGCGTAGGTGCAAATACATACAAGTGGAGAAAAAGGTATTCCTGATGATTTAAATTAAATTAGGAAATTCACAGTGGATCCAGTTGTAATACTAGAGCAGCAGAAGAGTTGTCCTTTGGTGTCGCAGTCTGAGCTTGCGTGAATCTTGCTGTTCTTGCCCTTAAATTGCACCCCCAACCCAACCCCAGGGCCATTATAATTAAAGTCCAGTCAAATGTGCTTTTGAATGCCAAACATGTTGGAGACGGACTTGTTTTGGGGGGAAGGGGTGGATTATATATAAAATTAAATGAAGCCAATTTGGGGGAGGGGTGAGTAGGAGGGTAGGCAGGGCTTGAAAACAAAGATCCTGTTGCTATTGGGGAGTCCTGAGGGAAGAGGGGGGGCCTCACACACAGTTGCCCACAATGACCAGTGGGGCTAGGAGCTGGTGGAGTTCTGTGGCTGACACTGGCGCCCCCTTCAGCAGGCTGTTCCTCTGCCGCCGCTTGGCCAGTCGGGATTGGGAGGGAGGCGAAAGCCGCATGGAGCATGAGGTAGCCGTTACAACATGGGGCGGCTGGTCGTCAGTGTCGCTCTCCTCCCGCTGAGCAAGCTGCCTGTTGACTGCTACTGCCTCAGCAGCGAAGAATGTCAGGTCCTTGGCACTGCTGTTCCTGAGGGGCCAAACGACAGAAAAGCATGTCAGTAATAGGTAGCTTTACATCATTACCAAAACAGAATCTCAGAACCTGTGGCATCTATGAATCTGTAGCAGAAATCTGGATTCCCTAAAAATATCAAAATTAATTTATAAATTAGTATAAAAAGACATGAGACTGCTGTGAGAAATTCCATTCCAGTTCTGGATCTTTAAAAGGTGTTTGTGGTGGGCTTGTGTTTCATATCCCAACTTCATTACTAATGTATCCACAAACCAGTGGTAGTAATCTGGGTCTGATGCAGATTTCTAAAGTCATTTTCAATTTATATGCATTTGACTCACCTCTGAAGTAAGATTGGAGTTGGCAGGGTGTTTGGAGCACACTTGAAGGGAAAAGAAAAAAATCATATTAGTACAGATAACCAGACTCATTACAAAAGCAAAAACATGTGTGAAGAGCTGTACTGTGAGAGATCACAGAACCCTGCTTGATAGGCTGGAGGTATGTCACAAAGGTTGGAATATTAGATCAGTGTGACTGTTGCCGAGCAGGCAGTGCAGGGTACTAAAGGATTATGGGAATCCGTGGTGTCCATGATGACTGAAAATGCTCACCCCTTGCACCCAGGGGTGCTGCAGCACTTGGGCAGCGCTCAGTCTGTTCTTGGCGTCCCGCACCAGCAGCTTGGAGATGAGGTCTTTGGCACCGGATGAAATGTGAGCCCAGTCCTTCTCTGGAAAGTCATACTTCCCTTCCTGGATGCTCTCAAACAGCATGTTCTGCAGGGGTACACAGAGAGGGCGATGAATGAAAATGAACAGGTATTTGGTAAACCGCTACCATATCACATTGCATTGTGTGTGAAGAAAAAAATCCAATCTATGCATGCTTATTAAATTGGATGGGTATGCTTTCAATATGTAGCAAAGTGTGATTTCAAATACTAATTACCAATTTGGCTTGGATTAAACAGTTTTGTAATCCAGTTCCCATAACCAAAACACACACCTTTGCTTAGTTATGATCGCATTTGCATAAATCCAGGGGGAGGGCAGTATAGGGACAGTTTACCTGGCATGAATGGCAGGCCTCGCCCCAATCCCAGCCGCAGTCATCCCCACAGCGGCCCACGAAAGGGGGGTACCCACTCAACATGATATACAGGATGACCCCAAGGCTCCAGAGGTCACAGCGTTTGTCGTAGATGCTAGCTTCCTCATTGAAGGCCTCCACTACCTCAGGGGCCATATATTCAGCAGAGCCGCACTGCAGAGATACAGAGAGGAGACACCGTCATCCAATGGCCAAGCTCCACCCATACTCAAGAAAGACTAATTGTTAGTGCTCAAGTCACCTGATTTCAGGTTCTGTACTTTCCCCTAAACTACTCAAGTTTTACAAACCAAATCTCTTGAGATTTTCGTTTATATATAAAAAAAAAAAAAAAAAAAAAAAAACAGCAGATGGATTCTTGGAAAACGCGCCAAGCCTGCATCCAGCAGCGCTCCCCCTGTTCCTCAATGCCTTGTTTCTGGGGCACACAGGGACATAGTCACCTAACTAAGCACCCTGCCTGTTCAGATTCAAACACACGGCCGTGCCTCCAACTCCAGGGCTAGGGCCGCTAAAGATTCAATTATGACATCTCCCAAAAAAACGAGGCCAAATGCCTGCTGGGTTCCCAAAGAGGATTGACTGCTCTGACCGTGAATAAACCTGAGCCAATTTGTTACATAAAAACACCAACTGCTGCTTTTCTGGAATTTTCTAAGGATGGGAGGGGGGGAAGGGGGTTAGATTAGCAGAGAGATGAAGGGAGGGTGGGTCAGGAGATCAGCAGGGGTTTGTGCAAGGTCAGGTGGAGTTAGAAGGAACCCAACAGCTGAGTAGATTATGTTAAAGTGTACAACCCTCTGCTCAATTAATGACAATTATTTAGTCTATACTTCCCTGCCTAGGAGGGAATCAGATTAAAATGGATTTTGGGGAAAAAAATAAAAAAACATTCAGGTGGCTTATTTTATTTATGGTGTAAAATACAAAAGGCTGTAAAACACTCTCCTCTCAGATACAGTCTGTTTGCTCAGTCCAGGCTCTATTGTGAGCATGCAACAGCTGTCCACCGGCTGCACCCTCTTAACTTCAATGTATCGGAATTTCCCCAGACAATACTCCCAGTGTCATACCAACTAGCCCCAGAATGCTGATTCTTAATCCCACTGTTCACTGCACAGAGACGCTCAAGGCTACTGATGAATCTGTCCAACGAGGGCCTCCAAAATAACTCTTAAACTGATTCAGGGACTAAAATTGGAAGAAAACTGCACTATAAAACCCACACCTGCTCTGGAGAGGTCAGCAGAGAAAACATGGCAACTGCAAGATTGATGGTATAAAAAGTGAAACATCAAACCCATGCAATAGACAATATCACAAAGCAGGAAAACAGTAACTTTTTTTTTTTTTTTTTTTTAATCTGCAAACCCCCATCCCCTTTAGACACATGTCTCCCTGTCCCCCTCTCCTGTAGTGAAACAATTGCCACAACAGTGTGTGCCTGGGGGAGCCGATACAGATACAGGTCTCCCACACTTAAGGCTGGCAGATCAAGTTTCTCTGGTCTCTCTTGCAGTTGCCCTGCCAGCAGCTGATGTTTGTACATTAAGCAGGCGCTACTGGGCCTGGAGCCTCACTGGCTCTGTTCCAGGACAAAAAATGCGAGGGAGGGGGGTGGGTGAGGGGTGGGGAGGCTACAACAGCAGGCAAAGAAAAAAAAAAAAAAAAAAAAAAAAAAAAAAAAAAAGTCTTTAAGTGTCATGTTCTCAGTCCAGAATACAGAATTACAATCCAGAGGGGCCTGCAGTATACAGCATAAATGTTCTCTTATTATTCTTCCTTCGAGAATTTGAGCTTTCCCTTACACATTTTTTAAATAAAGCCTTTGGTTGAATGCAGCTAACCTCCCCAGCCTTTGACAAGAAGGCTTGAGGTACAAAAACAATACTGTCCACATCCGAGGGCCAACTGAAGCCTGCACAAGCTGCCAGTTCAACTTTTAACTATGCTTGCATCATGCAGGTAGAGGTTGCTTTTGCGAATGTATACAGGAACCAACTGACAGGATGCGATTCTCAATAAATTAAACCACTTGGGACGTGGGGGCTTTCCTACTCATGTGGTTAGTCAGGCCACTATGGTGCACGTGACAGCCTCATCAGTTTTATCAGTGTGTTAACTGTGCACACACTGTCGGCTAGATAAGCGCGTCACACATCAGGTGGTGCATACAGGAACACTTGCTTTGTTCAAACAGCTGTCAGGGCGCTGCACACAGGCAGGAAGCTGGTTTCCCCACAAGTAACTTGTCAATTCTCGGAACTTTCAATTCAAGGAAACCCACAAACCAACCTCCCCCCTCCCAGTTTAAAGTTTTACAAGTAAAATAACTTTCAGTGTTCAACTTTTTGGCCTAGTCTTCAAAAGTTAGAATACTGTAAGCTCACAATTTGGTGGTTATGGAGGGCTGAGTTCAAATGTATTCTGAAACTCTCAATTTTCATAGTCTGCTTTGTGGCAGTCATTTTTGTGCAAATCTCACCCATCAGTCATGTACAGCAGTTGTGCTCCATTTCAAAATAGTTGCTCTGACTCTAAATCTGTGACTTTGCACGCTCTCAAGTTAGAAGGCAGAGGTCTACCAGTTTCTTTGTCTGTTCATTTATCCAACAATCTGAACAGCACATTCTGATCGAATGTTGATAAACTAATCAAAAACAAGATATTTTGATCTCCAGTTGCTCAAAATTATGCTGGCCTTCAAAAGCTTCCTCATAACACCAGATTGGTAGACACACAGTTAATCTCTAACCCCAGCAGAGCGAAAACAAAACACGGATAAGATCAGCCCTGTGACCAAGACAAACAAGCCAGAGCGCATGAGCAGCCCAGGTCCTGGCCTTGCTGTCACCCCACGCTCTGCCTGCCTCCTGCATTCACAACCAATCACCAGGCAGTTACTAGGCAGTGGGCAGCATTGTTTTTGTCTAATAGAAGCCTGCCCACAGCTCTGAACAGCCGTTATTATAAAAAAAGGAAAAAAAAAAAAAAAAAAGGAAAAAAGCAGACAAGCAGCTTGCTATGGGAGACGGTTACAGGCTGCAGTAGCAAACTTGAAAGCAATTCAAGGTTTGAGATTTTGGGGTGACTTCAGAGTAATAGGGGGGGGGGAGGTGACTGCAGACAGTACTTTTAGAACAGCAAATCAAAGGCGCATGATTTATTATTTTGCAGTCCCATTACCTCTTAAAGAACCACATATTTGGAGCCTGCAAAAATTACTATGCTCACCATGTTAAAATCCATGCCATACAGATCAAGTCTGTTAAAGAACCCTGCTTTTTTTTTTTTGCAGAGCACAAGATATGGAAATTTCTTTGGGGGTTAAAAAAAAATAAAAAATACTTCTGTGCATCCTGCTATTTTACAAATCCTCCCTTGAGTAAAGAAATCTTCAGCAATTGAATCCCATTTTCATGACATGCTATGACATTAAGCTGATGGTAAAACGTACTTGTCAAAGCAGGCCTCTCCTTTCCTTAAGAAAGACAAGAGAGCAGAAAGGGAGCAATATCCCCCCCCTGGATTTTCCACTGGTGAGCAAATAAGGTAACTCACATGTCTGTAACTATAAGGGACCAAATACTACACTGCAGTCATGCAGTCTTACTATTAAAGACCCACAAATAGGCTTAAGGCATGAAGCCCAATGAGGAATGAACCAGGTCAGATTACACGGCACCCATGTATCTCACCACCCTGCCACTGCCCACCTGCTGTAGCATATCAATCACCCTGGTCACCAGAGTACTAAAGAAACCAAATTGAGCAGATCTATAGGTTTTGAAGATTCAAGACTCAAATAGTCCCCTTTTCATCACTATATTCAGGCAATATGAAGTGAGAAGTGTTATTTATTTTTTTTAAAGCTAGAGCAAGTTTCCTTTCAAGAGCCCCCCAAAAGTTTCAAAATGTGTCCACTGTGAAGTAACCTGTGCCTGATTTTTGTTTGTATTACTAACTGCCTGGCTGATGAAAACTGGAAACCACCACACACACACCTTATCAATCGCATACTGCACCCATTATGCTGTCGTGGATGATATAAGAGTGAAGAGTGCATGGATTGTCTCATAATGGAACTAGATTCAATAGCGGTTTCATGGTAAATAGCCTGTCAATGACAGTGACATTTAATTCTATGAACCAAGTGAGCAGGAGCCATTGAACCTTCTGAAAACAACCCCCCCCACCTTCCCTGTCCAATGAGAACCAGTCCCTGACTGACCCCACCACTGGGACCACCAACCTTTGCAAAGAGAAGTGTACTGGAAAAAGTCTGCTTATGACGGACACAATCTGATCGTTCTCTTCTGACCACACATAACCCCAGCAGACACTTACCGGTGTGAGCAGTTCAGGGGTGGAGATAGGAGAGCTGTCGCTGTTCAGCTTGATTCCACTGCCTAGGTCAAAATCGCAGATCTTCACAGGCAAGATCTGAGGGAGAAAAGACCAGAAAAACACTTAGCAGCTGTTTTGCTGAAAGGCAGAGTTCTCAGTTTCTGTATACCAGATGAGTTACTGGGAGTCTTGACATGCACTTTGTGAGGAATGGGCACTTCCACTGTAGCTCTTATTTTTGATTGCTTATGAATAATTGCATTAGAACCTTGTTAAAAATGTACTCCTATGGTCTTCTTCATGAAGAACAATCCCCAACCCCCTCTCCCCCTGCGTGCTTTAATCCAATGAAGACACTCACCCTGTCCTCGTGCTCACACAGTATGTTTTCTGGCTTGAGGTCTCTGTGAGCCATTCCTGCAACAACACCATCAGAACAGGTGTCAAACCGATTGCTTGGTGGGGAGGGGGGTAATAATTAAAATTTGTTTGGGGCAGAAGGGGTTAAAACCAAAACAATGCTTTTCTATTATACTTATTCTCAGATACATACAGGATAAGCAGTTTTTGCATGATATGATTAACCAGAACACGCAGCTAGTTTGGGTGTTGCATCTTAAGAGTTCATATTCCATGCAAAAAAACATGTAATAGTGTTGGGCTTTCTTGAAGCAAATAAATTGACTTCATATATTCATTAACTTTGTGCATTCTGTAATCTCTAATTATGTAATCTCTATGTAAGAGCTATACTGAAAGCTGGAGGGGGGCGCATTTTTAATATTTACGAATCTCTTATTGTAGGTAAATGTCTGCTAAGCATACTTGACAGGGGCGTTGAAAGAATAGCTTCCGAGTACAATGCTGGTTATCTCCCTAGTGCTGAGAAAGCTAATTTCTGAGCACCTGCTAAGGCTCAGCCATTCATGGGGGGGGTGGCTGGGGACTTGAGACTTCAGCAGCCTAGTAAAATGACAGTGGCTTCTGGTGAAGTTGGGGGAAGTACAGTACCTTTGTTGTGCAGGAAGTCAAGCGCACTCGCAATGTCCTGCACCACAACACTGGCTTCCTGCTCATTAAAGTGCCGTCTCTTATGGATGTGAGTCAGGATGGAGCCTAGAACACACAAGTACACCACAAACTTCATAACAGGCTCATAACCAGCTTAAACCAGTTCACTCGGCAGCATTACTTCACTCTGCGGTGATATTGCAAAACGAGAGTAGTCAAAACTATAAGCAAATTCTCTCCACAATTCTATATCCTAGCCATCTACTTGCTGAAGCCGAGTGTTTGGATGGTATCATGTATGTACCAGATGAGGAATAAGCCTCTCAGCTATTTACACTCACATGATGACTGTTCAAACAAGAACAAGGATAATAAATCAGAGATAAACTAGTCCTTGAGGGTTTGGTGCACACTGCAAAATGACCTAACCTGTTATTTACGAGTTCTCCAGATTAAGTTGAATGGCATGCAATGTTGTCTAAAGCAAAAAGTTATATAAAAAAAGGCACAAAATTACATTGCACATAAGGTTATTACATAGGCTGAAGCAAATCCTTTATTATGGTTAGAATACAAATTCTGCACTTTTCAGATGAGGTATTACCATCACTAATTTGGACCATTGAAATGTCACAATTCCAGACCATTAACATGCTACATGTACAAAAGCATGACCCCCTTTATTTGCCACAGCACTGAGCTCAAGGCCAGGAATGAAACTTACAACAGCTGCTGCATCTCTAATACAATGAGAACAATTTCAAAGGAAACTGGTTTTCAATTACTAGTATTGACAGGACCATTTGTATAGGCGTTCCACATAGAACTATAATAAAGAGTGACCTGTTCGAAGCAGCTGATGGATCTATTTTTCTTGGCCGACTTGTTCAAGGACCAGTTCATACACAAAACTGATTCTGGAAAAGACTGAGCATTGCCAGAAATCCAGAAGAGAAAAACAGAATTTTTTGGACTATTGGAATGTCAGCCACTCACCTCCTCTCAGCTTTTCAAACACCAGGTAAAACTTATCCTCCTCCTCAAAGAACTCTACCAGTTCCAGGATATTTCTAAGAAGCAGAAGAGAACAACCGCCAAAGTGTGAGGGTCATCTACAATTGACAGCAAACCCCTATCTAAGGAGGACACAAACTCAAATAAACACTGCCTGTGAAGTCACCTTAGGCATTACAAAATGGTCTCATCTGGATATTTTCTCAGTATTGAGGTGTCTGTAAGCAATACATTACTGGTTACTGTATTAAAGCAATTGTGAGCCAATGCCTGAGACACCTAGATTCCTTAACTATATTCCATAGTCCTCTAAAATAAAATCTTGACTTAAGTCCTAGCATTTCTTTCACTTATGCGTTCGCTATTTTAAACCTTGACTCCTGACATGCATGTCCAATCAGTGTCGGCCGCTTTGAAAACAGGCTGACGATCCACCAGAGGGATTCAGCCTCTTGTGGAAAATGCTGGACCCTGATCACACAACCACTCCGCACTGCAAAGCAGCTAGGCTGAAGTTATGTTTGGCTGGCATTTAAGCTGCAGAGTATGATAAAGGAAGCCAGATGTTCATTAGCAGCGATTTAGTGGCCACGATTATAGGCTTTTCTTTTGTGAAGAGGCCATTGGAGCCTTCTTTTGTTGGGGTTTCAATTTTAAAGGTCAAACGTAAGTTTGTGGCATTAAGGCAAGTCCAGATCCAGACACTGGCAGCGTGGTTCGAACTGTACATTGTCATACCTGTGACCCTGGCACTGGTAGAGCATCTCCACCTCTCTGAACACGCGGCCGCGACTGTGACCCGGCCTCTTCTCAATGATCTGAAACGCACAGGACAGCAGGGTCAGAGCACTGACAGAGCAGCTTGAACCACAGAGAATTCACATTGCTTTCTAAACAAATGCATGTATCCATTTCAAATAAATCCCCCTAGTTTGGAACACTTGATCAGAACTAGCCATTTCTGAATGGCTCAAATAAGGCAGAATGCTGTAATTCCCCCTCCCCCCAGTTTCTCTGCTCCTTTATTCCCCAGATATTAGAGCAGCACTGCTACTGATCTTGTATACAGCAAACATTACTTCTGGGCTTCTCCCAAGCGAAGACTTTCTGAAGCAGCAAAGTAAGATTCTGCACAAGGCTCTGTATAAACAGGGTACAGCTGCATCCAACATTGGTGATGAAATGGGTAAAAACTATGTATAACCTTTTAGATCAGACATGCATCTCAGCCCACTTCCTACACAAATTGTGAATAGATTCCTTTTGCGGTGAGAACTTTCACCTTGCTATGCAAATTTCCAACTTAAATGAACAGCTTAAATTAAGTCTAAATGCTTAAAAATGAAACATACAAAATAAACATGCATATCAAAGCCGATTACAATATTCCAGACTGAAATCGGTACTGGAGGTGAACGGAAAGAAGGTTCAGAATCTTTCTAAATATAAACTCAAAACAAGACCAATAACCTGCCTCATAGGGTTTACAAGAACTGGTAAAGAAACCATAACTTCATATTGTCTTTACACTACAAAGATGCATGGAAACTTTGTTCCCCCTACAAACATCACAGCTCAAAAACAGTAGGCAACATCTGTTTATCACATCTCAAAGAGCTAATTTCAATTTTCTATTGGTTTTCTTTTCCTATCAAAGCACCATTGTCTAAATGTACATGTTGTTCTCCCCACAAACTGGATTAGGCTGCCATTGTAAAGAGGCATGAACACACAATACCATCTAGGATTAGCAGACGGGACACTGGCTGTATTTATGTACACAAAAAAACGGCAGCACCGCTCCAGAGATATCCGACTCAGCACCCCAACCATGCTGCTCTCTGTATGAATCAGTGTGGCAGTGAACAATACAGCCAGCTACCAAAGCAGCTTCCTTGGATTGCACCCCGTCCCTCGTCCACACTGCGATGAGTATCAGTTTATGATCTGATCAAGGTTTATAGGTGCCTGTATCCAAAGTACAGTCAGAAAACAAAAGCAGCAAGAGCCTGAGACTGTAGAGCAAAAAGGAAGGGACAGATTTTTGTCAGTAAGTGTACTCTGCACAGCTCTGCGCTGTTTGGATTTTACAGCACTGCGTCTTCGGATAGCTGCTCTCAAGAGTCTTGAGCTAGCACTTCTCCTGGTAATAAATCTTCACTCTAGCTTGTAGAGGGGGGAGGGGAACAAAAAGGACTACCAGACCCAGCCACAGGTTTCAACGCTTCTAAACACAAGCCAGCAATCTGTATTCAGCTCCAGGTTGAGGCAGGCTAGGCTGGCTTTTTTTTGTCTGCAGTCTGGCTTTTGTTACGATTGCACCACCAACCCCCATTGAGAAAGGGAGGGACTGATGACATCTGTTCACTCTCCCCTCCCCCCAGTCCATTAGCTGCCCCAAAACCTGCATCCCTAGGGCTCTGCTTCTGAAAATATCAGCATGGGCTCACGGGGAGCTGGAACAAAACAAACATTCCCACAGTGGATCTGAGACAGTTATAAGTCTAAATAACCCAATTTAATTCTAGAAGCTACTGTACAAGTAAATAGGAGCCAATAGTTGTATGAATTACACAAACATGAAACTGATTACAATGATTGCATTATAAAAACATGTGGTTGTTCCCTTAAACTTACAATTTAATTTATTCTTGCTTATTGACACTGACAGGGTGCATTCATTTAATGCAATGCATCATCAGCAACTGCCTACATTCTCTGCTAAAGTCATTTCAAAGACTAAAACAAGAACAAACAAGTCAAACAGAAACCACTTTAACATTATGCCACAAATGAGTATATTATATAACCTCTCAGGGCTAAATAAGAAAAGTAAACTATTAAAAATACAAGATTTTTTGTTGCACAACAAGAAATTCCTAAAGGTAGGCCTATTTCACAAAACAAATTGAGAACAGCTGGCCCATTCTATATATACATACACAGACATCGGGGGTGGGGGGGTGGGCAGGAGGAAAGCTTTGCATAAACACCTCCAGTCACAACCCCAGCCCCCACCTTCTTTGTGTTTTGGCACAGATGCCTGTACATAATGTTCCCGCTATTGGACGGCCCACCATCAAATAGGGATTACACACAGGGGGGAGGTCCCCGCCCCCTCATTCTTATTGGCTGGCCTTCTGTGCAGGCAGCAACAATAATAAAGGAAGTTTCTGTGCTGAGTTAGCAGGGCAGGGGGCTATAGCGCAAAGAAAAAACCAAACCCTGGCTCGCCCCATTGGGGAAAACTGCAACCAACATGCACACCAGAGCTCTCGAAATGAACCGTAGCTGTCCATAAAGTGGCAGCAGGCAACAAGAGGGCAAAATTTAACCAGCCAGTTTAAACACTTTCAGAGATTTATTTGGTTGCATAAGGTGTTGCTTTTGCAAGCTGGCTGAGAAACTGTGTAACAATAGAGAGAATGGAGTTGCCACATCCCTGCTGAATACCAATCCACACCCCTTCCACGTAATTCACAGCTCTGAGGCACTGCTCATATTGTGCACAGAGCTTCTCCCATAATTTAACAGCCTCTTCACAATCACAAGTTTAGACTTAGATGCAAGTAGCAGGGGTGTGGAGAACAGACAAAATGCAGTCCCAGAGCACCAGCCTGCTGTGACATGAAGCACTGACACGTGCCTCACCACTGCATTGGAACCTGCTTGCTGAGCCAAATAGTGCGATTGCACATTTTGAGCATGTGTTAAAATATCATAACATTTATCAGCATTACAAGTCATGTCACGTGCCAAAAAATAAATGAACACCATATAAAACTTAACTGCTTTTGTCTACTAGAAGGAAACTGTTTCCTTTTAGAAAAAGATATACATTTAATGTTCTTGTACCATACCCCCAATTTTGTATTTTGATTTCAAATTAACATCTCCTGTAAAGTGTGGAAGCAGTGAGAAAATTACTACACATTTTTCATTAAACAAGGTCAAAGGCATTGATTTATTTTGGTTTGAAAGTTCTTACCTTGACAGCATATTCCTTGTTGGTGATGAGATTGATGCAGGTCTGGACTCTGGCATAGGCTCCCTCTCCTAGGACCTCCTCCTGTAGCCTGTAGACATCTGTACCATGACGGAGAGACAGTCAGCCATCTACAGACCAAAACTAGCCAGCTGCAATCCCTACAACAGCTCTTCATCAATTGCCAACAGATTGCTGAATTTGGCAGGACCAGGAGTAGGTACCGATTCATCTAAACATTTTACTGTAGTTCAAGGTGACCACTTGGTAACTAAGGATCACTGTTAGGATCAGAAGTGCCAGATGCCCACTTTCAGTCACTCACCTTCAAAACGTCCAGAGAAGCTGTCAGTGGCCCTGCACCTCTTTTTCTTCTTGTTTCTTTTCTTGGCGTCTGGGATGTCGATAGGCTGACTGGAAGGCATGTCTAAAATGACAAAACAAAATGTATATAAAAACACGGATTTACTTAAAGTACATGAAGTTCAAATTCTAATAAAGTTCAGTTCACTAGCCCTCAATTCTCTCCACATCAGATACAAAGAAGGTAAATGATGTATTCACTACTATACAATAATTGGTAGCAATTTACTGGCATCCCGTCCTGGGTGTATTCCTGCCTTGCGCCCTATGCCTGCCGGGATCGGCTCCGGCTTCCCTATGACCCTCACCAGGATAAGTGGTTTTGAAAATGGATGGATGGATGGCAGCAATTTAGGTCTAAGAAGAGTGCCCTACGTGAGGACAGGCATCACCCTGGCTATTTACATCAAAGGAAGTGATCTTGACTGCTGGGTGGGAACAAGGCCAAAAATACACCTGTGCATTATGTCACTATTCCCTGTTGGGTTTATGAATGTTTAAGTCATGTTTCAATAGCCTAAGCCTGCTAGGTAAAATCCCAAGTCCTAACCTTGACCAGGCTGGTTTAAGACTCTTAAGACTATTCCAAGGCACATTGATGCATTTCGGACACTACACATTTACAGGTTCTCATATGGACCAGCACCTGCGCTAGATCTTTCAACCTGGTAATCTTAGTCTTGATAATTCCACCGACAGCGTTATTAAATATTCCCTTTTGTGCATCTAAAAACAGCTCAGCACGGCAAATGGATACAGGTTTCTCTGTAAACTCACCAGGTCTGGTGGGACAGTCAAAATTGAAGGCAGTTTCAAGGAGATGGGATCCTGTTTTAGTGAAGTCATCGGATTCAAAGGGATTCTGTCCCTAAAAAACAAACAAAAAATGTCCCATTTAAATACTGCCACTACAGTCACAAGTCCTAAGCAGCTGTACATGCCTCCATTGTGTACATTCAGCACTGTACTTTAAACCAGAAAAACCTTTCAATCACATAAGACTACAACACAGCTGACCATCTCACATAGTACCTGAAATACCCCTTTCCTACAGAGTTTAACCTTATGGTATTTAAACACCTGTTGACAAGCTTCTCGTGAGACATCTATACATCAGCTATGTAGAACCTATTAGCCTGTTTCTAAAAATAAGCCAATCTGTCTGAGTCCTCCACATGTTGGCAAACGATTTCTTTAAATTAATCAAGCTTCTGGCCATAGACATCAGTCAAACACCCCATACCAAAAAAACTAATCTCTTGAGATAATTTTATAGGAAAAAGCTAGGATAACAATTTTGCAAATGCTTCGTAAAAACGAACACCAACAATGTACAGGCACAGACATATGACAGCCAACAAGAGAACAAATGCACGTTTTAATTTTAGAGCAAGAACACAGTACCAGAGTCCCATGGAGAAGGCCAGGGAAGTGCGTGTGTGAAGCCCTATTTAAACCACAGGGCTGACATTAAAGGAAGTGATGTAACCTGCCATCACTGTGCCCAAATGTATAGCCTACTCTTCAGCCTTGTACAGGGTTCGATTTCCTAAATTACCCTCTTGGGCTAAATGTAAAGTCTTGTTGCCAACAGAAGGGCAACTTCACTGCTGTATTTTCCATCTGGTCTATGAGCAACTAAAAGAACTACCCATGTGTCATGAACTCAAAATATTGGACTTGGATTACTGCTTTTGAATCCCTTGCATGCATGACTAAGAGTCTTAGTCTAAGAGTATACATACACCACAGGCCAGGCTCTGCTCAATCGGTCTGGGGATGTCTCTATATTAAGTTAAGGAAATAAGGAATATTTGATGACCCACACCCAAAAATAAATGTATTATTTCCAATACATGTGGAAATAGTAGAATTCCATCAATGGATAGCAGGTGTGGGGGGTTATTCATTACATTTCAAAAGCATAGAATCACACATTCAGATCATCCTGTGATGGTATATGCTTGTATGTTGGGACTAGTGCTAGCTAGCTGGTAAGATGGTGTTTCTGCTCTTCAACTGGTTGCTGTACATTCCAAGGCACTCCAAGTTTGCACCACCATGGCCTTACACTTAATCTTGAATTGTGAATCAGGTTTCAATACATTTATATCGAGAGTAACCTCTATTATATTCTACAGCGTTTAACAGAGATTGTTAGAAAGCCATATGCTAGGACAACAGAGGCGTTGGTTATTATAAGCCACTTCCATCATGCATGAGTCCCTCAATAGTTGGGTGCGTCTACATAACAATTGCTGGCACACTAATGTTTTATGAATCACGACTTTGGCTGCAGCCAGCAGTGAGGGTTTCAAACCACGGTATACGTTCCTTCTGCTGCCGCTATTAATCAATGAGACAGACGCAGACTTTAAGACAACAGTTGTAAAGTCCGCAGATCACAGCAATGCCCATCTAACTCACCTTGAAGGAGCGATGAAATCCGGTGATTTCTGTGATCTTATTCTGCACCATTTTGTTACTGTGATATACGGGGTGGGGGGTGTCAGAAAAAAATCTGCACTCGAATCCAACCAAAAGATTATCCCAGAGAAGAAGCAGGAAAGCTCCCGGTGAAGTCTGGACCACTAATCTTTGAAGGGTTTTAAACGGGATTCCTACGAAAGAATTCAAAAATAAAATCTTACAACCACAGCCGTATGCGTGTTTTTGTTTTGTTTTCCCCACAAAAGCATGTTTAAATCAATTAAGCTAAATTAATAACACTATCAAACAGCAACCAAGACAACCCTTAATGCAAACCCCCCCGATTATTTTAATGGCATGCTATACAGATGGTGTATGGAGAAACATGTCCCCCTCACTTTAGAACGGTCAGACCCCGACCCTGTTTCGAGTCATTATGATTGTGGAGATTTTGCGTTTCAGGCTGATTGCAAGAAAAAAGCTCGCGAATTTCCCATATAATAAAATGTAACATAAAGATCCGTCTGTGCTACTCCACCCCCGCAGACTGAACCCCCTGCTAGGTGCACACTCTCACCCCGTCAGTGCCCGTGCAGCTCCAGCCTGCAGTGCCGCGGTCAGCCCACTGCTCTGAGGACGCAGCGCTGGCGAGAGTCCGAGGTCTTTACTGGTGAGTGGAAGCTCCTGTGCGGCGACGCACAGGCCTTATATAACCTCTCCCGCCCCCATGCCTATGCCAGCCCCCTCGCCGTGAGCACTGCCCAGAGCTGAGCTTCATTAGCTGACGTCTACATGCATCAGACAGCTACGTGCTGTACAGCAAAACATAGACACCCCCCCCCCCATTCTGCTTCGCTCAATGCAGGGGAAAGCGGTCAAATGAAACTAGCTGATACTAGTAGGTCTTACAGTAAGGGAGAGAGACGTTTCTCACGGACAAGCACCAAGTACATACATATTGACATTACAACTAATTAAGTATGTATTTATTTATTATTCATGTCTTGGCAGACACCCTTATCCAGGGCGACGTACAGGATTCACGAGTCGTTCAATGCAATATCGGGATGTGTTACATCATACTAGGCAGACAGAAATCGAAAGTATTATGAACTGCCCGAAGTTGCAACATTGTACTGATTGTAACAATTGTGTCGTTTTCTCTCTGCTGCGCCAATAATAATTCAACCTTGCAACTGTAATATATGAACACGGTTTAAAATACGCCTCAATACAATTGCTTTTCAATAGAGAGAGAGAGAGAGAGAGAGAGAGAGAGAGAGAGAGAGAGAGAGAGAGAGAGAGATGAATGACGCATCCACAGTCAGGTATTGCCTGATGTGTACAGCGCCGGTGTCGCCCGGTTTGGACCGGTACGGATGAGCTCATATTTCTCTCTTGCCCGCACATCATTATACAGGGAAAGCGCTGACGAAAAAGGCGACCTCACGGCAATGAACTACTGTACTTCTGCTTTTAGTACTAATATGAATAAACACAAGTCGGGATTGCCCCCTCTTCCCTAGCCTATGTGACAGTTCAAGGAAGTGAGACTAGCAACTGATTTACTTAAAAGATAAATACAGTCCCAAGTTTCAACACCCCTTTTTTCGTCGGTTTAACAAAGTACGTCTCCATAAATCTGCAGGTTTCATTTCAGTTCTTCCGTGTGACTAGACTGAGGCGCTAATATTTTGTTTAAATGCCTCCATAGCTCCAGCTCTTAGTATGTATAATTAATAACAACAACAGTAATAATAACCGTCCAACTTCTGCGATTCTAGTACTGGCAACAGCAACAACAGCATAATAATAACAAAAATGTTAATACTGACAGTGTTGTTGTAATACTAATATTAATATCATAATTCGGTACACAATAGTTTATCAATAGACTCAAACTCCCGAGCCTCCCGCCATCTCGGCGCGCGTCCGCAGCGCGTCCCCGTGAACAGCCACGAGGCCGCGCGCGCGCGCGCTCTGTGCGGAACGTGACGTTCTGTAGCGCGAGGGAGCAGGCTGGTCGCGCGCGCTTTTTCACAGCAGGAGTGCAGTGACTATTCCACCCAGGAGGTTATATTATACTGCATATTTCACTAAACGTGCAGCATGTTGCGAAGGGACATTTAGAGCACACAAACACTACGCTTCTCTATGCTTTTCGTGTCTGGGGAAAACTTAATCTTTAATGCCAAGTCTTTTAATCTTTTCCTTTGTTTCGTTTCATTAGATAATTGAATTCCATAACTGTTGGACTCTGGAATTATATCTGCAACAGTATTCATATTGCTTTCATATAAGAGGAAAGGGACTCTATAAAACTGGAACAAAGGAACGGCGTAAGTGAGTCAAACCGTTAAGTGGATAAGGGAGAAAAAGAGGATTTTAAAAATCATTTTCTTCATTATGTAAGAAACAAAACAAAACAAATGTTAAAAGCATTCTTTATTCTTACATAACGAATACAGCAAGAAATCAATTCAACCAACCACCTAACACATTTTTATTATTATTTGTTTTTTGTGTATTTTTGGGTTTGTTAACCCCTTTGTCGCAAATACAATACATATTCAGGCTTGAAAAGAGACTTGCAGCGCACTAATGAAATGACCCAATATACAAACAATTGCCAATATTTATACATTGTGTAATATGGAATGTATTTTAATTTTCTAACATTTGAATACATGTTTCCATAGTATAACACCAATTCATTTGACTGACACTTTTCCCAAAAGGAATACAATTAAAATTAAACTTTAATGGCAGTCAAGCAATTAGAGTAGGCTTTATTTTATAGATCCACCATGTGATCATTCGTTTCATTTCAATTATATGAAAGTATATAGCGTTAAGAAAAAGTAAGTGTTCATATTAATATAGAATTTGTAATATAGAAACGATTCATGACTAGATAGAAAAGGGGAGGGTGCTGTGTATACATCAGACGATACTTGCAGCAAGACTTTGAATATTATTTAGCATACAGTTTCCACATTAAATTAAACAATCTCTTATTTATGCATGTTGACTTGAGGCAGAGTTGTTGTACATACTCTTTTAGGACATATTTACATTTCCACGTTTATGCCTGCCCACCAGACCAAGATATGCTTATAATAAACCCTCTAGGAGACCTTAAACCACAAAGTTTAATAAAAATCACCAGGGTTCGTCGATTTTATTCATGAAAAATAAACTTCACCAAAATGGCTTTCCTATTAGTACACGCTTGTCTTTTATGGCAATTCAAGTTAAATCTAGTTAATCATTTGCTGATAAACAGCCCTTTCCCCAGAAGACGTCTGTGTGAAATGAAAACGCATCAAAACACAATGCTGTAGCATTACATGTTTACATTGAAGCTATACAATGCATAGGTTATCAGATGTCAATTCCAACCCAACTGCAGAAAATGCATGTCTCCAATTTCGGACACATGATAGTCAGAGAAACATACCTTGCCCTGTACTGGGAATTGGCAAGAGAATGAGAAAGTCTGTTTCCATTTAAATTGACGATGTTCAATTCTGCAAAGTCCGCTGCTGTGGTAAACCGTGACCTGGAAATCTTGGCAGTGGAGTTTTTTCTTTCTTTTACTTTTCATAAACTGCTATTCATAAACTGGCTTCTTCTGTGCAAACAGTTTCTACAGTTATGACTTAATATATGAAAATAACAAAATAAAACAACACTCACACATTTGTAGGCTATAGATGATTGTGCATATGTTTATGTTAACATTTTATTCTAACTACCGTTTACCACAATAACATGAAATTGATCATTAACAACCTAGCACAAAGCATGCATGTGCGATACTTTAAAAAGTGTAGTGGTTCTTTGTGTGCATAAATACGTTCAGTTGGATGTGTTCGCCAGGAGAACGTCTTGTGACTTCAGACTCAGTATGTACATACTGGCCAATGTACATTTCCTTTAAAAAGCAAACATTACGCAATGCCTGGCTCTTATCCTCTGCAGAGCACATGATGCAATTTCTACTTTTGAAGAAAAACAAGGCGCTGAGCAGGCGCAGCGGCAGCAGCGAGCATCTGCAAGTGGGGTGACATCGAAAGGTCAGACTGGAGAAGTCTCGATTTCAACCACCCAGGATTGGCTGAATCAAAAAAGAAAAGGAGAAATAAATGAATATGACTTTAATGTTTACATCTGCTTTTCAAATGAAACATTTGATTGACATAACGTCCATAAAACACACAATTGAAGACATATATTTAAATATACATGGACATTCTTAAAGAAGGTACTACATCCCTACTACAGCAGTTAAGTATCACATTGCATAAAAATAATATTTTCTGACGCAGAGAGATGGCATTTAGCCAGAACCTCAGCAAGAAATGGATAAACATCATGTCCCCTACAATTCCCAGGTGCTGGGAATACACATTCAACATTTCTTATCTAATATTGCCTTGTGTTAAATACACACTGTTCACTTGACAAGGACACAGAGAAGAATATCTGTAAAAGCGTTTATGCCAATTATCGCCATCGTCCCCGTCATAACCCTTCAGCCAAACAGCAACATTTGCTGTTCTTGTGCTTAGTGTGTTTGAGGCAGGCGATTCTGTTACACAGAGTGAGTAGGGTTTCTGAAAAGTCAGCTCTTTTGGTTCACGAGGTATGATTTATATGTATACACAAGTCGGTCCAAGTCTTCTTGGAAGTGACTTCTGTGTATCCAACCTTTTGGCTGCTCCCATCAAACAGGCAATATTACCCTCTCTTATCACTTCTCCAGGCAGAACATTGTATTGCTGATTAACAATACTGCTTGTTGTTCAGCCTTGCATGAGATGTACAGTTCTCAGGGTGGCCACAAAGGCTTTCCTTGTCCTGCGTGGGCTGTTTGGTGAGTATGAAGACCTTGCAGACTCATGGCAGATCATCCATTCAAGCAGCCTTTTCTATCTCTGCCTAATGCAAACAAGCTGGTGCATACCTTAGTATCACTTAGACCTGATTAGTATATTACTTATTTTACGGGTGTTTCCATGTGTGTTGTTCTGAGTACAGAAATCTGATCACATGACTCCTCTACTGCCTCTATTGTGGTTTTAGAGTTACATTGCATTTTGTTTTAAAAATATGTATTTGTGCACAGTGCTTAGAAATACTCCTGTGAAAGGTCTTACAGTTCATTATTTACATGATTCTGTTATTATTTGTATTACTTACCTAAGGTGATTCTGGTTCCAACTGTTGTAAAACTGTCTTGGTCTCTGTGAGATTGACTTCCTATTAGTTTGTCCGTAGACCATCGATCCCATAATGTCATTAGAACAAATTGTGCACTAGACTGTACAGTCCTGGTTGAAAACTTTACAGATCTATAGGTTCTATAGGATCCTGCTCTGAAGACTCAATTAAAGTATCCACCTGGTGCAATATTAACAATCAGATATGTGTGGCTTCTCCTCTGAGTTGTGATCTATAATAAGGTGCATTGAGAACATCCCAATCATTAGAATTGACTTAAGCTGCTGAGAGAGCATTAAAATACTAATGGGGCTGGTGAGAATAAAGACAACAGAGCAGTATATTACCTGCTAGGCTCCTTGTGTGTTTGCACGGCTAGCTGCAGTTTATTTTGGGATATGAAGTGCAGAAATGACAGTGTAAATCTTGCAAATATATTGTGCATTGTGCCGAAAAGACACGGGGCAGACGGATAGAAATATATAAAACATTCATACTCAGGAATCCATGTTATCTGCAACAGGATTAACAAAACATAATACATGGAAATAAATACTGAATGTATTGAATGGCTCATGGTTTGAAAAATACAAAAACTAAACAAAAACAGGATGATGGTAGAGGAATTTATTTATGTTCAGTTTTCTGTTAGAGCTCCAATAAGCTCAAATCGCCTTCCATGTACTGCCCACACACTTCAGAAATACTGAAGTGCACTGCATACTTTTTCTGTAGTAGACAAAACTGAATCAAAATACTCAACAGGCTACAACTTTTTGGTTAAGCAATGTTTAAAATGGATTACATAACCGTTCTAAGTTATATATTCTGTTTACATGGTTGAGAGAGGGAAAACATGTGCAGAAGAAAGTCAGAATAGGAAAACAAATCGCGCCTTTCTTCCCGTCGTGTTCATTGGCACAATCTGTTTCTGAAAAAAACTGCTGAAAAAAAAAAAAATATATATATATATATATATATATATATATATATATATATATATATATATATATATATATATATCTCCTCTCTCTCTCTCCCTCTCTCATTAGGAATAATCTGGATTTAGTTTAAGAAGAGGTAAACTATTCTAGAACAGCAAGTCCTACATTTCACAGTCGGATACGTCCTCGTTTTCAGAAGATGCATGTTAATTATTAAAAGCCACCACAACTCCCCAGAGAAAAGCCTCTCCTCTTACATTTTTTTGAACAGCATACCTTTGTAGAAATATAATTGAAAGGCTTAAGCGATGTCTGTTCAATTAGATAGACCTCCCTCAGTTTGATGGGTTAATGGAGAAGTGGTTACAGATGCATCATTTTTTTTAATGTAGCCTATTTATTCGGTTATTTATGGTTATCTGAATTAATTTGTCTATCCCCTTCAAGTATTTGGGAGAACATTGGGTATGGGACACTACTGTAACCACACCCCAATTGATCTAAATTACAAATCTAAATACATATCTTCAGTTCACCCAGAACATCACACTTTATCAGTAAAGGTAGATACGCTTCATTCATTAAATAAGTAGTTTCCTTAACTTAAAATATAAGGTTAAATGCTGAACGATAATATTGTGATAACTACTTTCTTTAAACACACTGCTTGGAAAATGTATTTTATTTTCGACATTTCCCTTCATCCCAATAAAACATAAAAATAACACATTTAAGTTTAAGGTGCTTTCAACACCAACGGGAACATCCCAGGTAACACACAACGTCGACAACGTAAATTACGTTGCTATAATGTTGTGTATTAGGGATCAGCCCAAACGCAATTAAACTGTCAATTTCTTACTATATATGTATACCGTACCCTATACGTTACGGCCCACTGTGAAAATCATATTCCAACCACGATTTCTTAAATTTGACATGTATGTGACCTAGTCCAGTAATAACAATAAAAGTCTGGTCTGTAGCACTTGGTAGAATTAATGCCGCGTCTGTTTCTTTGCTAAATCAGTTTGTTTCTGCACACGCAACAGGGCGGCACGCATCTGCGCCGAGACTGCAGTTCAAGTGTTTCAAACCGATCCACCTAAAACTAAGCAAAGGTCTCGTTTCAAACGATCAAAATCCGTAGGGGAGCCCAGTAAAGATGATCGGACACTCGTTTGATCACCTATAGAACGGCAATTGGATGTCCTGCGGGTGTGCGGGTGGAGAGGTGATCTGTATAGGTACATGACGTAACAACATTAATCATAACAGACCGCATGTTTATTGTGAAATAATTGAGGCACTGGTAGTACTTCCGCATTCTCTCTCTCTTTCTCTCTCTCTCTGGTTGGCAGACACGCCTGTGTTCTGGAACACGCAGGAATGTTCTGTGTCAAACAGCCGCAGCTCGCACACGTCTCGCAAGGCCGCACTGAGGGCTGGGGGAGGGGTGGCGGGCTCAATTCATGATCTGGGCCTCTTGATTGTCGGGGTCGGCAGCAGGACCCGGCAGCTACTACTGCAGCAACACAGCAATGTATAAGGACTTCCTATAGCCACGTTTTCCTAGTGTAACTGTACCGCAACATTGCATCAGAGAGAGAGAGAGAGAGAGCGGGGAAGGAAAAGAGCGATCTGATGTCGTTTCCCGAAACTCAGAACATCTGGCCAGACCTTATTCGCCACCATCACCTGGGCGAGTGCCAGTATGTGTACAGCAGGGGCAGTCAATTACTTTTTCTCAGGGTCCAGATTTCTTGGTAAAGGTATAGTCAAGGTCCTGACTCCAGGGGGAGGGGGGGAGCACACCTTCAAATGCGCCCCCCAACGTTGTGTTAGCTGGGTTTACAACACATACACACCATTGTGTGAATTTGTAATATACCCCGTTGCTTATATTTAGTAAATTCATTTGACAAAGTACAACAATAAAACGTTTAACTAAATGTAAATATTAGTAGGCCTGTTTCAGATTCTACGTGAATACAAGCTATGGCATCGTGAGCCCCCCGCCCCTCTTTGGTCGTGTGTATGCACTTTTATATTTGACCCGTATTGACTACCCGTGGTGTACAGTAACGATGACTTTTTCTGGCTGATGTAAACACTCCGAAGTGGCTGCAATCAGAAGTCATTTATAGCCCTGAGGAGGATGATTCACTGTACTGTAACACAAGCGTTAGTTACTAACTTGATTGATACAGTTTATGCTGTGTAAAGTTTTACATTTGTATCATTCAGTTGACTTGGCCTTTAACACAGAGGGTTGAGGTCAAAGTTATCAACTTTTATCTGTCAGGGGTAATCATTTATAGTCAATGTGGTATTGTGGTATTTACTTGTTTTGTGAACAAAACATCCCTTTTTTGGTTGTTTTCAGTTTAGTATTTTTTGAGGCTGAATAGAGGGCTTTGGTGAAAGTTCTCCAGCCCACAGAATTGAAACTCACCAGTGGATTGTTCAGTGCCAAAACACACAGACCTTCCCAGGTCCTACCCTTCCCAACTACTCAATGTTTTTTTTAGGTAGATTTGTCCTGCACTAGTTCTAATTGAGGTCTGTGAAACCAGCCATATACATTACTCATTAAACCTGCTGCCTAAAAATAACAGAACAAAAAAACATTTTCAGGAATCACCATTTTAATGAACCAGGCATATTCCCTCAGGAACAATGGTAGATTGCTGGTATTAATAGTAAGTATACATATTTCAATTTTTAATTAAACCAATAAGTGGCCAGGGCTTGTATAAGTTGTAGATATTAATAAATTAAAACCAAATTGTTACACAATATTCAGTCATCAAAGGCTATTTAAAACTACTTTTTTTGAAGCTTTATCAAAAGCAAATGTGAAAGTTAAAAGGGCAATTTGGGGAACAACACAAAGCTATTCAAGTATGAAGTGAAGCAAAAAATTTAGAGCAAGATGCAATGTGGGCAACCACATCAGATATACTGCAGAAAAAGCTGAGTGTGCAGCAGAACACAGAGTCCCACATAAACTGCCAGTAATCTGATCTTGTGCACTGGGTGGTATCTAGTTGCCAAGAAGAACCAGCATAACCCATACAGTCTTGTGACTTTCAGTTTATGGTGGAAATATTTAACAATGTGTTCCCAGCAAAGGCTTTAATGTAGAATATAACACCCATGAGAGTGCTCAAAAAAGCCAATTTCTATCCAGTAGTATTCCAGTAGTTTTGTACAGTTTAAGTGCAGGAGAGGTCGGAGATTGCGTGTTGGCATTTGACTCAAAATTAGCCTGTTTTAAGTAGTCATCACATAGGTGTCATAGGTGTAAAGCACTTTGTTCCCAGTGGAGCCCTCAACACCCAAAGAGAGGGAGCCATTGCGTCACAATCTCCTTTCATCTCTGCTTCGCTCCACAGTCCCCAGCCTTTGGAGAGAGAGACGATGTGGTCATAAAGTACAGGACTGCCCAAAGCCATGAAATGATGAAAAGAAAACTTTTTTTTTAAAGGTACTTTGCATTTGCCCTCTTCTTGATCGACAATGCCTTTGTATTAAAGATTTGGTTAAAGAACAGGATTGTTAGTTTTTTCCTGGCACATGCCCTCAAGCTGAATATTTCCCTGCACAAGTTTCCAAACCTCAATAGTGCTATATTTGTCAAATGCAAAACTAAGGTACTATTATAAGTGAGTCTACAAACTTCAGAACTTTACTGCCCCTAGTCTCAGCCAGTCGCTTTGGACAAAATCAAATGTTAAAAAGGTAATTATCTTTCATAGTAAATTGAATTTAAATTGTTAAAGCCATTTTAAGCCCTCCATGCAGATCAGAGCCGACCACGCATAGCTTTTTGAAGCCAGCCCAGGCACTGTAAATTGATTGCACTGATGCAAGATGAGCTGTAGCACCCTGTAGCGCCCCCACCAGGCTGTACTGAAACTGGCAGTCATGAATTTAATACTAAAAGCCTGGGATGTGGGTGAACCAGGGATGGAGTGTTGCAGATTATTGCATAAACATATTTAAAAAACAAAACAAACAAACAAAACAAAACTTGCCAAGTTTAACAAATTGAACTAGTTTCTCCGTAAATAGCACAGCCAGTTGGCAGGGCAATGCCATAATCTGGATTCTCTAACAAACATTTCTGTGGTTTTTAAATTCCTTAGTTAATCGGCAGTAAATTGTGTAGTTATGAAACATTGTCCTACATTTCATCAGTAGTTTTCTTAGCCTGTGTTTGACCCTGCTATTGCACTTCCTGAGGGGAATTCATACTCTAGATGTGTCTGTGTTCTGCAGAGACATTTGGTGTAGTAAGGAGGCAAGAGAGTGGCAGAAATCAAGATACATTTCTGTGGAAAGTTGTTCCTGCTGACAAAGTCCCACGTCGATTTAGTCATCTAGAAGAATATTCTCGAGAGGTGCTGAAGTTTCCAAAAAGGCTCCATTATTAAGTAACAATCAAAGGTATGCAGGTTTATGCAACAGCGACATCTGCTGGATATCTCCACACATTTTGACATGAAAACCACTGATGGAAAGCTGGATTGCAGGGATCCAGCACTTTGGATGATAAATACAGAAATTGTACTGAAGAGATGCACTGCTTTATTGTAAAAAGGGAAGTGTAGCAATTCTAGCATGACTTTTCAAAGCTTTTCCTCTGGTGATATTTTCTCCATCAACTTACAAATAAATATCCACTTCTCTTTTTCCTGTGACCACCTGCTTCCAATAAATGAATCTTTCGTTTTTGACTTACTCCTGGGAACATATGCAAATAAGAATTAGCAGCTTTGAAAAATCACCCTGATCATTTCACAGGGAAACCACAGAATAAATGTGCCACTATGACACACCAGTAAAGAGAAGGGAAGAGACTGAATCCATTTATAAAATAAACTTTTAATATATAAAAAGAGGGAAGCCATTTTCAAATACATACATATTCTGGAATGCAGAACCAAAGACACTTCTATTCTGGAAGGCTTGGTGAAGTCCGCCAATGAAGAGCCGAAAGCAGGCATTGGTCCGAGAATAATTCTGTACCGGAGAACGCAATAATCAGAGACTAGAGAAAACATCTTAACACCTATGACTAGGTACATTAAAAAAATGATTAGCTCCTCTATGAAGAAAGACATTTCAGATGCTTACGGTCTGTAGTCCTCAAACCTTATTGCAAGGTGAGTTTCCCTACTATGCCTATATTTCCAAGCTATTTTCCCTGTTTTTCACTGATATTGCAAAAGGAATCTTCTGAAAACCTAAAGTCGATGGCTGCCCAGTGTAGCTGATATTTGCTGGATATACTGAGATTTTAATTGTGTTATTTTAATTATTTCACATTTTTGAATGTGTTGAAATGGATGGGTCTGTGTACAGTACAATTCATAAGGAACTGCATGCATCAGTGAATGTTATTATGCGTAGAATTAATCAGACTTGAATTTACTCCATGTCAGCCTACACCGCTGGATGAATGAATACATGCAAACCACCAGTATTAGATTTTAGACTCCAAAATATGCAGAGAGGTTCTACTGATCAGAATGCCAAAAATGCATTTTTCCCTGATTTTAACAGGTTTTCAGTAACTTTTTTAAGGTTATTTCAGCTTAACATCATATGAATGGACACACTTCAGGAAGATTTTCTAAGCCATGACTACAAACATGAAAAGTATATTTTTCATCCAGAATGGGGGCCACTGATTATGGTGCTGGGTCTGCAAGCAGCCAAGTAGAATAGGTCTGAATCTGTGTACTTTAGTCACATTGGGAATCACCTGCTATAATCACAGACAAATTCAGAAAGGATGTGGAATCTGGTGAAATCTGAATTGCGTACCTGCCATCTACATTTGTCACAAAATTACTATATGAAAATCTCAAGGAAAAAAGCTTTAAATAATGAACATGAAAATATCTGAATATTAGGGACCAATTATAATCCTGATGTGTGACTCAAACTAAACAAAAGTATGATATTGCATTAGCCAGTTTGAGAATTACCCCATATCAGGTCTCATAAAGGTATGTACTCAAGTGGAAGAAAAAAAAAAAATTGATGCAGAGGTTTGATCAAATAAAGGACTATTAAGGGTTCATACAGACCTTTCTGCTTTATATTTTAATGGGATTCAGATATCATCTCTCTCATTAACACTATTCTTGGTCCACTGCCCTGAAAAACCTGATACCTGGCCACCCCATATTTCTATTCAACTACAGATATCACTGTGCTACAGAGCATAGGATTCAGTTCCCAGAGAAATACAACCATAAATAGCTATGTCACTAACTTTACCAGCTACACCTTAATTCAGGTGTAGATTTTAGAATCAAACATTTTACACATGAATAAAAAGTCAACGAAGACTGCAATATTACATGGATCATTTTCAAGATCAGCTTCAAGTTAAAATACAAAAAAAAAAAAAAATACTTAATACTGAACTCTGAAAAAACAACTTTCCACTAAAAAAGATATATATTTATAAAAATAAAATCTTTTTTCAATTCTTCTTCCTCAGTCTCCAGAGTGGTCTCCTATGTTACACTCAAATGGAATGTTTGATTTGATTTCCATTTTCTTTCCTTCCTGGAGTAGAAGGCAGAAATCCCCCACCCCCCTCTTCTCAATGACAAATTCGGCAAGTCATCTCTTTCTGTTGGAGAAAAAGAAAAAGAAAAAGGATGTGTTAAGATAGAGGTAAAGGATTTATTCATGTGTACACTTCCCCCCCACCCCACACTGCTAGCATAGCTATAGCTCCATAGATGAGGCTCTCACAGATGAAGCCCACCATACCTCAAGCAGTAGCCCGCTAATCTCTGCACCTTTGGCTTGGGAATTCTGATCTCAGCCAGCTGTGATGCAACCCACATTAACCACCATCGGGCATCTACTCTACTTTTCACACGGCTATCCCACATCAAAGCTAAAGTGTGGCCTGCAGAACAGGAGCAGATCCCACCCATATTTCTGTAGGCACACAGCTGCATACAGCAGAACTATGCCCAGTTGCTCTCCTTGAACTACACAGCGTTAAAAGTATGTCAGGTCTAGTCACTACACTCCCAATAGGATCTGAATGGGATAGAGAAGGCTTACAGAGATTATTTGATTAAATACATGCAAGGCTTTTTTTTTGGGGGGTGGGGGCAAGAAGAGGTGGAAATATGAAATCTAAGGAAGAAAAGATGAAAAAGCCATTAAGGAAGGGTGTGTGGACAGTGGTGTAGAGTTTAAAACCTGTTTAATGCCTCCACAACCTTTACTTTGGAAAACAGTCTGACTTGGAACTAAGCCAGAGCTAATACCACTATGATTCACAAAAATGCTTTTTGGCATTCAATCATCATAAGTTATTATTGACTTCTTACACTAGCTTTTGTCAGGGGGTCTCTCTATGACAGTAGTGAGGAGGATTCTGGGTGCTGCCCTGGACCCTGTGTGGTTTGGCTTACCAGTGGCTCCAGCTCCTTGTGGTCTATGAGGTTGAACTCGGTGACAAAGTAGTAGAAGTGCTTGTAGCAGGTGTTGACATGGGCCTCCGCTCCCATCTGGCTGACCCTGTCGAAGTGGTGGATGTAGACATGGACAAAGACCCTGAACAGACGAGACAGGATCTTCTTGGCCACCTGCATGAAGTTCTTGGGAAAGGGAGTACCTGGAGAGCAGAAGGGCACAGAGGGATTAAAACTGAACAAATGTGATCCTCCGAGTTCTCTGCAAAACCAAGAGAGGAGTCTGACAGCCAAGTCTACATCAAGTGAAGAATACAAAAAAAAGGAAAAAGATATTCCTCTCTATGATCATGTCTGTTTTCACAGATCCCTGCCTGATCAGAAGTCTCACAATACAGGGGATTAAAGGAGAAATCCCACAAAGAGACGATTAAAAAAAAAAAAAAGGTATTACATTCCCAAGATCTTTAAACATTCAAGCGTTGAAATTGTGCCTTTGTTTAAGTCAAATCCTCTCCAAAATCGCAGCATTTATATCTTTAATGTAATACTCTGAATTGCCTCAGGAAAAAAAATGTCAACAACCTGTTCTCCTCAAGCTGTAACGTCCCTACAGTTGTCTGGATACAAAACCGGTCTGCCAGCACTTCTAGTAAACATACGTGCTGGATGGCGTCAGGAATTATTTTATGGTTTATTCACTCCAGATCAGCAGTGTTCTTCCGTTTATAAACAAGAATAATATCCCTGTCATCTGCATAGGTTCGGTTGACATTAATTGAAAAAAAAAAAAACAATTTTAGTAATTTAAGGCTCTGTATTTGTCTATATATTAAAAAAGGTTAAACAGCAGAGAATATGACCTTTCCTTTTATATGCTTGTATATGTTATTAATCTTCCCACTCCCCCATATGACCCAGTCCTACAGGTGCTATTATGCAGGGTTTCACAGCAGGCTCTACAGAATAATCGCTGCACCTGCATTTCCTTAGAAGTCTCCCTCGTAAGAACTGCCAAGTCCCTACACTGCCACAGACTATAGCTATAGCAACAGTGACAGCAATTCAAAACTTAAGAACTCCTTTTATACTCAAGCATGTGGAAACAGCTGAGAAATAGATCCTGCAACCACCATTAAAATCCCTTCTCAATCAGAATGAAAACCAAACACATAAAATGCTAAGATTTGTGTCCGACTACCATTTTTTGCATGGCAGGAAAGTCTAATCTAGGGTTGGCCGTGCACCAGCTCCAGTACCCGGAGTGGAGCTGGACAGTTTTTTTAAATTAAAAAAATATATAACTTCATAGGTATTGTTGTGTGTTGGGGGTTATCAAATATATCAGTTCTCACTCCAGCTATTAGTACATAATACATCATTTTTAATTATTGAATTGTAATTATATGACACCTTCACTTTCTCACTCTGTTCAAGAAGTGATTCTATAATCTCAAGGCACATCTCACATAAACCACTTCCAAAAGAAGGAAAGTCCATTTTAACTATCTCCAGACCAAATTCATCATTTGCCTAAATTAATGTCAACCGAGAGGTGGGTGCTGGCGATTTGACAATGACGGGTGGAGGTTGAGTGCAAATTGTACACTGATAACATTTTTAACGACATAGCCAATAGATTACAGTACTTAAAATAACCGGACATCTGCCAAAAATTATTATAATTATTATTTTTATTTCTTGGCAGACGCCCTTATCCAGGGCGACTTACAACATAAGTGCAAAAATACAGTAAGTACAATACTGGACAGGGGGTCAAAGTACATACACTATATAGCCAAAAGCATGTGGACACTTGCTTGTCAAACATCTCATTCCAAAATCATGGAGTTGGTCCCCCCTTTGATGCAATAACAGCATCCTCTCTTTTCACTAGATGTTGGAACATTGCTGCAGGGATTTGCTTCCATTCAGCCACAAGAGCATTAGTGAGGTCGGGCACTGATGTTGGGTGATTAGGCCTGGCTCACAGTCAGCGTTCCAATTAATCCCAAAGGTGTTCGATGGAGTTGAGGTCTTGGCTCTGTGCAGGCCAGTCCAGTTCTTTCACACCGATCTTGACAAACAATTTCTGTATGGACCTCGGTTTGTGCATGGGGCATTGCAAAGGAAACAGGAAAGGGCCTTCCCCAAACTGTTGCCCTAAAGTTGTACATGCAAAATTGTCTAGAATGTCATTGTATTCTGTAGCGTAAAGATTTCCCTTCAGTGGAACTAAGGGGCCCAAACCATGAAAAACAGCCCTAGACCATTATTCCTTGTCCAAACTTGTCCAGTTAGTACTATGCATTCGAGCAGGTAGCGTTCTTCTGGCATCCACCAAACCCAGATCCGTGCATCAGACTGCCAGATGGTGAAGCGTGATTCATCACTCCAGAGACTGTTTCCACTGCTCCAGAGTCCAATGGCGGTGATCTATACACCACTCTAGTCGACGCTTGGCATTGTGATCTTAGTCTTGTGTGGCTGCCCAGCCATGTAAACCCATTTCATGAACAAACAGTTCTTGTGCTGACATTGCTTCCAGAGGTAGTTTCACCAAATATTGATTGAAAGGGGTGATTACTTATGCATTCAATTATTTTCTGTTTAGTATTTGTAATTAATTTAGACAATTTGCAGATTATATTTTACACTGTGACATTATGGACATTTTCTGTGTTGATTAGTGTCAAAAACATGAAATCCATTCTGATTACATGTTGTAACACAATGATATGTGGAAAAGTCCAAGGGGGGTGAATACTTTTGAGAGCCACTGTATAGGACTGTCAGCAATGGGTGTGGCTGAAATAGCCAAATCCACTAATTAGAATGGGTGTCCACCTATATGGCCAACAGTATTTAAATACCAGACAGTCCAGTAAAATACTGGGCTCCTGGCAACCTTAATTGCCACAGACATTGTGTGCATTAAATGTGAGGTCTTACACATCCTAGCAGGTGTTTTCCACATCATATTTCTTGCTGGATAATTTAGAAAAATGCAATTATCTGCTACAGCAAATCATATTCAAACAACAGTGGTGAGAAAGTAAACTAAAATGAGCAACTTTGACATAAGGATAATCTATCTGTGATTAAAGCACAAAAAGAGGCAGACACCTGCGACCTGGCCCTATGCATCAGGCAGAGAGTGATGCAAACAACGTTAAGGCAAAACAATTATATTTACAAGCACAGTAGAATAAGTAGGAAGTACAGTAGGAAAATTTGATAATCTTGAGGTTTTTCTTTTTCGAGAGGGATCATTAAAACACAGCAGGACTGCACAGACTATGGAATACATCTCCTCAAGGCCAAGTGGCTTCTCTTCAGACATTATTTCCCTCTGAAACTAATTTCCACTGAAGCAGCAGTTTATTTGGAATCTCTGAACATTAATAAAGTACAGAACCCATCGCAAAATCCTCAGTGGGAGGGAAAAATAACGAAATCCAGAAAAAAACGACTGACGTAAGCAGCTTCTTTAAATCTGAGAGTAAGCCTGGACATTTGGGGAAAGCGTTTAGAACTCTGATGGCACACGCATCAGTAGTTAATTTAAAGAAGACTGAATTACTGCAGTTAGCTGTCTGGAAGATGTCACATGCTTTCAAAATAAATACATAAAAACTGTAGGAGTATTTAGTACACCGCACACCAGACAGCACAAACTTGCCCTGCCGAGAAGGTCTAACACATACAGCAATGAGGTCATGCACATTCAGCATTCTCCTCATGGCACCCCTGCTGGCTCCCTCATGCTTAACATGCTCTTACTAAATATAAAACTTTACTTATAAACCCCTGCCATCACTTAGCCTACTTGAACACTTACAACATGGTGTTAAAGACCCAGGTTTGTGTGTGTGTCATGTTCTTGTTGCTGCATCTGAGTTACATTTGCTTTTAAAGATCTTCAAAAACAAAACAAAATGATAAAAATAAATATAAAGTGGAGGTACTATGCTAAAACAATATTTCAGCATTTTTTATTTACCTCTCACACTGTCAGGTTTGAATGAGAATGAGAAGCAGCTGTACAATGCTTAGAAAAGCAGCGAGAATTTCATGGGTATGAAAGATTTTAAATGAAACGGAAGTACAATTAATTCATGTTCAAAAACACTGTTTTACTGTATTGCCCAACATTTATAAAAAAAACAAAAAAAACAAAAAGCACTATGAAATATGGATTTGAAGGAAGAAACGTCAAAGGAAAAGCTGTATTTCCAGGAGGAGGTTGTGTTCTTAGTTCTCAAAAGTCCCCTACAGAAAATCCCTAGCTGGAAAAAAAAAGTACATCAGGGGAGCACTTATTCTTTTTCAAAAATCAAAAACGAAAGTAGTGGGTAACTGAGGTGAACCGCCGTTACACCTGGGGCTCCATGCGCAATCCTTCCTTTTTGCTGCACTTACGGTTACTGCTTTAAAGCACAACAGGTCAAGCAAGAAATACAGGTTAAAAAAGGAAATGATACAGAGTAATTTACCCATTAAGATGATATGATTATTATTATTGCATTTATTTGGACATTATTTTATTTTTTACAGGGGTGTTGCTATAGAAATTCAAGCTGTTGTGTTTTTTTCAGACTACGAATAAAGTCAAGTCTACCACCCAAAGCACCACAGAGAGGAGGTCACTATTTTCAGAGCGACCTACACCTATTAACTCTCTTCATGCTGATATTGTCAGAGATGGTGGGAATGACAGAGCAATTGTCACTGCTTCATGGGACAACATATTTGAACCTTGAGGTGTACGCTTAACCTGACAAGCTCCACAAAAAATAAAAATAAATCAAATATGCAGTGTCCTAACTGACATTGATATGAGATTAGAAAAATGCCACTCAGTGACAGAAGTGCAGGTTTACCAAGATTAAAACTATGGGTGACAGGTTAAAATGAAAAGAAAAAAAACATAAAAGGCAAGACTGGAAGTTGGAAAAAAGGAACTGTAGCCTGTAAAGGTTTTGAAATACACCCTGAAAATTACCCTGATGCAATACATATCAAGGCATTCTGGTGTAGTACAGTAATCTCAATTGAATGCTTTTCTTTTTTTAAAGTGTAAAATACATTAAACTATTATCATTACTTGACATCTGAAACTCGAGCTAAAAAAACAAAACAAAAAGAGAACATTGATGACATTGAGAACTGGCACCTGACACTCCAGTGGGGCTTCCGATCTCCTAGACATACAGGTGCCTGGTATCTGTACATAGTGCTTAGTCTAATACAATGCTGTGACTCTTGAATTAAGCCATACAATCAGGCTTGATCAAGTCAACAGAATGGGCTTCTGAGAAGTAAAATGTAAATTAACACTAAGTATTCCATTTCTTTATCAGGACTATGTGGCGTTTACTTGCTGAATCACAATCTGTTGCTCCACCTTTAATGACTCCAAACTGTAAAGTGTCTATATACACTCACCTAAAGGATTATTAGGAACACCTGTTCAATTTCTCATTAATGCAATTATCTAACCAACCAATTACATGGCAGTTGCTTCAATGCATTTAGGGGTGTGGTCCTGGTCAAGACAATCTCCTGAACTCCAAACTGAATGTCTGAATGGGAAAGAAAGGTGATTTAAGCAATTTTGAGCGTGGCATGGTTGTTGGTGCCAGACGGGCCGGTCCGGTCTGAGTATTTCACAATCTGCTCAGTTACTGGGATTTTCACGCACAACCATTTCTAGGGTTTACAAAGAATGGTGTGAAAAGGGAAAAACATCCAGTATGCGCCAGTCCTGTGGGCGAAAATGCCTTGTTGATGCTAGAGGTCAGAGGAGAATGGGCCGACTGATTCAAGCTGATAGAAGAGCAACTTTGACTGAAATAACCACTCGTTACAACCGAGGTATGCAGCAAAGCATTTGTGAAGCCACAACACGTACAACCTTGAGGTGGATGGGCTACAACAGTAGAAGACCCCACCAGGTACCACTCATCTCCACTACAAATAGGAAAAAGAGGCTACAATTTGCACAAGCTCACCAAAATTCTCGATTTCTGTTGAGACATTCAGATGGTAGAGTCAGAATTTGGCGTAAACAGAATGAGAACATGGATCCATCATGCCTTGTTACCACTGTGCAGGCTGGTGGTGGTGGTGTAATGGTGTGGGGGATGTTTTCTTGGCACACTTTAGGCTCCTTAGTGCCAATTGGGCATCGTTTAAATGCCACGGCCTACCTGAGCATTGTTTCTGACCATGTCCATCCCTTTATGACCACCATGTACCCATCCTCTGATGGCTACTTCCAGCAGGATAATGCACCATGTCACAAAGGTCGAATCATTTCAAATTGGTTTCTTGATCATGACAATGAGTTCACTGTACTAAACTGGCCCCCAATAGAGCATTTTTGGGATGTGATGGAACGGGCCCTGGATGTGCATCCCACAAATCTCCATCAACTGCAAGATGCTATCCTATCAATATGGGCCAACATTTCTAAAGAATGCTTTCAGCACCTTGTTGAATCAATGCCACGTAGAATTAAGGCAGTTCTGAAGGCGAAAGGGGGTCAAACACAGTATTAGTATGGTGTTCCTAATAATCCTTTAGGTGAGTGTATATATATATATATATATACAAGTGAAATACTGCTGAGCAGACCAATAAACCCTCAGCTGCTTTGTTAATGCCAATGTCCTCATGTAGGCCTGTTATGGTTTGTAAATAGTCCACTGCTTTTACTTAGAAAACACCAGAGGTCTGCCAGGTGTAGAATAACCCGCTCAGGATCTGAGCTCAGATTACCCGTATTATTATAACAGTGGCAAACAGACTGCTTTCTTTGTTCCTATACTTTTGGACCCCTCCCTATCCCAGCAAAGTCTGGTTTACCCCAGGGCCTCTTACCAACATTGGTGGGGAAGATGTCCTCGTTGTTGATCTGCACTTCGATCCAATCCATCAGCAGGCTCATGTACTTGGGAGCAGACAGGGCGGTAGGCTTCTTGTACTTGTGCTCGTCCTGCCAGCGGTACTCATACTTGGGGCCCCCGGACATGATGGGACAGGACTGGTCAGTGCAGGAATCAGAGATGGTGCCATAGATGAGGTTGATGCGGTTGAAGAAGTCCACCACATGTACGGCCACCCAGTCATGGAGGCCCTCGCCATGGGGCAGCTGCACGGCCTGCTTCAGATCCAGCCCAGCGTTGAGTGAGGCCTGGGCTTTCTTGTGCAGCTCAAAGCGCTGCGTCCCGGGCTCGAACTTACGTTTGGGCCGGAAGGTCTTGTCTTTGTTGAAGACTTGCTTGAGCGCCGTAGACATTTCTGAGAGTGGTGGTCGGACGGCCAGCCGAAGGGGTTAGGAAGGTAGAAACTGAACTATGACAGAGCAGGTTGTTGGGGCTGCTCAGTTCCACTTGGACACAGAGTCCCGTGTTGAAAGGAAGGAGACGTTCCCCCTGCTGCACATGGAACCTGCAGAGAAAGAGAGAGGGAGAGAAAGGGGATTCACAGTCAGCGGTCTGATGCTTCTCACTACTTACGTATTTGCGGATTAGTGCACCTGACTGCTCTTGTCTAGGAACTGACTTTAGGTAGATGTGAAATAGAGGTGTTAGAATTGCTCCAAAATCATAACTGCAAGCTATTTTTGCCAGCAGTAGCAGCAGGGATAGCTCTGAAGGTGCAACTTCAGATGTGACAATAGAAGTAACACTTCACTTCCACTTGCCTCTATCAATGACAGGATTACACTTAAATTAACCGAAATTCTGAATCGCTTGGCTGAAAGACTGGTAGTGCCAGTGCTTTAGTCTAAAGATGGAATTAAAATAACAACAAAAAACTTATTTTCAATCTCAGTGTTGTTTCTGACAAACTCTGTGACCCGAGTCCAAGCCCATGGCAGTCCGAGACAAGCAGGTCAGCATCTTCATAGCTACAGTGAGGGAAAAAAGTATTTGATCCCCTGCTGATTTTGTACGTTTGCCCACTGACAAAGAAATTATCAGTCTATAATTTTAATGGTAGGTGTATTTTAACAGTGAGAGACAGAATAACAACAAAAAAATCCAGAAAAACGCATTTCAAAAAAGTTATACATTGATTTGCATGTTAATGAGGGAAATAAGTATTTGACCCCTTCGACTTAGTACTTGGTGGCAAAACCCTTGTTGGCAATCACAGAGGTCAGACGTTTCTTGTAGTTGGCCACCAGGTTTGCACACATCTCAGGAGGGATTTTGTCCAACTCCTCTTTGCAGATCCTCTCCAAGTCATTAAGGTTTCGAGGGTGACGTTTGGCAACTCAAACCTTCAGCTCCCTCCACAGATTTTCTATGGGATTAAGGTCTGGAGACTGGCTAGGCCACTCCAGGACCTTAATGTGCTTCTTCTTGAGCCACTCCTTTGTTGCCTTGGCTGTGTGTTTTGGGTCATTGTCATGCTGGAATACCCATCCACGACCCATTTTCAATGCTCTGGCTGAGGGAAGGAGGTTCTCACCCAAGATTTGACGGTACATGATCCCATCCATCGTCCCTTTGATGCGGTGCAGTTGTCCTGTCCCCTTAGCAGAAAAACACCCCCAAAGCATAATGTTTTCACCTCCATGTTTGACGGTGGGGATGGTGTTCTTGGGGTCATTCCTCCTCCTCCAAACACGGCAAGTTGAGTTGATACTAAAGAGCTCAATTTTGGTCTCATCTGACCACAACACTTTCACCCAGTTCTCCTCTGAATCATTCAGATGTTCATTGGCAAACTTCAGACGGGCCTGTACATGTGCTTTCTTGAGCAGGGGGACCTTGCGGGCGCTGCAGGATTTCAGTCCTTCATGGCGTAGTGTGTTACCAATTTTTTTCTTGGTGACTATGGTCCCAGCTGCCTTGAGATCATTAACAAGATCCTCCCGTGTAGTTCTGGGCTGATTCCTCACCGTTCTCATGATCATTGAAACTCCACGAGGTGAGATCTTGCATGGAGCCCCAGACCGAGGGAGACTGACAGTTATTTTGTGTTTCTTCCATTTGCGAATAATCGCACCAACTGTTGTCACCTTCTCACCAAGCTGCTTGGCGATGGTCTTGTAGCCCATTCCAGCCTTGTGTAGGTCTACAATCTTGTCCCTGACATCCTTGGACAGGTCTGTGGTCTTGGCCATGGTGGAGTGTTTGGAATCTGATTGATTGATTGCTTCTATGGACAGGTGTCTTTTATACAGGTAACGAGCTGAGATTAGGAGCACTCCCTTTAAGAGAGCTCGTTACCTGTATAAAAGACACCTGGGAGCCAGAAATCTTGCTGACTGATAGGGGATCAAATACTTATTTCCCTCATTAACATGCAAATCAATTTATAACTTTTTTGAAATGCGTTGTTCTGGATTTTTGTATTGTTATTCTGTCTCTCACTATTAAAATACACCTACCATTAAAATTATAGACTGATCATTTCTTTGTCAGTGGGCAAACGTACAAAATCAGCAGGGGATCAAATACTTTTTCCCCTCACTGTATAAGTACAGAGAAGAGTTGATAATTTTGCTTGTGTGATCATGATTCTAGTCTGCCAAGAGTACTGGGACTGTACCCAAATATCTTTCTAAAGGAAGCATTTAATTACTAGGCTGTTCTCATAGAATTCAAAAAAGGCAGACAGTACAATATATTACCCTGTCAAAACCATTGCACTGCAGCATAGCCCATCTCCATTTTCTGGATCTTGAATAAAACCCTACATGGGTACTGGATATTTCATGTTACTGAATGTTGATTTGAAAACGAAGAGTAGTTTCTCTGTCAAGTGTTAATACAAACTGCCTGCATCTCATCCAGTCAAAAGGATCAATCGGCTATGCAACGTCGTGTTAATTATTTTTGCGCTTATAATCATTTTTTGTTTGTATTCCCGGAAAGTAGGCCAATTTACTAGAATATAGTCATGGGAAAATTAAAAGTGTGAGATCTGCAAGCTCACTAAACACTTATTTTCGTTACAAGCTTGTTCTTCAATACTCAAGGGCACTACTGTCCAAATTTTGCCGTTTGGCAACAGCAGTACAAGGAAGTGATCAATGCTGAGGGTGTTGCCCTTTGAAGATGACTAAAAGGATGTAAGGCCAAAGGAAATGAAATATTTTGTGACTAAGAACACATCAAACAGTAGCCTATATGTCAAGTCCAGCAATTGTTATCAAAGCCTGGTCAGGGCCCAGAACAAAGCAGATATATCTTGAGGAAATTTAATGGAATGGCTACAAGTCTTCTGACTGTAGGCAATGGATTTAGAATGGGAAGCAAAAAAATATATATATATATCTTTAATGGAAGAGGAAAAACAACAGCGTTTTGCATACTAGATTACTTTTCATTTTCTAAACAAACACTAACGTTCAAGAGCTGTAGTTCAAAAGTGCTCAGATTGCTGTCAAATTCAGATATGGTACCTGCAAAGCATTTCAGAGTCTGCAGAGAAAGTGTTCAGTTCCTCCAGTTCATAAGACAAACAGAGGAGCCAAGAGCTGGGAAGGAATGTAAAAGCAGGGGGCATGACAGCCCTGTTTTAAACTATTTTAGAAATTAATTCAAACATAATTGGATCCCCAAATTGGATCCCCTTTCCAAACAGAGTGGCAGACAAAGGTCAGCAACATACACATGTATTCACTGGCCTGCTGTATTAAAACACCACCTGTTGGAGGAGGAAAAAGCTGTATTTGTGATGTATTGTCCTGTTCCCCCTACTGAACTAGCAGCACCTTCCTGTGCCAAAGGGTCCATGGTAATGACAATACAGTTTAGCTGGTGCCTTGATGAGTGATGGGATTTGACAGGAAAGCACAGAGCTGTTCATACTGCAGGTGCTGTCAACTCCACTGAGCATGTCGGCATAGAACCTCACTTCCCATACAGAGCCCCCGAGTCTCAGAAAATAATTCATTTATCACACCGCGGGATGCATGGTTACACAGTCTAACATTATTTTAGAGATTTGTTTACTTATTGCGTGCTGCAAGACATGCTTTAAGACAAAGGTGAAGATCGACACATGCATACGTCTACGCTTTTACCACTGGAAAGGCAATTAATAGTCCTTATAAGAAGAAAAATGTTGAATAGCATGTTTTCAATGATACTTTCAGTTAAAAAAAAATCCTTTATATAGCTTTATATATAAGGTGTAAAAGGGATGTCGCACCACAAAACACGATTCAGTAACAAGTATCCAAAATCAAGTATTCTGTTAGTTCTCCAAAACGATCAGCATACCATAAATAACAGGGTCATTTCTTTTGGATACAGTGTATTACCATTGAGGCACGGTGGCGCAGGTCGCGGACTAGCAGGATGTGTATGTGCGCATTGCCGTGCATGTGGCCGGGGTCGCCAATTCTTCAGACCACAGCAGAGAAAATGGGATAACAGGATGTACACTTATTTTGTTTTAAAATTAAAATGTACCTGATTTGGCTTTCGTTACTTTCCGATACAAACTGTGGTGAAGAAGCTCGTCCCAACTTCGAAAGAAGCTCGTCCCAACTTCGAAAAAGGGAAACAGCTGAAACCTAGCGGAGCCGGCACCGGCGCATACAACTCTCTGAATGACTATCGTAGCGCGTAACTATATTACAATCTATACATCTTTTCATGTTTATTCCCCTTTTTATTTCTCACGTCGGCCGAGAAATTAGTCAAAACAATCACACAGAGATATTTAAATGCATTTTCGTTGACGTACGATGTTTTCACTTTCTATACAAATTCAATCTACTTTCCTACTTACCCAGTACTTTGAGGCTCAATAATACGTTGCTGTGTTCACTGAACCCACGCCGTACAGTCACACTGTTTTCCCGCAAACTTTTAAATATATATATACATATATATTGAAGTTTCAATGTAACGGTAACTGTTAATATAATAGAGTTTGAAAATACATCCTCCACTTTACGAACTGAAGGCCCCTCCCTAAGCGAGTTCACTTCCTCTGAACACACGTCACTGTGCGCGGTAGCCGGCCGCGGCTCTTAAAGACACACTGCCATATCGCGCATCATAAATCACATGACTGATGCACATTTACAGACCATTTATTTTTCTTAAAAATATAGATATATGTTTGTGTGTAATAACGCAGCGTTGCACAGTAAAAATATAGACAAAATATAATATATATTTTAAGTGAATATATATATATATATATATATATATATATATATATATATATATATATATATATATACACTCACCTAAAGGATTATTAGGAACACCTGTTCAATTTCTCATTAATGCAATTATCTAACCAACCAATCACATGGCAGTTGCTTCAATGCATTTAGGGGTGTGGTACTGGTCAAGACAATCTCCTGAACTCCAAACTGAATGTCTGAATGGGAAAGAAAGGTGATTTAAGCAATTTTGAGCGTGGCATGGTTGTTGGTGCCAGACGGGCCGGTCTGAGTATTTCACAATCTGCTCAGTTACTGGGATTTTCACGCACAACCATTTCTAGGGTTTACAAAGAATGGTGTGAAAAGGGAAAAACATCCAGTATGCGCCAGTCCTGTGGGCGAAAATGCCTTGTTGATGCTAGAGGTCAGAGGAGAATGGGCCGACTGATTCAAGCTGATAGAAGAGCAACTTTGACTGAAATAACCACTCGTTACAACCGAGGTATGCAGCAAAGCATTTGTGAAGCCACAACACGTACAACCTTGAGGCGGATGGGCTACAACAGCAGAAGACCCCACCGGGTACCACTCATCTCCACTACAAATAGGAAAAAGAGGCTACAATTTGCACAAGCTCACCAAAATTGGACAGTTGAAGACTGGAAAAATGTTGCCTGGTCTGATGAGTCTCGATTTCTGTTGAGACATTCAGATGGTAGAGTCAGAATTTGGCGTAAACAGAATGAGAACATGGATCCATCATGCCTTGTTACCACTGTGCAGGCTGGTGGTGGTGGTGTAATGGTGTGGGGGATGTTTTCTTGGCACACTTTAGGCCCCTTAGTGTCAATTGGGCATCGTTTAAATGCCACGGCCTACCTGAGCATTGTTTCTGACCATGTCCATCCCTTTATGACCACCATGTACCCATCCTCTGATGGCTACTTCCAGCAGGATAATGCACCATGTCACAAAGGTCGAATCATTTCACATTGGTTTCTTGAACATGACAATGAGTTCACTGTACTAAACTGGCCCCCACAGTCACCAGATCTCAACCCAATAGAGCATCTTTGGGATGTGGTGGAACGGGAGCTTCGTGCCCTGGATGTGCATCCCACAAATCTCCATCAACTGCAAGATGCTATCCTATCAATATGGGCCAACATTTCTAAAGAATGCTTTCAGCACCTTGTTGAATCAATGCCACGTAGAATTAAGGCAGTTCTGAAGGCGAAAGGGGGTCAAACACAGTATTAGTATGGTGTTCCTAATAATCCTTTAGGTGAGTGTATATATAGGGAGAGTCTAGGTATAAGCAAATAAATGCAAATATCTCCCAGCAGGTGCCTTTTCCTGGTCATCCTTGTGTTTTAAGGTTGGGGCCTGCATGACGACAACAACATATGAATCCTTATTTTGTTTTGCCAGTTTTATTAGGTATGGTTCCACAATAAACAGATATTGTTTTTCCAAAGGTGGGTGAGCATTTACTTATGCCCAGTCTACTGAGTTTATGTTCTGTGTGATCATTACATCTGCTAATTTAAAATAAGCAGGAATAGCAATATATATATATATATATATATATATATATATATATATATATATAAATACTCAGCAAAAAATGAAACGTCCTCTCACTTTCAACTGCTTTTATTTTCAGCAAACGTAACATGTGTAAATATTTGTATGAACATAAAAAGATTCAATAACCAAGACATAAACTGAACAAGTTTCACTGACATGTGACTAACAGAAATTGAATATTGTGGGGGGGCAAAATCAAAAAGTCAGTATCTGATGTGGCCACCAGCTGCATTAAGTACTGCAGTGCATCTCCTCCTAATGGACTGCACCAGATTTGTACGGTGGCTCTGAAGTGCAACTGCTGAAAAAATAAAACAGCTGCTAAAAAAATAAAGCAGGGGCTGTGAGATTTCCAGCCGCTGCGAGATTTAGAAGTGCTGAAAAAATAAAGCAGGGGCTGCGAGATTTGCAGTGGCTGCGAGATTTGGAAGTGCTGAAAAAATAAAGCAGGGGCTGCGAGATTTGCAGTGGCTGCGAGATTTGGAAGTGCTGAAAAAATAAAGCAGGGGCTGCGAGATTTGCAGTGGCTGCGAGATTTGGAAGTGCTGAAAAAATAAAGCAGTGGCTGTGAGATTTGGAAGTGCTGAAAAAATAAAGACGCTGCGGCAGCATTTTCAGAAGCAATTACGGAAAGGGAGGTGCATTGTGAAATATATTTGACTGATGCCATTGGACAGCAAGCAAGTCACGTGGGCCGAGCAGCTTCTCAGAAGAGCCAACAGAATCTGAGAAACGGGCGCCAACTGCGCAGAGCGCGAATTATCATATTAATATTGTTGTGATCTTCTGCTCTCTATTCACTGTGGTGACATATTAACACACACATATACACACACACACACATTAACCCATTTACACAGAAAAGTATATTTAATTGATATAAACATCAACATATTTTATTATTATTATTAATAAGTGTTATTCTATCTTTTGGAATTGCTATCAAATTAGCCTGCCCCACTTATGCGTGACCAGACATTGTAATTTACATTGGATCAGGACTACTTTACTTTTTAAACGTAAAATCTTTCAAATACAGTTAACAGAAAATAAAGCTTCTACAGTAAATTAATAACTGTAACAGAAAAAACACCAACCGAGTACATACTCACTCTAAAAATGTAAGATTCTTCAGCGGTTCTATCGAACCTTTGGGTTGTTCGTGAGTTAAAGGGCTCGTTTAAGAAACGTGAGCTCTGTGGTCAACACAAGGGAGCATTTAAGAGCCCTTTTCATCATGATCGCGATTGATTTAACACACATTCAACGTGCTTTAAGGATCCTTGTTTGCAGGGAACCTTGGTAAAGGGTTCTAATAAGAACCTTAAGGATCCTCCACAGTATCAACCCTGGAATTCAAAAAGGTTCTTATTACAACCTTCACTTCTTACCGAGTTTACATATAGGCTGAATACTGTAATTGTATATGGAAATATACATGTTTAGTTAAATTAGTGATTCCATAAGCTTTCATTAATTTCTAATACATTTTAGGACAGCCCTATAACTCTTAATATGTCACCACAGTGAATAGAGAGCAGAAGATCACAACAATATTAATATGATAATTCGCGCTCTGCGCAGTTGGCGCCCGTTTCTCAGATTCTGTTGGCTCTTCTGAGAAGCTGCTCGGCCCACGTGACTTGCTTGCTGTCCAATGGCATCAGTCAAATATATTTCACAATGCACCTCCCTTTCCGTAATTGCTTCTGAAAATGCTGCCGCAGCGTCTTTATTTTTTCAGCACTTCCAAATCTCACAGCCACTGCTTTATTTTTTCAGCACTTCCAAATCTCGCAGCCACTGCAAATCTCGCAGCCCCTGCTTTATTTTTTCAGCACTTCCAAATCTCGCAGCCACTGCAAATCTCGCAGCCCCTGCTTTATTTTTTCAGCACTTCTAAATCTCGCAGCGGCTGGAAATCTCACAGCCCCTGCTTTATTTTTTTAGCAGCTGTTTTATTTTTTCAGCAGTTGCACTTCAGAGCCACCGTACAAATCTGGTGCAGTCCATTAGGAGGAGATGCACTGCAGTACTTAATGCAGCTGGTGGCCACATCAGATACTGACTTTTTGATTTTGCCCCCCCACAATATTCAATTTCTGTTAGTCACATGTCAGTGAAACTTGTTCAGTTTATGTCTTGGTTATTGAATCTTTTTATGTTCATACAAATATTTACACATGTTACGTTTGCTGAAAATAAAAGCAGTTGAAAGTGAGAGGACGTTTCATTTTTTGCTGAGTATTTATATATATATATATATATATATATATATATATATATATATATATATATATATATATATATATATATATATATATATATTGCTATTCCTGCTTATTTTAAATTAGCAGATGTAATGATCACACAGAACATAAACTCAGTAGACTGGGCATAAGTAAATGCTCACCCACCTTTGGAAAAACAATATCTGTTTATTGTGGAACCATACCTAATAAAACTGGCAAAACAAAATAAGGATTCATATGTTGTTGTCGTCATGCAGGCCCCAACCTTAAAACACAAGGATGACCAGGAAAAGGCACCTGCTGGGAGATATTTGCATTTATTTGCTTATACCTAGACTCTCCCTATATATACACTCACCTAAAGGATTATTAGGAACACCATACTAATACTGTGTTTGACCCCCTTTCGCCTTCAGAACTGCCTTAATTCTACGTGGCATTGATTCAACAAGGTGCTGAAAGCATTCTTTAGAAATGTTGGCCCATATTGATAGGATAGCATCTTGCAGTTGATGGAGATTTGTGGGATGCACATCCAGGGCACGAAGCTCCCGTTCCACCACATCCCAAAGATGCTCTATTGGGTTGAGATCTGGTGACTGTGGGGGCCAGTTTAGTACAGTGAACTCATTGTCATGTTCAAGAAACCAATGTGAAATGATTCGACCTTTGTGACATGGTGCATTATCCTGCTGGAAGTAGCCATCAGAGGATGGGTACATGGTGGTCATAAAGGGATGGACATGGTCAGAAACAATGCTCAGGTAGGCCGTGGCATTTAAACGATGCCCAATTGACACTAAGGGGCCTAAAGTGTGCCAAGAAAACATCCCCCACACCATTACACCACCACCACCAGCCTGCACAGTGGTAACAAGGCATGATGGATCCATGTTCTCATTCTGTTTACGCCAAATTCTGACTCTACCATCTGAATGTCTCAACAGAAATCGAGACTCATCAGACCAGGCAACATTTTTCCAGTCTTCAACTGTCCAATTTTGGTGAGCTTGTGCAAATTGTAGCCTCTTTTTCCTATTTGTAGTGGAGATGAGTGGTACCCGGTGGGGTCTTCTGCTGTTGTAGCCCATCCGCCTCAAGGTTGTACGTGTTGTGGCTTCACAAATGCTTTGCTGCATACCTCGGTTGTAACGAGTGGTTATTTCAGTCAAAGTTGCTCTTCTATCAGCTTGAATCAGTCGGCCCATTCTCCTCTGACCTCTAGCATCAACAAGGCATTTTCGCCCACAGGACTGGCGCATACTGGATGTTTTTCCCTTTTCACACCATTCTTTGTAAACCCTAGAAATGGTTGTGCGTGAAAATCCCAGTAACTGAGCAGATTGTGAAATACTCAGACCGGCCCGTCTGGCACCAACAACCATGCCACGCTCAAAATTGCTTAAATCACCTTTCTTTCCCATTCAGACATTCAGTTTGGAGTTCAGGAGATTGTCTTGACCAGTACCACACCCCTAAATGCATTGAAGCAACTGCCATGTGATTGGTTGGTTAGATAATTGCATTAATGAGATATTGAACAGGTGTTCCTAATAATCCTTTAGGTGAGTGTATATTGTGCAGGCACATTTGTAAATTGTTTATTTGAAGTAGACAATACAACAAAGGTTAAGGTTCCCAACATGTTTTTTACAGAACACTACAGACAGGACATGGTTTTAAAGCAGAAAAGTATATTCAGTATAAAACGCATGTCGAATTAAGATAAGTTAGAGAGACAATGCAAAAGTCCTTAATAAAATAAAAATCCATCCATTTTCGAAGCCGCTTATCCTGGTCAGGGTGGCGGGGAGCCGGAGCCGATCCTGGCAGGAATACAGGAACACACCCAGGACGGGACGCAGCCCATTGCTGGGCAGTTTAACTTTGCCGATCAACCTGGCGGACGGTGGGAAGAAGCGGGAGACCCGGGGAAACCGCGCAGACAGACACCGAGCCGAGACCCGAACCCAGCGCCACCGTGCTGCCCCTAAAATAAAAATCTTATATTAATGTGCTGTTTATTATTGTTTCTTTGTTTTTTGGAGTCATTCATATTTGTTAAAGCCGTCTCTCTAATTTTGGATTTCCCAAATTAGCTCATGCTCTTGTCTATTAAATCAGTTAACTGCTCCTTCTGATGGAATTGTTAACGGATGTTTTCTGTTAGCACTTAAGAATAATAATAAAAATAAAGCACTATCACACTGCTTTGTAATAATGAAGTACAGTTGTTAATTTAGTAAATCTAGCTACTTTTAACACCATTCTGTATCCTACCTAAGCTTTCATTAATTTCTAATACATTTTAGGACAGCCCTATAACTCTTAATATGTCACCACAGTGAATAGAGAGCAGAATATCACAACAATATTAATATGATACTTCGCGCTCTGCGCAGTTGGCGCCCGTTTCTCAGATTCTGTTGACTCTTCTGAGAAGCTGCTCGGCCCACGTGACTTGCTTGCTGTCCAATGGCATCAGTCAAATATATTTCACAATGCACCTCCCTTTCCGTAATTGCTTCTGAAAATGCTGCAGTAGCTTCTTTATTTTTTCAGCACTTCCAAATCTCACAGCCACTGCAAATCTCGCAGCCCCTGCTTTATTTTTTCAGCAGCGGTTTTATTTTTTCAGCAGTTTTCAGGGCCACCGTAGGATTTGCCAGTTCTTGCTGTGAGATGTTACCCCACTTTTCCACCAAGGCACTTGCAAGTTCACGGACATTTCTGGAGGAATGGCCCTAGCCCTCACCCTCCGATCCAACAGGTCCCAGACGTGCTCAATGGGATTGAGATCTGGGCTCTTCGCTGGCCATGGCAGAACACTGACATTCCGGTCTTGCAGGAAATCACGTCCAGTGAAGGTGGGTTTGTGCCCATAGGCGACGTTGTTGCCGGTGATGTCTGGTAAGGACCTGCCTAACAAAAAGCATACAAGCCCTCAGTCTAGCCTCTCTCAGCCTATTGCGCACAGTCTGAGCACTGGTGGAGGGATTGTGCATTCCTGGTGTAACTCGGGCAGTTGTTGTTGCCATCCTGTGCCTGTCCCGCAGGTGTAATATTCGGATGTACCGATCCTGTGCAGGTGTTGTTACCTGTGGTCTGCCACTGTGAGGACGATCAGCTGTCCTTCCTGTCTTCCTGTAGTGCTGTCTTAGGCATCTCACAGTATGGACATTGCAATTTATTGCCCTGGCCACATCTGCAGTCCTCATGCCTCCTTGCAACATGCCTAAGGCATGTTCACGCAGATGATCAGGTGTTTGGTGTTTTTCAGAGTCAGTAGAAAGGTCTCTTTAGTGTCCTAAGTTTTTATAACCGTGGACTTAATTGCCTACCGTCTGTAAGCTGTTAAGTGTCTTAATGACCGTTCCACAGGTGCATGTTAATTAATTGTTTATGGTTCATTGAACAAGCAGGAAAACATTGTTTAAACCCGTTACAATAAAGATCTGTAAAGTCATTTGGATTTTTACAAAATTATCTTTAAAATACAGTGTCCTGAAAAAGGGATGTTTCTTTTTTTGCTGACTTTATATGTATATGTATCCTCATCATCCACATCCTATTTCGATCCATTGCTGGATGAAGGCCTCTCCAAGACCCTTATCCATGTCACACCTGCAAAGTTTATTATTTCATCTTCCCATCCTTTATGTAGTCGTCTTCTAGGTTTTTTGTCAATTGCCATTTTAACATTTTCACTCATTCAATTATGTCACATATTTTGTTTGTTCTTGGATCCATTTGTGTATTTTTCTAAATGGATTCTAATATACAGCTTATTTTTTTTCTAGAGCTGTACATTTAATGTGTGCTTTGAGAGAAATACACATATAAAACACATGAATGTATTATTATGTATTTCCTTGCCAGATGTGCACTTACAAATGGAAATTGGATTAAAATGTATACATACACCACTAAAACATCCATGTTCTTTATTGATGAGCTGACGAACTTTGAAATATTATATTTCTGTTATACTTTGCCATATGTACCACGAAATCCATAAGATAATGCCCTTGAGGCAATTCACTCCTACTGATTAGTGGGCGCTCACACATGCAATGAACTTTGTCTCTGGAGATACACGTGTTTGTCACACAGCGCTCGTTGATTGTTTTGCAGCCGCGGCTGCTCAGCGCAGTACCTTCGTTTTTAATGTGGAAGTTAAATATAAATTGTTGTAAAGAGGGGTTGGATATTTTCTTGTAGTTTAAGCTTGCAGTACTGTATAATACAAATGTAAAGATATTTTGTTACCTTAAGAACTTAGATATTTATTTATCTTATCTGTGTAAGCCTAGATTTAAGCTTTGTCCATAAGCTTGTAAACTCAGTCACAAAAAAGTACAAACGAGAAGTTTGATAAAAATTATTTAAAGTGCCAGAGTTAGATTGATGGCAGCAGAAGGAAAAATAAAGAACCATTTTCAAGGTCATGCATATTGTCAAATGTAAATAACAATGACAAAAAAACATTATCCTTCAAGCATCCGAGACAGCCCTTTCTTATTTGCACACTACATTTTTAATGCATCCCTCATTTATTTGTTTTAACCAGGAAATGTAACTTAAACTATATTAAAACTATGTTTTCTACATAAATAATGGTTAGATTAATTTTGGACACAATTCTACAGGGTGAAGTCCCACAGTATGTAATTTATTTAGCCAAAATCCCACAGTTAAAAAAACAAACACATTTGACTAAATCCTACACTAAAATATATCCCATTCGAGATAATGGGGTATGGTCCTCGTCTCACCCTTAGCTTAATTAATATAGTTCTTTATTCACAGTTAGCCTGCAGGTGTGATATACTGACAAATTGTTTAATCAGTGTGTGGGCATTATACTCTGATAACATAGTTTGAAATTATGTATGGCACAGAATCATAGAAAAACCAACAAATGCAAAGACATGAAGAAGAATGTCAAATAAGCTAATTGTTTATCATTTCTAGGTGGCAACAAATTACAGTGCATCTTCTAGCTGCGAGTAAAATTACTTTGGAAAGCACCATGCAACAAAATAAAAAAGAGGAAACATCACAGACATATGTAGAGAATAGGGTACTTTGGTTCCTTGACCTTTTATTCATTGGTGAAGTGGTTCTTTTCACTGGATAATGGAAAACTCCCAGCTTTGCCTGTATTTTCCCCCTTGTCTGATTGTCTGAGATGATATGATTATCAGTTCCATGAAGCACTTGGCTGTTCAAGCTCAGGACTTTATTAAGAAACAGAAACCTGGCTGCAGTTCCTCAGTACTGGGCTCCACCGTCACTGAGTTTGTAGCTGCTGCCAAAAACAAGGAAACCTGATGCTGAGAAGCTAACACCATGAGGTTGTCCCTTCCAGCCTGGCTTATTGTACTACACTGCTGGCTGGTATTCTTAGTTCTTTACTGTCCTGTCATCACACTGTATAGAATGCTACAGCCAGCGTTCCTATTCTAAAAAGGATGAAAGATTTGTAACACCCCATTCATAGCCATTTACACTGGCATCATGTTGCTCTTTAAGTAGATGTTAGGATTCACCTAGGCCTGAAATCTCCAAGGCCTGCCACCCCTAGTTGAAGTCAATAATTAATCTCTGATCCCGTTACATTACCTTCTGAATCTTGGGTTCAAAGCTGGATGTTTTGCTCCCAGCGTTAAAGAGCAGGGTTGCAGGTACAATGTCTTTCATTGTGTCATTTACCTCTTCTGAACTGAAAGAAGGAGGGCCTGAAGTGGGCTCCCTAAAATCTCAAAGTGGTTTGAAAATTGTTTGAAATCCAATGACAGGAGCACCACTTACTGGTCAACCATGCAAGAAGCAGCACATAGTATTTTTAACGGCAGTCAATTGTTAGCAGTGTGTACAGCACCATCATGTGGACAAAGGTGAAAAGGTTTTTTAAATCATATATCAAAATACTGCTTATCAAAACCTAGAGCAGGTTCAGTGGAAGAATATCCAGTTATTGACATTTGTAAGGCAGAAGCATGCTTACTTCATCACCACTTCACATGAATGATCTAGCCAGGTGCATGTGATACAGGACATAGTTTTGCTGCTGGCAATACAACAACATCTGTACAAAACAATAGTTGTAACGGCACAGGAGAAAGGAAGTCAGTGTACATTTCTCCTGAAATGTGTTCTGTCCAGCCATCCTCCTTGTTTTCAATCTGTCTGTGCACTGTCAGGCATTCCAGGTGGCACTAAGCCCTTCATTTAACCCTGTGATTCAAATAGAGCAGTGATCTGTGGACTAGAGAACCCAACTTGTGCCCTTATTGAAGAGCTTACAATCAGTTACCCATAGCCCTTACAACTTAACTCCAAAACACACATACACACACACACACACACACAAAACAATGAAACAAGACATGAAGTAGGTAATTGCAAATTATCTTCATTTTAAAGAATACCATTTCCCTTTCAAAGACAAAATCTGAACCAAAGTTTATAAACAAATCAACAAATTAATAAGACAACAGAAGCGATAGAAAAACTTGCTGTGAATAGATTCTCATGATCTAACCTGTGGTTTTGTAAACAACAGGGCTTTGATAATAATCCAATGGAAAAATCCAAAGCCTTCCAGAAAAAATGAAATTACCAACACCAATCAGTTTCAAGGCATCTTTTTCATCCATGTAAGAAAAACATAAATATATATATATATATATATATAGTTTGATCCCAAGATAGAAATAAGGAAAGTATATTTTGCAAATGCAGCTACCAACTGATATAGAATCTGATTGAACAAAAATATAATAATCTTTGTTTCAGAGATAATCATACAAAAAACAAAAACAAAATTTAAAACAGCAGAATCACCAGTCATAATTAAATGTTAACAGGATGTTAGTTTGAAAAGTCTAATAAAATAAATCATGTAGGCTGTTTTTCTGTTTTTGACACTTAAAAAACATAGCTCCACAACTTCTGCAAAAGACATGGAGACAAGTTTGTTCTGATATTTAAAAGGGGTAAAATAAGTTATTTTCAAAGTAATTTTTAAAACCTAATTTGGGTGACTTTATAAACTCCTCTCTTAGGGTTTATATGATGCTGTTTCATGTTCACAACTAAAAACATAATTGAATGGTTTTGTTTTCAGGAATCAGGCTTTGACAATCACTTTGCAGGCAACTTCTTTTGAAATACCTACGGTGGTGTCTTTTCTAAAATAGAGTCTCCATCAAGTGTCCAAGGTGCCTTTATAAGCCAGTTTGAAAAACAAAACAAACAAGAAACAACAGTAATAAAACAAAACAAAACAAAACAAAAAAACACGTTGTTTCATTCGAAATACTTAAAAAAAGGCATAAAATCTGACAATCTCTTCAGGATGACACAATTAGGACATTATCCCTTGGCCAAGGGGCCTTGTGTTTGAATGAAACAGCCCTCATACAGACAAAAACATTTTGTTTGTTTTGTTTTTTGTTTTCTGTCCCAAGAAATTGACGACATCACATTAATGGCCGGGACTGTACGTGTGCATTCTTCCAGACAGCCGGGCAGCTCCCATCACGCAGTACAGATGAGGGGAGGGCAATCCTCAGCCATCCAATCCCTTTCCAATGCACATCCTTGTTCTGATTCATCCTTAATTATGTGAGGGGCCTTCAGTGACAGGGGTCAGTTAACTAACGAGTAAAAGAGCCAGCAATGTAATGGGATGGAAGTGCCAAGATGGCCGAGCACCTGGGCTGCTGAACAGAAATCCCTTGTTCTCTCTCTACTAGACCTCCACTGTCTTCTCTGGCTGTGCTTCGGCAGCTGGTTTCTTCGATATGGAGTAATGGTAATTGCGCACCTGTTCTTCCACTACAACAAAGCTGGGTCGTTCCTCATGTCTGTAGAGAAAAAATAAGCAAACGGTCACAAGGTGATGATGTTTTATATGACAATACATTTTTTCAGTCTATTAGCCAGCAATAAATCAGCAAATCTGTGATGTCATCTGGGCCCAGGACATTAAACACACGGCTCTTCTTAATGTCTTCCACATTGAAAACAGCATTTGAGTATGTTTCTTACTTGTAGATCCAGCAGTCTTTCATCACGTTGTACATCACCTCTGGGCACGCTGCTGGAGAATCCATGCGGTTTCCTGCTTCGATAAAGCTGATCACTTCTGGACCTTTCATTTTCTGTAAGGACCAAGCAAGAAAACGTCCTAAATATTTCATATGCATAATGTGTATATAGAAGCAAGAAGCTGTTTAGATTGGCTGAGATGAGTCTTTTAGATATCAATTTTGTTTTAGGATTAGGATTAAGATTAAGTTCTGAGCAAATGCTTGAGCAAGACTATCCAAACTATCCATGAGCATATAATCAATCTTAAACTCTCCATTTTGTCAATGGATTTTGAGCTACTTAGGAGATGTGGATGACTTGGTGAAAATGCATTTTTTTTGCTATATATTTATTTGCCTTTATCTAGGTCGATCCACATTAAACACAAATCTATAAACTTTAGACTACAGTAATTTAATAAAAAACTATAGGGCAATACAATGAAGGAGAACTGCAGTCACAGCAAATAATCGGAAGTATTGCAATACAATACAAATAGTGAGCATGTAGTACAAGCAAAACTTAAAAATGTGCCTGTGATCTGATCTTTCGTAGTGGGCAGTGCCAATTAGTGGTCTGAATAGTAGAGAGATGGATCATAAGATTTTCTATGGCATTAACTCATTTGATTTGGGCTTTTGCATAGGAGAATTATGTGAATTTACTGATCTGGACAATTTGATTGCCATATGACTTCCAGAATTAGCCAGGACTTGAACTGTGCAGGTGTATTCCAACTGTACCTTGTAAGGTTTCTGTCCATAGGTGAATGCCTCCCACATGGTGATTCCATAGCTCCACACATCACTCTTGCTGGAGAACTTGTGGAAGTTGATACATTCCGGGGCATACCACTTCAGGGGCCACTTCCCAGCTGTCCGAGCCTGCGGGCACATCACACACAACACTGAGGACACAGGGCCTCCAGTTCCTAATATCAATGTTCAACAAGAATCTTTGTTTGTGTGGTAACTATTGCAGAGCAGCATGGTTCTGATGGGGAAACTGGCTTGGTGTTCTTGTCCTTGGTGATCTCTTTATGTTGGTCAGGACATTTCTGCATACAGTCTTGTGTGTACTGGTAAAATCCTCTTAAGTGGATGCCCACCTGATTCTGGCAGTGATTGGCTCAGTTGTGCACCAATTCTTGGGGAATTGGCTGAGATAGGGGTCTTCAATCCTGGTCCTGGAGAGCCCCAATCTAGTTAGTTTGAATGGCTACCCTAAATCACCACTTTTGTGATGGTGAGGATACCATGTCACCTATGGGATCTGTATTCCTTGAGGGCTAAAGGATATCAAGCTGTTTGTTCCTAATTATCTACAACATCCTCTAATTGGGTTTCCACCCTGCCAAGGCTACTAGTCAATGGGGTCGGGTATGAGCTTTCACTACAATTTCAATATGTGGGTTAGTGTGATAGTCACAGAAGGAAGTGCACATAGTCACTTTATACCCGAGTCAGTGCTGGCTGACCCACCTGCTGAAGCGGGCTGCTCTTGACCCGGGTTGACCCACTTCCTGCTTGTGTATGTGCTTTCACACTAATGACAGTCGGAACCAGGGGTTGGTGTGATAATGAGAAAGGGGTTTGTGACTGAATTCAGAAAAATACCTGCTGAGATGAGAGTTTACAAGGCTTTGGAGGGCTACGGGCTAAGGCAAGGCTAAATTATACTGGAGTATAAGGCTTTTACCATTATAGCCTCTCAGGATATCAACAAGACTGACCTCTTTAAGTTTCGGCACTATGCCGGAAATTGACTTTCCATCAATCAATAAATCAATTTATATTTGCAGGGTAGCCACAGAGTGCTTTACATAGTGGTAAATATACAACACACATACAGCAAATAAAAGAGAATATAAATAAGTATATAAAATACATAAAAATAGACCTTGAACTAAAATAATGTAAACCAACATTAAATAAACCATTTGGCACAGAGGAGAGAAAAACAAAAAACTCCTATGGATGTCATGTAGGAGAAAATAAATCTTTGGGGGTCCACGACTTAAGGCCTAGACCTAATGGTTGCCTCCCCTCCAGGCAATATAGTTATTACAGCAGCAAAGAGATGGCAAAGCTCACCTTGTAATAGTTGTCATCGGCACCAAGGGCTTTGGACAGGCCAAAGTCACTGATCTTGGCGTAGTGCTGGTTCACCAGTAGGACATTCCTGGCTGCCAGGTCACGATGCACAAAGTTCTTCTGCTCCAGGTAGACCATGCCCAAAGAGACCTGATGCATCAGCTCCACCACGTTCTCCACTGTGATCTGTTCCCTGGGGAAGGAGGAGGGAGGGAGAAGAATCACGATCTGTAGTCTGTTTTGAGGAACTAGGTCTAATACTGAAAATGCAGAGATGGGAAGGAAAACCGAAAAAAGTGAAATTAAGGGAGAGGATTTTTTGATGGGCAATTTGGCTACTTTGACCAAACTAAAATGGAAAGGAAGTGAAAGCATATTTTCCCGTCCCATTTCTAAACCTATGCGATGCTATGATCAGCGATTTAATCCCTTTGCTGTTCTGAGTTCTTACTTCTTGGAGGACAGGTACTTGTTGAGTGGTCCTCCTGGGGCCATCTCCATGACCAGCATGAGGCTCTCAGCCTGGCACATGCCAATCATGCGCACAATGTAGGGGTTGTCCAGCTGGTGCATGATCCCCGCCTCCTTCATCATCTCGTCCTTCACCCCCTTCTCATTCTCACTCTTCAGGACCTTGATGGCCACGTCGATCTGCTTCCTACAACACAACACACACACACAAAAAAATGGCTGCATTAAGACCTATGACTTTATTAAGACAAAGGAGTACTTTGATAGAACATGGGTCATTTCAAGACATTTTCATTTCAAGACAGCTTTTAAAAAAAACAAATTGCATTGAAACAATAGCACGCTGCCTTGCACCCTCTACCTAGTGGGTAAGGCTCCCATTAACTATACTGGGTGATAATTTAAAATGGATTGATGGATGGGTGGATGGATGAGTGGAACAAATGCATTTTATTTAACAAATATTTAAAATGGTGCATTTTCACAGTGTGAGCTGACTTAAACCTGTATTTAGCAATGCGAATGGATTGAAGTCCACACCAGGATAACCTTGCAGATTTCATCAGTATCCTCAAATCACCTGTCAAAAACCATTGTGTTTAACTCCTGAAGAAGCGTCGCAGTTGTTTGTAACCATGTTAAATTAACAGTGTGGTCTTCACAGTCAGACAAGGGGGCATTTTCTAAACAATACTCACTTCCTCATCTTGTAGACGCCTTTCTTCACGC